>NC_060170.1:20706094-20709761 GCF_021292245.1 Micropterus dolomieu | reverse complement strand
AAATCCGGGTCGGCCGATGGCCGATTAATGCTGCCGATTTATTTTGGCCGATATTTGCTTGGTTTTTAACCTCTATTTGCACCGAACTGAAGCACAGAAATCCGCGTTGATATTCGGTGCGGTAGATAACGGTCGTTAAGGTTCCAGTGCCGTATTAGCACCGGGTCTGTCTGTAGCTACCCGTTAGCAAAGCAAAGCCAGTCTGTCACTAGCCTATAGTGCGTTGGTCTCTTTTTTTATTACTTATTTCTCTGCATTGAGTGACAACCCTCTCAAATATAAGACACACAAACAGAACAAATAAAAGTCTCAGATTCACTCTGTAATTGCAAAATTATTGCTTACTTATTGTGACATGATAGCAACTCTTCTGTGATAATGCAACTTCAACTACGATCCAAATTAGCCGAATGTCATGTGTCTTATTCAGGTTTTTTCTTGAAGTTGGCAGTAACATATCAAAAGTTTTTAATTAAATATAAAGGAGTAATAAGAATTGAATCCTTACCATTAGCTCCTTAGGCACTGGATGAGGTCTGCTGCTCACTCGGCTGGAAAATGACTCTAGCGGCAGCGCGCGTCAAACACGTGTTCCATGACAACACTAGGCTGCCCACAGATGCGCCTGCCTAATAATCGGCTTGATATACATGGATATTGGCCGATGCCGATTATGTTAAAAAATGCCAAAAATCGGTCGACCTCTAGTCTTTATGTGCCTTTTTGGTAGATGATATTGCCAGAATTGGTAGAAACATAAGTCTCGAGTAGGTTTGATTCTATCAGAGAAGTAAATGGATTGGATCATAGTATTAACATGCTAAATGTCCTCGTCAGTACCAGCAGTACAATGGCATGGATTTTGACTGTGAACTGCGGCTGCTGATCCACCAGAGCCTGGCTGGCTCAATCATTGGGGTGAAGGGAGCCAAGATCAAGGAGCTCCGTGAGGTATGTTGATAACAGGGATGGTAGCAGTTTTTTATTTTTTTTGTTGTTCTTTTGGCAATTGAATCTGTTGCAAAGTTTACAAACTGAAATGTGTTAGTAATGTACAACATGCAATCTCACACAGCCTTCTGGCGCTGACAGTTTTTCCAGTTGTAGCAAGAGTACTCTCCTTGAAATGACTGGATTAAACCCAGCTGGAGGTACCTACACAGGATGTAATTTTTCAAAAAGTTTTGAATTTTTTATTATTATTTTTTCCTCTTTCTTTTCTCATGGCTCAATCTTTGTCCTGGACTACTCAATGTACCTCAGATGTGAAAATGTCCTTTAAAATTACATAGTTTTGATTTAATGTGTGAAATGCTTGGAGTTATATGTTTTCTACAGTAGAATCAACAGCTGTATCGTGTTGTAGCTTTCTGTGATCATCATGTGTTCCTGTGTCTTTGTCTCCAGAACACAAAGACCAGCATCAAGCTTTTTCAGGAGTGTTGTCCTCAGTCGACAGACCGGGTGGTGCTGGTCGGCGGTAAAACTGAGAGGGTGGTGGAGTGTATCAAGACTATGCTGGAGCTCATCGCTGAGGTAAGCATCCTTTACTGTGTTAGAGAGGGCTATTGGGTGATTTGTCAAGTTTGCTGCATTGAAGAATTGCAACATATTGAATCCATTTTCTGATTTGAAAATGCCATGATGTGTAAGACACTGAAATGGGAAAACTAACATGTCAACAGCGCGTCCTGCTCCAGCTGAGTTTTGTTGGGGATGTATCAGAACATTGAATGCCCTTCCTGCAAGATTTTGTGTTACATTAGGAATATTGTGTTGTTGCTAGTTTTCCTAGCACACCTGTACTGTGTATTACAAATTCCCTTGAGCAGCTCAGTATATCTTCCTCTGTCCTCCTTTTTTAGGCTCCCATAAAGGGCCGTGCACAGCCCTACGACCCTAACTTCTACGATGAAACGTATGAATATGGTGGATTCACAGTGATGTTTGAAGAGAGGGCAGGCGGTCGCAGGCTCATGGGTGGGTTCCCCATGCGCGGAGGCAGGTCCAGCGGTGGAGACCGCGGATTTGACCGAATGCCCTCTAGCAGAGGGGGACGGGGACCCATGCCTCCCTCCCGGCGGGATTACGAGGAGATGAGCCCCCGCAGAGGTCCTCCTCCACCCCACCCGAGTAGGGTTGGCAGGGGAAGTGGCCGTGGACGCAACATGCCCATGGGGCACCCACACAGAGGAGGGTAAGATGTGAGCATAAATGATGTACAGTCTGTCTTGTGAATGTTTTCTGTTTTTCCAAACACTAAAGTGCCAAATGGCTGCATGATTCTGCTCATCAGTTTGAAGTTGATAGTCTTTTTTTACTCCTATTTACCTCTTGAGTTTTAAGTGTTTGATATTTTAGACATACTACACTCTGTTCAGTGCTTGAGTTCCTCTTCTAAAGCACTTGCTTTTTTCCCTTCTGCATATACAAAGCTTAATCCTCTCTTTAGGTGCTTATTTTCCATTCAGGTGCATTCTGTTCACAGATTCGACAGTCTTGCTTTACATTGTCCAATTCATAGGATAAACTCAATCCAGTATTTTGCATGTAATCCATTGACACGTGCCTCTGGAAACATTTATATTCATGGTTATCATTCCATTAATTGTAGGTGCTCATCAGTGTCTGTGTGGGTGTGTGTGTGTGTGTGTGTGGGTGTGGGTGGGTGTGTGTGTGTCTATTTTTCTCATCTCCATCTTGCCCACAGAGATGATCGTTACTATGACTCGTACCGTGGCTCAGATGACAGGTCAAAGTAAGTTTCAGTTTCTGTCCCCAAACCTTTTCCTAAACTTCCTAACTTATCTTAACAGGGATACTTTAACATTCGGATATTCTGTAATTTTAGGTTACTTGCACGTGCAACAATATACGTGGGTGCTCTGTAATGGTAATTCACTAAAGCAAAGGTTCCTCATTAATACCATTGGGTTGTGCTTCCTGTAGAGTAGCATTTTACCTTTTGGTCTAAAGCCATTTACTTGCACTGACAGGTGTTCAGCATAATTTCCATTCATAAAATGTGACAAATTGGCCATGATGGATTAAAATGAATTTATAATTGTTGAGCTATTCCTACATGTCCCTTATTTCCCCACCTTACTTTGCAGGGGGGGTTTTAATCACTTTTTCTCATAACGCTCTTTGTAAATATTTGCCCTCCTGTCATATCCTTTACTCTCAGTACTAACTACTGCCTTACAAACAGCCTTTGCTCTTTAGTCTGTTTGTTTGTAGGGCCCTAGCCTGCCCTTACCCTAATCCCCATTCACCTGTTTGCACTCCAGTTATTTGTAATGCTTCGAAGGTAACTGCAGTAATGGTGTGAGACCCCCTTTCCTGTGTTATTAACCCATTCAATGTGCTATCCACTCCCAGCATTTCCCAGGTTGACAGAAAGCATTTGTGGTGGTATGTATGATGGTCATGTGCTGATATGAAGCTGATATCCCTCACTTGATTCTCCTGCAAAACAAACTCCTGCTTTCACAAGCATTTCTCTAATATGTACAGTTGTACATGAATGCATCATTCTGTCTGATTTACAGTTTCATGTAGCCATCTGAAAGAAGAAAATAATGGATGAATAAGATCTAAAATTGGAAAGCTCTGCCATCCCCAAACCCAGAATGATGCCATCATGACCAGGCCTTGTTTTTTTTTT
>NC_060170.1:20696296-20705994 GCF_021292245.1 Micropterus dolomieu | reverse complement strand
AATAACTGTCTTTTGTTGCATTTTTTGGGTTGTACACTGACAAGAAGAACAGAATACAGATTTCTGTGTGTATGTGTATGTGTGTGTGTGTGTGTGTGTGTGTGTGTGTGTGTGTGTGTGTGTGTGTGTGGGTGTGGGTGGGTGTGTGTGTGTCTATTTTTCTCATCTCCATCTTGCCCACAGAGATGATCGTTACTATGACTCGTACCGTGGCTCAGATGACAGGTCAAAGTAAGTTTCAGTTTCTGTCCCCAAACCTTTTCCTAAACTTCCTAACTTATCTTAACAGGGATACTTTAACATTCGGATATTCTGTAATTTTAGGTTACTTGCACGTGCAACAATATACGTGGGTGCTCTGTAATGGTAATTCACTAAAGCAAAGGTTCCTCATTAATACCATTGGGTTGTGCTTCCTGTAGAGTAGCATTTTACCTTTTGGTCTAAAGCCATTTACTTGCACTGACAGGTGTTCAGCATAATTTCCATTCATAAAATGTGACAAATTGGCCATGATGGATTAAAATGAATTTATAATTGTTGAGCTATTCCTACATGTCCCTTATTTCCCCACCTTACTTTGCAGGGGGGGTTTTAATCACTTTTTCTCATAACGCTCTTTGTAAATATTTGCCCTCCTGTCATATCCTTTACTCTCAGTACTAACTACTGCCTTACAAACAGCCTTTGCTCTTTAGTCTGTTTGTTTGTAGGGCCCTAGCCTGCCCTTACCCTAATCCCCATTCACCTGTTTGCACTCCAGTTATTTGTAATGCTTCGAAGGTAACTGCAGTAATGGTGTGAGACCCCCTTTCCTGTGTTATTAACCCATTCAATGTGCTATCCACTCCCAGCATTTCCCAGGTTGACAGAAAGCATTTGTGGTGGTATGTATGATGGTCATGTGCTGATATGAAGCTGATATCCCTCACTTGATTCTCCTGCAAAACAAACTCCTGCTTTCACAAGCATTTCTCTAATATGTACAGTTGTACATGAATGCATCATTCTGTCTGATTTACAGTTTCATGTAGCCATCTGAAAGAAGAAAATAATGGATGAATAAGATCTAAAATTGGAAAGCTCTGCCATCCCCAAACCCAGAATGATGCCATCATGACCAGGCCTTGTTTTTTTTTTTGTCAGCTGTACACATCCAACCAATATCCAATTAATATCTTAATTGGTGTCAACCTAGCTAATGACACCCATGTGTAATACAACATGGCCACAGCAAAAGCAGCAAGTGATATTAAGTTATGTGGAGGCTTTTGTTTGACTTGACAGTAACATCTGTGCATGAATGTTCTACAGGTACAGAAGAGTACTGAATAAATCGAAACCCATATCTTCAGCTTATTCCTTGTATTTGAGCTTCATCTTGGGGTGGAAAGCAGCAGCCCTTGGCTCTGATCATCACCACCACACCACCTGTCACTTCTCTCACTATAACACTGTCAGAGCTGTTCCTGTTACTGTGTGGGAAGATGGCTGAGAGGAAATGTGTTTATACTGTAATCTTGCTCAGCGTGTGTGTGTGGAGTTTGACCTAGACCAGAAATGTTCCTTTGGAATGTTGTCAAGAATTTTTTGTAAGCATTTTCTATTTCTTTCCACCCCCACCCACATCTCTCTCTGTCTGTCTGTTTCTGCCCCCCCCCCCCCCCCCCCCCCCCCCCTCTTTCATCACCAGTGACAGAAGAGGCAGACCGGATCGCTATAGCGATAACATGGTTAGTGACCCTTTGCTAAATGCATGCAGCTCTGGTTCTAGAATCTCGCTGGGCGCCAGCGTCCTCAGGCTAGCACACTGGCTGGTCCCAGCACTAGACAATATGCTGTGATTGTCCATTTTGTTATAATGATGATAGTGGTTTATTGACATTACAACCATAGCTGGTCACTCTTGGGGTGGGGGTGTGTGTGAGTGCATGCACACTCATCTGAGCCCTGGCCATGCATCCAAGCTAGTTTTGGCATGGTGTAAGTCTTCCCACCAAATGACCATAATCACCCCAGCGGAGACACCCCATAATAATCAACTATAATTGCCCTCTTACTGTGTACTTTTCACGGCCAGCCTGTTTTTCCTGCACAGAGAACGAGGATGTTGGGGGTGGGGAGGGTGGGGGTGGTGGCCATGGTTGGTTGCTAGGCAATAATAACGCTTTGTTGACAGACTGGACGGTCTCTCGCTCTCCAAGAGCTGGCAGGATACTGCCTGCCGTTGCTCAGCAACAGCTTTTTGAATTGCCTGTTGCCTTGGTGACAGCAGCAGCTGAATAGCAGGTGAAAATGGGGGCTGATGGAGATGCAAGGAGAGACGGCAAGGGGGGAGGGAGAGGAGGAGGAGGAGGAGTCTGGCTTATGGGTGAAAGCTGGGTAGCCGTTAGTTGAGTCCGCTTCATGAGGCTGATGCATCATCCATACATCTGTGCTTACAATCCTCCTCCCATTCATTGGGGATTTATAGAAAGATGAGGGGAATCCGCTGTACTGTATGTAACACGTTTGTCTTTCTGTTTGTTTTTCACAGAGCGGAGGAGGATATGGTAAGTACGAAGCCTCGTGTATTTGTTTTTTTTTTTTTTTCTGTCCTATGGATGTGGTTTCCAGGATGTTAATGTGTCTTGATGTGCAGGTCTCAGTGTTTTTGTCAAGCGTTTTATCTGGACGTCATGAAAAAATGACAATGTACAGTGCAGTGACAACCTGGCTAGAAGTGTTTCTGCAACAATATCGTGCTGTTTATTGAAACTGTAGTGGAATGACATTTTAAAGTATCTGTTTACAACAAATGGAATGCAGAGCAAATTGTACAGTTGTATTGTAACAGTTTTTAAGAACATCTTTTCAAACTGTATGACCAGTAATATATTTGAGTTTAGTAATTCAGTGGGTAATTTGAATATTTGTTGTTTACAAATGTCACAGAAATAATGTAATGTTATGAGTCAGTCTTTCTTGCTTTATTTCCTATTCAGACAACAGTTCCTCCTGGGATAGCTACCAGTCAGGTAAGTCTCTACACTTTCATCTATCAGTATGATTAGAAAAATCAATCAGCTGACCCATGTATCAGTATGTTGGCAGTCAAGTATTGATTTTTTTTGTGCTCTTGTTCCTTTCCCCGTTTCTATACTTCTCTTTTTCCCTGCTCGTCTACTTTGGACCTCACCTCTTCCTCTTGCCATCAGGTGGACGTGGCTCCTATAATGACATGGGCGGCCCTGTCATCACCACACAAGTGACGATCCCTAAAGATGTGAGTACATGACAGCAACCTAACATGCACACTGGCACACCAAAGAAAGATCAGTCCACCTCACCCACTACCCCCATGCCATAATATAGCATTTAGTGAGACTTGTAGAGTAAAACCTGCATTGTCATATGTGATCATGTCATCTGTACTCTCATTGTCCTTTCATATAAATTACATTTAGTCATGTGCATATAATATTCCATTATTTGTTCAGCTGTAGACTGGTACAGTACCATAAGTCACGTTGTCTCCTATACACTTAACTTTTTCCATTTTGCAACCACACTAGACAAGGTTATAGCAGTATTTTAGTGTAATTAACAAAACAAATTGAGAAATATTATTAATCACATTTACACATTGTGTTAAACCACATTAAATATTTGATTATACTATATTATACTTTTATACCCCACTGACAGCTTGCTGGCTCGATCATTGGTAAGGGAGGCCAGCGGATCAAACAGATCCGCCACGAGTCTGGTGCCTCTATCAAGATTGATGAGCCTCTGGAAGGCTCTGAGGACCGAATCATCACCATTACTGGCACCCAGGACCAGATCCAGAATGCCCAGTACCTTCTACAGAACAGGCAAGTTCTCACACAGCCTCATTGTGTTACACTGACCTCCGTCTTATTAGATGAAGAAATTCTTGATTCATTCATCCTAGTTGTAGTTGAAGCAGATTTCCCATCGAATTGGCCTCGTCGTCTGAGATAGGGGTGGGAATCACCAGTGGCCCTACGATACGATATTATCACGATACTTGTGTCACAATACTATATTATTGCGATTTTAAACATATTGCGATGTATTGGAATTTACTACTTTTTTCCAACTTTAAATTGTGTCCCGAAAGGAAAACTCCTCCTTTCTAGTGGACTGAAAAAGTAATTTATTTTATTTTTATTATACCAAAAAAGTAAAATTCTCATGTATAATTTATATAATAAAAGATTGATACTTGGCGTCCGTATAGCAATACGGTATTGCCACGGAAAATATCGCGATACTATGCATTATCGATTTTATTTTATTTAATTTTTTCCCCCCACCCCTAGTCTTACAGTGGGAACTGTTTGAAAACCTCCTATGGAAACTGTCCTGTGAGCTCTAAACCTGCATAACATCTGTTGCGTTGCTTCATAAAAAGTTTGTCGATGCAACCTGTTTTAGACAGTGAACCACACATTATAGGATTAGAGATTTTAAGATAATAAATGCATAAATGTCTTTTCTGAAATTGCATCCTGAAACTAGTTAACCCACTTTCTGTTGGGTCATACATTTCTGTTGCCTGCTGTCTTTTCTTCACTAACACCCCTTCCTTTCTTTCCCCATGCAACCTGCAACTAGTTCAAACCTTCCTCTTGCATGAAATGGCTGTGAAGGAGTAGGCAAACTTAATAGATGTACATATTGCAATAACCTTTTTTTCAAAAGGGTCAATGTGATAGACATGTTTCTCTTGACTGTCACATTTGTCCAGTGAATATGATTTGGAAGAAAAAAAAGTCTATTTACCATCTAAGCCGTTTCACTGTGAAGCAGGGAGTGGATTGATTCTTCCCCTGGCTGCTGCTGTGTGGAAGACTAGTGATTTTGTTGTTTTTAGTTAGATCAACCGACAACAAATCACAGTCTGCCAAATAGCACGGGCTCCTCCTCTTCTGTCTCCCTTGGCAACCAGTAGGCACGTATAATATACACTACTTCCTTGTTGATGCTATCGAAGCTTAGCCTGATTTCTAATACAGCTGTCGACCTGCCGCCGCTGTCTCACGAGTAGTGTAGTGTTGCCATGGTAACTAACCCTGCCTCCCTCTTCCTTCCTCTCCTCCCCCTTCAGTTTGCTGCACCTGCTTGGACACAAGGACTAACCACACCCCTCTTTTCCCTTCTCCCCTTCCTCGCTCTCCTTCCGCCACTTATTTCACCACTTTTTCTCTGCCTGTCTTTTTCTTACTCGCTGCCTGTCTCTCTTCCCGCTCTGCCTCCCAAGACTTCATCCTCCCACAGCTCTATATGTATATATTTACACATGTCATCGAAATGTGAATTGCATTTTTCTTCTGGTGTATTTTATTTATTTTTCCACTCTTTTTATTTCAGTGTGAAGCAGTACTCTGGTCATTTGCTGTAGACCCAGGAGACTCAGATTGAAGCAGACTCAGATTGCCCCCACCCCCACCCCAATCCCACTCCCAATCCACCCTCAGCCTCTCTGCCCCTGTCCAACATATCCCCTTCAGACTATTATTCTGGATTGTGGGTGTCTTTTTTGAATTTTATTTTTGTATTTTTTAATGAAATAAATGTCCAACATTCCTGTGAAAAGAAAATGTAGATGTTCTGCATTTTTAAGAGTGTAGTCAATTAGTTTATCAGATACACTTCACTTTTTTTTCTCCTAACACTCGCATCTATCCATATTCTTCAGTCTCCTGGCGGACAAAATTAAGCATAACCTTTATTTTTTGATGGGTTTGTTTTGTATAACTTGTATGTGTATGTTTGTGTCTCCGGTTTAATCCTGTCCTGTATGTGTGTGTGTACGCGTGTGCGAGCATGTCAGCGTGTGTGGGTTGGTGTGCTTTCTGTTGTCTATATCGGTCCCTTCACAAACAGTTGTACCACATTACTACTCTGTGCAACATGCAGAATGTAAGCTAAGTTTCTTTTCATATTGAACCATTTGTTTTTCTTCTTAGAAATGTGGGAATTTTTACCCTTAAGAATGGCTTTTTTGGGATGTTTAAGTTGGGACTGTTGTACACACCAGATACAGGACAGTCTGACTGATTTGTAGGAATATTCACGGTAGTTGTGTGATGAAATAAATTTGAAGAATTTGAGCAACTCCTCATAAATGGAAACATGTAGCTAGAAATTAGTTTTGACATTTTACTGGAGAATTGACAAATGATATTGAACGTATATATTTTGTCCCTGCAATTCCCTGTGCTCCACATTTGTTTGCTCTCCATAATGTAGACTTCACATTGTCAAATTGTAAAATGAATAAAGATGGTGCCACTTTTTACTGAACCATTTTAATGAGCTTGCTGATTGAACATGTCTCGCTTCTGTGCACTGATGGCATTTGGCATAAAGGTAATGTGATTGTTTTGGCGTGGGTCCAGCTATCATTTCAGGCATGTTAAATTTAAAGCTGTGACATCTGTTAATCTGCAGAAATGTCCCATCATAAAAATCCAGAGCCCAACCTGATGTGCAAATATTTTTTGTCCCAAAAATTTACTATTCCATAAAACAAAAGAAGCAAATCTTCACTGTAAAGAAGGTGGTATTATAAAATCTTGGGTATTTCTGCTTGGATTGTTACTAAAAGTAGTGCTGATTAGTGTTCTGTCAATTCATCGTGCCGTCTCATGTTACATTGTGGAAACTTCACAATCTTGTTCAATTACCTGGTAAGCGTTAAACTTTATTTTATGTTAATCGAGTGGTTACTGGATGCATTTGATGACCCAGAGCTCAAACATAAAATTTGGTGCTTCAGCTGGCCCAAATACAATCGCCTAACTGTATAAACTTGGAAAACAAATGGGACGATAACTTCTGATATTTCTTTAGACATTTTGTTGCAACACACCTCACAAATTGTAACCCCTTCCCCTCCTAAACAAGGGAGGGTTGAATTCCCACTCAATTGTCCCTCCGGGCTCCCTTACAGTCAAGATGGCGATGAAGGTCATAAATGGGGATTTCTTTTCTTCGTCTCACGTGGTGGCTAACTTTAGTGGATAATAACATATGGGATGAGGAATTAATCTGCAGATGGTGCAGTTGTAAATGACACCAAACTTTTCTATGGATGTCGGTTTTTGAGCTGTGAAAAAAAGCAAAAATATGGGATGCAACAGACCAAATAAGGCTTCTTTTAGACCAACCAATTAACAACAGTGTTCTCAAAGTTTGTTCTCCATTATAAGTTTCCAGTAGTGCCCCTTCTGGTTAGAGTCAGGCACAAGGTTGGGGTTAGGTTAAATGCATTTTGCTATTTCATAAGGCATACCGGGAAATGGCTAAAGCTGCTGAAAAGACAAAAGTCGCTTAAATTAGGCTTGGTCAATAAATATGTTTTTTTTAAAAATGTGAATGACTGAAACTAAGAGTTCCCTGAGTATACAGTTGAACAGTGTGAACAAAAAATATTAGGCTGGCAGGGGGGCAGTAATATGCGAGAAAAACTGCTGACCGATACCCAAACGCATGGTCCCCTCCAGGCTATGTAGTAGATAAAAGAGGGTACTTATTATTTTTATGTGGTCGTAACGGAATGGATATTGTTTTCCGGTTTCCTCTCCTGGTTTCTCGTGATTGGTGTTTCAACCTGTGATGAGTCCACAAGAGACGCTCTGATTGGTCAACAGCTGGAAACCAGGTAGTGGAAGCACCACGTAGTCTGCAGTGTACTATCCCTGCATTCACCGGTAAGTTGCGTGAAAGGTAATTTTATGAACGAATAACTAAATGTAAATTCTCGATTAACAGAAAGTTTGTATGGAAAAACTTGCATTGTTCTTCTGCGGTGTGAAAGTAACGTTATTAGTGTTGATAAAATCCAACATGCACTTTGCTCGTTCAGTTTTCGCTGAAACGTAGAAGCGTCATACCTGGGCTAACGTACTCACTGACTTGACTCAGGGGCAGAGCTCCACCAATTGGGCTCACATTTTAGATATCAAAGTGGAGAGTGAGTCATGTGACTTAGCAAAGCTCTAACAGAGGAAATTTAGTTAATTCAGTAGGCCACTGCTATGTGCGTCACAGCATCCTATTAGTCTGCTAGGGAACACATTGGTAACATACAGCCATTGCACACTTCACATAGATGGAAAAGACGAGGCAGCTTTTATAGGTAGACAGAGAAGGATATAACGTTAATTTAGTTCTTGTGGTTTAAATAATGGGGCTGGTCTGAGTCGAGATGCTCCTGTGTGCTGGGGGGCTTTTATGTTTGTGCACTATATTTCTACATTGCCTACATGAGATGAGAGTGAGGTCCCTACTAAAAACACAGTTGAATGAGATTGAAAACCAGCACTGATTTTTGTTCTAAAAGTCATGCAGAGTTTCTTTTCGAAAACTCTTTTTTTGTTGAAGAAATGCTCTTGCTTTGTTACATCTCCCATCTTCATTGAATCTTTTCCTTGTGAATTATCTAATTAAGCAGGGAGATCATCTTTAAATGGCACTTCCCCAGAGAAGTATGTCGGATATATCATATATTCAGCATGAAAAGGGCACTGCCATTCACATCTCCACCCTGCACCCACTGTAGTCTCTAATGTTTCTGATTAGAACCTAGACTTCTCAGGGTTTATAGGTCACATTTTACAGATCATTATTTTCTATGGACTGCTGGGGGAATATGTTTATATTTATATGCAAGTCTTCTCCATACAGTACATCATGGAGCCACCTCTGTTTCCCCGTGAGTCTGGGCAGTTCATAGCAGAGCGGAGTCGAGATGTGTTTGTGGAGGAGGAAGGAGTGCAGATGGTGGCAGAGATGCTCTACAGTCTCCGACACAGTGACGATCTGACGGCCAGTGGCTGGAAGAAGGCAAATCCATTGGCACCAGCGCCCACCTCTGACCAGGGGAGTCTGCCAACAGTCGAGAAGCATACATGAGTAGTTAATCACATGGTACAATGTTGTTCAGTGGCAACACCAATACTGCATTGAAGGAGGCACCACAGAAAATCCAGTCAATTCACCCACAATTCATATCGTCAACTCTGCTAATAACGAGGGAAAACTTGAAATATCAGATGGATTGAGACGTGATGTTGTAGTGTGCATTTCTAGATGCTTCAAATAATCAATCATTACATAGTCATGCATTGCTTATGATAGTTAACTTGACACTTATATTTAGCGGTACTTAATATACTATTTAGGTGATACTGTATACATTTTCAGAAGCTGTTAATAGAGCCTGATAATTAAACTGAACTGCCATTTCATCAGTGGTGGAATGTAACCAAGTACATGTACTCACGTGCTGTACTTAAGTACAAATTTGAGGTACTATTACTTTTATTTGAGTATTCTTCATAAGGGGTGCTTTTAAAAGGTACAAGGTTTATAGTTATGTAAATGTGTTTGTCATTTTACAACAAGCTTTTTTAAAAATTATTATTAAGTTTATTTAAATAGATATGATAAGTTTTGTTTTTCAACATTGCAGGCCTTGAATTGGGTATTTGTGGTAGACACAATGAACTTCTCCTTTTGGCCAGAGAAAGAAACACAACAGTGCGAGGTGACTTATAAAGGGACCACCTACACAGGATACATGACCCTGTGTGCTGCCATCACCAGGGCCATGGAGGAAGGTGAGAGCACGTATTGAGTTTAGTCTTTTGCTGGGTTAAAGGGGCTGTTACAATTAGGTTAAA
>NC_060170.1:20695337-20696276 GCF_021292245.1 Micropterus dolomieu | reverse complement strand
AAGCATACATGAGTAGTTAATCACATGGTACAATGTTGTTCAGTGGCAACACCAATACTGCATTGAAGGAGGCACCACAGAAAATCCAGTCAATTCACCCACAATTCATATCGTCAACTCTGCTAATAACGAGGGAAAACTTGAAATATCAGATGGATTGAGACGTGATGTTGTAGTGTGCATTTCTAGATGCTTCAAATAATCAATCATTACATAGTCATGCATTGCTTATGATAGTTAACTTGACACTTATATTTAGCGGTACTTAATATACTATTTAGGTGATACTGTATACATTTTCAGAAGCTGTTAATAGAGCCTGATAATTAAACTGAACTGCCATTTCATCAGTGGTGGAATGTAACCAAGTACATGTACTCACGTGCTGTACTTAAGTACAAATTTGAGGTACTATTACTTTTATTTGAGTATTCTTCATAAGGGGTGCTTTTAAAAGGTACAAGGTTTATAGTTATGTAAATGTGTTTGTCATTTTACAACAAGCTTTTTTAAAAATTATTATTAAGTTTATTTAAATAGATATGATAAGTTTTGTTTTTCAACATTGCAGGCCTTGAATTGGGTATTTGTGGTAGACACAATGAACTTCTCCTTTTGGCCAGAGAAAGAAACACAACAGTGCGAGGTGACTTATAAAGGGACCACCTACACAGGATACATGACCCTGTGTGCTGCCATCACCAGGGCCATGGAGGAAGGTGAGAGCACGTATTGAGTTTAGTCTTTTGCTGGGTTAAAGGGGCTGTTACAATTAGGTTAAAATAAAGTAAATTTAATAGTACATTGATTTACCTGCCTGACCTCCTTTCTCAGGTGCAAAGTTGAGGTGATGCTTCATAGCTGTTACTCAAATTCGGTGGGCAACATTTTTTCCAGGTTTCATCAAACTTGCACAGAAAATAAAACAGATACAACTAA
>NC_060170.1:20671153-20695317 GCF_021292245.1 Micropterus dolomieu | reverse complement strand
AAGCATACATGAGTAGTTAATCACATGGTACAATGTTGTTCAGTGGCAACACCAATACTGCATTGAAGGAGGCACCACAGAAAATCCAGTCAATTCACCCACAATTCATATCGTCAACTCTGCTAATAACGAGGGAAAACTTGAAATATCAGATGGATTGAGACGTGATGTTGTAGTGTGCATTTCTAGATGCTTCAAATAATCAATCATTACATAGTCATGCATTGCTTATGATAGTTAACTTGACACTTATATTTAGCGGTACTTAATATACTATTTAGGTGATACTGTATACATTTTCAGAAGCTGTTAATAGAGCCTGATAATTAAACTGAACTGCCATTTCATCAGTGGTGGAATGTAACCAAGTACATGTACTCACGTGCTGTACTTAAGTACAAATTTGAGGTACTATTACTTTTATTTGAGTATTCTTCATAAGGGGTGCTTTTAAAAGGTACAAGGTTTATAGTTATGTAAATGTGTTTGTCATTTTACAACAAGCTTTTTTAAAAATTATTATTAAGTTTATTTAAATAGATATGATAAGTTTTGTTTTTCAACATTGCAGGCCTTGAATTGGGTATTTGTGGTAGACACAATGAACTTCTCCTTTTGGCCAGAGAAAGAAACACAACAGTGCGAGGTGACTTATAAAGGGACCACCTACACAGGATACATGACCCTGTGTGCTGCCATCACCAGGGCCATGGAGGAAGGTGAGAGCACGTATTGAGTTTAGTCTTTTGCTGGGTTAAAGGGGCTGTTACAATTAGGTTAAAGTAAATTTAATAGTACATTGAGGTGATGCTTCATAGCTGTTACTCAAATTCGGTGGGCAACATTTTTTCCAGGTTTCATCAAACTTGCACAGAAAATAAAACAGATACAACTAAAGAAAATATGTGTGATAGAAATGTCAGAATTATGAAGCAAAGGCAAGGCAGTGTTACATGACATATTTGCCTTTATTGAAAATTGATATATCCTTTTTTTTTTAGTAGCTTCATCTCTGGAGAAAAAGATGTACATTCAAGCCCATTTGATGTCTCTTTTTGTTCCTCTTTTCTTTGTGCTTTTGTTGTGCCCTCCTATTACTAATTATTGTGTATGTGCCCTTTACTTGAACTTCGTCTGCTGGGAAATTGCCTGTAGCTCTGCATGCTCCTGTGCATCATTCATAATTAGCGTGAATGACTCCGGATATGAATCAATTATGTCTCAAATGGAATAGTGCTCTCAATGTGTGGTCGCTGTGGCCTTTATAATTACAAGAGATTCTCTCCAAAAAGCTCCGTTAGCTTTGCTTCAGAGTGTGAAACCAAAGGGTCGACAGCGTGAGATCAGAACAAATTATGGAGCTTGAGCCGCTTGGGAGAAATGGCTACCGTGGAGTTATGTTCCTGTTATTGTAGCATGCTATAACTTCATAACTTAGTTGCCTTAAGTGTCCTATTTCTCTCCAGTAGTTCTGTCTAAATATAAATCCGTCTTTGAGGTACTTGTACTTTACCTCAGTATTTCCATTTTATGCAACTGTATACTTGTACTCCACTACATTTCAGAGTGAAATACTGTACTTTTTTAATCCACTTCATTTATCTGACAGCTATAAGTCACTTTGGTGGTTTAAGATTTTGCACTAAAAAACAC
This sequence comes from Micropterus dolomieu, assembly GCF_021292245.1. Lineage (NCBI taxonomy): Eukaryota > Metazoa > Chordata > Actinopteri > Centrarchiformes > Centrarchidae > Micropterus > Micropterus dolomieu. The sequence goes on along the minus strand of NC_060170.1, from coordinate 20,693,664 downwards.
ATGATACACTTATATTATATGATGCAGTACTATAATCTACACAGTATTGTATATAAAAATGGCTCCACATTGATGATCTACAACATTAAAATAAAACTATAAACAAGAATAGCTTTGAATTCAGGACTTAAACTTGTAATTGATATTTTTTTAAATCGGACATATATTTTTCTATGTTAAGTAAAGGATCTGAATACGCCTTCCACCTTTGTCCTCAGGTATACCCATCACTGATCCAAAGCACTTCTCTCAGATGAGTTTGGAGGAGTTGGAACATGTCCTTCGATCAGACAATGCAACGCCCATGCCCATGCTCAAGGAGCGCCACCAGGTCCTAACATCCTCATGTTAACGTCCCATAATGATGATAATAGGGATCTAACAACCGTTAAAATCCTCAAGTTGCGTCAATTATTTGACACTGGTATCACAATTTATGTAGCCCTGTGTGTGTGTTTTACTTTGTTTTAAAAATTTACAAAAGTGTACTAAAAGCATACCACTTGATACTTCTTAATGAAAAGCTACAACCTTACATTGTACATAAAGTGTCGTAGATTATATTGTTCTGTGTCCTGCCATTGTTATAACTATGTGGCATCTGTGTAAAAGTCAGACATGTTACTCAAAGCAAGTCAAAATATTACATGAACCCACCCTACATACCATGTTCCTTGACAGATTTGATCATTTTGTTACATAGTTTTTACCACATCCCTGCATTTACTTTTATGTTAACTAAGGAAAACAGATTTTAGAGCTCATATAAATATTATGTCTGCCAGTGTTGCGTTATTAGTTGAACTGCATCAGAATTAGCTTTTTTGCCAAGTGTGCCAAGTCACTTGATGCTGAACAATAAACAACAGGTAGAAAAGTATAAGAAAGATAGATATAGAGCAAGTAATCATCAAGATAAAATATAAAAATTGACAATAAGATAAAAGAATAATAAAGGATATGTATAAAAGATAAAACAATAAAGGAAATGTGCAATATTGTTATGATATGTGGAAATTGCATGTATGCAGCTCCTAACTCATTATAAAAGTCAAATTTGAACACATCACCTACTGAGTCTTTCTAACAAGGTGCTGACTGAAGGCGGCCGCGTGCTGCTGGAACACGGTGGAAGCCTCCGGAGTTTCATCAGCCAAGCTGGGAATGACGCCCGGAAGATGGTGGAACTCATTGTGAAGAAGATCCCTTCCTACAGGGACGAAGCTACATATGAGGTTAGAGTTAGAGAGGGATTAGTCTCAAACTCTGGAATATTTTATGTTTCAAATTTTGTGGATAAAAGTTCAAGTTTGCCAGAGAAGCATGCCTGAAATTTGATATTTTTACTACTTGCCAAGTTCAATGTTTGATTATTATCATAATTTCTGGTTTTACAAAGGCGAAAGCCATTGCTTGTACAGTGAATGTTCTGTACAATTGTGTAGATACTTTGAATTCATAGTCTTGCAAAAACATACAGAACGTATAAATCATCTTGCAAGCTTATAGGAAGTGAATGTGATCTGAGATTAACTGTATTAACATAAATTGTGATGTGAGAGTTCCATCTTCTGGCCAAAGACAGTGTGGCAAGGTTTCTAATGCTCTTCATATTATAAAGTCTGTGAAGGAGCATAACATACTCTTTGCACATGCGTTGTTGCCATTATATATTATCTTTGTCTAAGAACATCTGTCTTTTAATAAACAGCAATGGCTTATGAAGCTGCTCCTCTGTTTGTTTCAGGGGAAGAGAATCTCGTTCTACAAGCGAGCCCAGATCCTGGTGGCAGATTTTTGGGGTGTCATGGAGGCCAGAGGAGAGGGAGACATGATTAACATGGAGTGGCTCACCATGTTCGCAGACTACAGGGTCCCTCAGGTTCTCGTCTACTTTGGAGCACTACGATACTCTGAGGCACTGATGCAGGCACTGAAGAGCGGTGAGACAGGAGTGTGTGTGCATGTGTTTCTCTGGTCATAAAGGAATGAATCATTTAAAAATTGTAAGCTACAATCGCTATGTTATGCGTTTGTCTGCCATTTCTCTCAGGCGAGCTGCTGAGTTCAGGGGACAGGAGGGAGGTTGAGATCCGAGGTTGTTCGATTTGGTCTGTGGAGCTGATCAAAGACTGTCTTTGCAAGCTGATGCAGGAGAGAGACGGACAGACCTGCAGCATCAACTCCGCAATCATCGACTTCTACCTGTGGCCTTATGCCAAGCAGCACCATAAAGAGATGGCCCACATTCCCATACATCACACACGCTGTATTTACTACTGACGAATGCTGGCAGCATTACATAGAGTAGGCTACACTTCCCAGTGTTCCGCCTTGGCATCGGTGCCTCTCCCTGGGATAAAGCCAAGCACATCTCTGTGCCAGATATACGTTCTAATGGGCTTCTCACTAGCTGTAATGGAAACATGTGTCAAGCTTTAATGTAGCTTTTTTGTCCAAGTGGGTATAGCACTGTTGTCCATTCGCAGTCAATTAAAGTGTTTACTGTGAATGTGGAACATTTTTAACAAACATCTCGCAGGAGAGAGAAAGTGATCATATACTGTGTGTGTGTGTGTGTGTGTGTGTGTGTGTGTGTGTGTGTGTGTGTGTGTGTGTGTGTGTGAACATACAATGATGGACATATCGACATATCTGGACTTGTGAACTGACACTCAGTGAAAATAAAATATTTTGATTAGATGTACTTTTTTTTTTTTTTTTAAAGGAATGTTGCAATAGATCGATTTCTTATCTTTCACATCTCACAGGACAGTTCCCTAAAGAGGTCTTCTATTTTTTGAAGAGACTAAGTGTAGTATGGTGCACATTTTAATAATGAATACAGGTGTTTTAAGTTATGGGAAAATGACTGTTATAATTGTGCGAGCTAAAAGTAGCTTGGATGTATGTCTACTTTATTTTAAATGGATGAGATATCTATTTTTCTACAATTGTTCATTTTAAGTTTTAAAAAATATATATAGCTGAATTTTGTGGCCGCATCTAGCGTCAGAAATACAGTAAGTACAGATAAATAGTGAAAAGGAAAAAAATAATGAGATAAAATAAAAAATAGAAATGAATAAAAATAGAAGCTCAAAATGCAGGCAACTAATTTTGCGGACAGTGGTGTGGTTTATAGCAGCGAAGTCAGCAAAGTGTAGTATATAAAGGAGTAACTAGGCCTATATGTAACTATACCATGTACACCAGAATAGTACTGTAAAGTACTGTAAATAATGTGATTAAGTAATTGTACTTTGTGTCGTATATTATGTATGTATATATATATATATTAGATAGATATGAATTATCTTAATAATCTTATTTTGTCATAGATTTCATGTCAACAGAATTTTATTGGACAATAAGACAAGAAATGATAATAATGATTAGATATCTGTCTCTGAGATGATTTTCACCCTCAGGGAAATACCAGATACTGGGTGCTCTGCCCTTCCCTTTCAGTGGTAGAAGGACAGAGGTAGGACCTACAGGTTATCTGTCCTAAGGTATTTAAATAGTTCCTTGTCAGTGAGCTTCATAATAGTGTTTTTATGGACTAATGCTGCTATTCTTGTGACTCATGTATGTTGTTCTACATTGTGTGTGTGTGTGTGTATATATATATATATATACTGCAGTATATGCTCACACGATGGCGCTGTTGCCGTCACGTGCCGCTCGGTCCACCCTCCACGGGGGACTCTTGAACGCCTGTCGTGTTTTTGTCGACTGCTGCGGCTGTTTCCCGGACAACCAAGGAGCGACAACAAATTGGAGATGGGAGCAAGTTAACAACACACCAAGTAACGAAGACGATAGTTAACGGTAAACATACAAAGCCAGTTACCAGACGGTTTGCTTTGGTAAAATGTAGATCATTGGCTCATGTTTATTTCGTATCCAACATGCTTAAGAGCTAAAATAAAAAGTTTCACCACAACTCATCTGTGTGTGAGGTGCTGGAATAAAAGTGAAACGCCATAAAGTTGCGTTACATTAGCGGTAGTAATTCTCTGTACACATGAGTGAGGTGTGTGTCCGGGTGGCGGTCCGTATCCGTCCCCTGCTTCCTAAAGAAGTCCTTCACAACCACCAGGTGTGTGTGCGCGTGGTGCCGGGCTCCGAACAGGTGATGCTCGGCTCAGACCGACTCTTCTCCTTCGACCACGCGTTTGGACCGACTGCCAGCCAGGATGAGGTGTACGAGTCCTGCGTCCGGCCCCTGGTGGAGTCCCTGGTCGACGGCTACAATGCCACCGTCTTCTGTTATGGACAAACTGGGTCAGGGAAGACACACACACTCGGAGGAGGGAACTTGGGTAAGTTGTACAGAGCGCAGGTGGCAGTTTTCATCCCAAAACTGGGGTTAGAAGGATTCAGAGGGTGGCTTAGAAGAGAACAGAGATGAACTGATTAACGTTAGTTAGACTTTTTAGGCAAATGACGGATGGAAGTTGCATTTGTAAATCCAAGAGAGTGGCCATCTCAAGGCCAAAGTAAGCTTTCATAATCTGTAATTTGCAGTTGTACCATCTTACAGATGTATTAGCGGTTTGACCCAAAAGGTCTCTTCTGATGTTTCACTCTGGACTTTGCAAGATGTACTTTATAACTCTGTGTCTCTTCCCTCAAAATCCTTTCTCAGATGATGAGGGAGGAGTTATTGACCATGTGGCCCAGGATGTGTTCTTGTTCCTGGGTGAGAAGATGGGGAACAGCGATGGTGTGGAAGCCACTGTGCGGGTCTCATATATGGAGCTGTATGGGGAGGAACTGAGAGACCTGCTGGAGCTGCACACCATTCACAAGGAGCTTCATATCAGAGAGGATGAGAGGGGAAACACAGGTATTTTTACTGTCAAGCAAATGTGACAAAATATATTTTTACATTTTTCACATACATATTTGCATATGAGGAAATGAGCTTAAAGGCTTTTCCTAAAAACCAAACATGAGACAGTTTGTTACACACGTGGATTTTGTCCTCATATCCACTCTCCAGCCATTTGTTGACACCAATCCTACTCAAGGACAAGCCTACATTCATTGCATCACAAAGTTGTCCATTCATGCTACTAGTGCCCCTTGTGACATCACTAGAGCTGCAGAAGGCGTTATATGCAATCAGTCAAAATCACAGGCTGTGTAGTCCTTCCCATGAGTAGTACTAAACTTAATGTGTAAAATCGGTGGCGTTCCCAGTTAATGAATGAGAGACATTATTTCACAGAGGATGACTGCCCACTGGGGGAAGTAATATTCCAACTGTGTGTAACAGCGTTTCGTTAAAAAAGATGTGTGTTTTTTATTTTTGTTGTGTTTCTAGTGGTGGTGGGAGCCAAAGAGGTGGTTGTCACCTCAGCAGAGGAGCTACTAAGTGTTCTCGAGACGGGCAATGCCCTGCGCCACACTGGCACCACGGGCATGAACGATCATTCCAGTCGCTCTCACGCCATCCTCACCCTTCAGCTTGTCCAGAGTTGCCACAAGAAAAACTCTTCCCTAAAATCCGTCCGCTCTTCCAAACTCTGTCTGGTTGACCTAGCAGGCTCGGAGCGTGTTGGAAAAACTGGCAACACCGGGACACGGCTCAAAGAGTCTGTTCTCATCAACACAGGCCTGCTCGCGCTGGGCAACGTCATCCGTGCCCTCTCTGACCCTGTGCGAAATCGCCGTGGTAACAACTGCAACAGTGCACACATACCCTACCGTGATGCTAAGATCACCCGTCTCCTCCGGGATTCACTGGGAGGCACCGCCCATACGCTGATGGTGGCGTGCGTGAGCCCCTCCCACCACAGTGTAGCTGAGACTCTGAGTGTCATGCAGTTTGCTTCCAAAGCCCGTCACATTCGTAACCGTCCTGGAGCAACGTCTACTCACACAGAGGCTAAAACATGTCCCACAAGTTGGGACCCCGGTGAGGCTCGACTGGGCGAGCTTGAGTATGAAGTACAGACACTGAGAGAGCTACTGAAAGAGAAGGAGAGAGAGGTGGAGATGAAAAGGGAGAGGGCAGCTGGAAGAGGTGAAGAGGGGGACAGCTTCAAACAGCCCAGTCAGATGAGGATATCTGACCCAGATAAGAAGATGAACCAAGAGGTACCATCACAGTACCGCCTTTTGGCACAGGAAGCTGCAGCCCTGCTTGCAAATATCCCAGGCCCCGCTCCAAGTCACTCTTTCACGCAGCGATTGCAGGATTGGCAGGAGAGACTGACAGCTGTCAGTCATTCACGCCAAGATGATGATAAGGGGTGTTCAGAGGGGGATGGAGACCAACCACTCCATGTTACCATATTAAAGCTCAGAGAAGAACTCAACAAATGTAAGGTAATGATAACTAGTGGAAAAAGAATGCCATCCAGTGTTTTTGCAATTATTTGTACCACACGAAGATGTTTTCTGCCTGCAGATGTATTTAATTGAAAATGATATTTTGACATACATGATGCCTTTAACAAATATTGCACCTCCTGCGGGGAGTTCAATACTGCAGTAGGCCATATTGTGATTTCAATACTGTGCATGCTGGGTCACTGGCACACATTAAGCCATCATTGAAGATATTTGTTACATCTGAGTTTTTCCCTTTACTACAAGTCAAAATGTGATGATCTTATCACCTAAGACAATGGACAAGCTATATTGACTTTTACAAAATCAAAAGGAGGGCTGCTGAACTTATCATAAGATATCCACAAGACTAGGTAAAGAAAAAGCTCAGATTACCCTCCCCCTGTCTCTTTGTCTCTCAGGAAGCTCTCACCATAGAGGAACAGCTGTTGGAGCAGAAAGATGCAGAGCTGAGACAGGCCCACAAAGAAGTAGAGAAACTCCTTCAACAGAGCGAAACACACCGTCAGGCCTTCGAGGAAGAAAAGGAACGTACTCGTATACAGGTGAGGACAGGAAGAGTGCAGCTCTAATACAGTAGAAAAGGACACTAACACCTTCAACATTGTAGGTCATCTGCAAAAAAACCCTCAAAACTGTCCAAGAATGACATCTGGGCTGGTTGTTCATTGGTTGTTTAAATCTAAAGTCTGTGTGCACATTTGTGTGTGTGAACGGTTTCAGACTGAACACCTTGTGGACCAGCAGATCCTTATAAGTCGTCTTCGCAGCGACCTCATGACCTTTAGGGGCGCAACCTCAGGAGCAACAGTGGAAGCAGGGGCGTATGAGAACTTAAGCCAGAGACCCCACAGTGTCCCGCTGATCAGACACAGCTGTGTACACGGGCCTCCCAGGAGGGTAGGTAGCTGCACTGTTTTGTTCTGTGTGTGTGTGCGTGTGTATGTAATTGTTTGTGTGTTTATCTGTTGTTCCAGTTGCACTTGACCTTTGCTTGTGACTTTGATTGTCGTAGTACTAAAGCATTTTGCTGCACACACGCACCCTGTTTCTCATGCATAGGCATAATTCTCTCTGAATGCACGTGTGTTTGTAGATTCACTCCAGTCCCCCGGCCTATTCACTGGAGAGGGTGATGGCAGCCTTTAAGATGCGTGGCCACCTCCTGCTGGCAGAGATTGAGGAAAAGGATGAGGTGTACTGTCCGTTCATAAAGCAACAGGCAGAGGCCAAAGACAGAGTTCAAGAGAAGGAGGAGGACATCTTAGAGGGCAAAATGGGATTTAGGTGAGAACCGGTATAATACAAGCCTACTGGTTCTTTCTCTGTCAAGCCACCAGTTATTTACTACACTGAATACAATTTCAGCCTGTGAGTCAGATGAAAAAGTGCTTAACAAAACAGCTTCAAATGATTAATTAATAATAAACTAAATGTAAACTTTTATCAAGATGTGTAATGCAAGGATTGTCTTTTCGCCATTAAAGTGGCATTTTCGTAAGGTGTGGTAACATTTATTCTTTACCCCCTCTCTCTTTGTGTAGCAGTGACCCTCCGTGCACCGATGTGGGGATAGAGACACAGCAGGGGGTCCATCATTGGCAATCCAGTGACACCCTATAATTTTGGTGTCAGGGATGATTGCATTTGATGCAGTCAGCCACATTCCCAACAAAGCACTTGTCACTTTTTGATGCACCCAAGTCATATATCACACAAACCCTGAATGCTGTGCTCAGGGTACACAATGAACTTTTCGCTTTCACCTTTTTTATACATGGTTCCGCCAGTAGAAACATTTAAATGACAGCAAAAATGTCTTAATTGTGGTAATTTTCACAATAATAATAATAATGGTTCCATCTGCAGCCTCTAAATATAGTCCTGCATTTAAGTACAGTGCATTGCACATGGTATATGCAATTTTGTTAATTAATTAAATGTTGTACAACCAGCACCAAGCTGTTGCAAGATGCTGTTTCAAAATAACTACACTAATAGCTGTGCCATTGTGTGCCTCAAAGTGGTCAAACATCCCACAGTCTCCCTATGTATGCAGTGCAAATTCATATGTCCCCGGGAGGGGTGGGGGTATTCTGGATACGTGGCAGGGGGCACAATGCTTTTAAAGAGGATGGGAGGTTCCGCTCTTCAAATACAACCCTGTTTCCGACTGTACCACAGAAATAGAAAAAGTGCTTGACCCTAAGTAGTTTCATCAATAATCTTTCCGAAAAAGCAGTTTTTCGTAAAGCAGTGAGTTAATCTGAAATAATCCGATAATGAAATATTGTGTCATTACTGCAGGCGTTCTTTAAACCGAACATGGACCAGCCGGCAGAAGAAATCAGCTCTGAAAGAGAAAAAGTCTGGACTAGACCAAGCATCTAATGGAAATTCAGTAGTACAACAGCCTCAGCAAGCCACAGGTATATGTTTACGTCAGTTTGACCTTTTGCCGCCTTTTGTTTTTCTGTCTTTCTTTTGTATTGATAGGGGCATGCTTTCCTTTAGTTATTATGTCCAACAGGTTATTTCTTTCTCATATTGTCAGTTGCTATTCCTTCTCAGGGACAAAGGACACCCACGCAAAACAAAGCCAAATGCGGAAGGCGAGACTCAGAACCAGTGTTACTCAGAGAAGGATCCGAGATCTGTCAGTCAACATGCGCATGAAAGAGGAGCTCATCAAAGAGCTTGACAAAACTGGTATGTTTATATAATTACAAACTGTGAACTCATGTATTCCCATGTCTGTTGGATTGTAGTTTGAATCAACCTGTTACACTGAGTCAAGAACAATAGAAATCCTTGGCTGATTTGTTTGTGTATCAGAGCAAGTGTGAGGAATTTTGTGTCAGCCAAAGTCGGTCAAAAACATTCTTGAGTACTGATAAGAATTTCCTGCAGCTTCCCGAGATTTCTGCTGAATGAACTTATTAATTCAAGGACAGCTCCAGGCAACACCAGCGAATCATAACATAATAGTTTCAAACCTTGGACTGTATGTAGATGTGTTGTACTTTTGAGCAGAATTTGCATCTCTAAATGTGTGTTTTTGTCTGACAGTCAGGGAGACCCAAGCAGCAGACAGACATGGCAGACACAGTGGCGAAAGTAGAGAAGCCGACATGTTGGCAAGACTTTCCATGCAGAGCCAGCAGGTCAAAGCAGAGGTGTACCGCAGCCTGCAGCACATGAGACTGCAGAGAGCACAGCTTCAGACCAGCCTCAGGCAGCAGAGAGAGACCAGTGACAACAACCAAGAACTTGACCAAAACGGGGTTAGTTGTACAAACAAAAAAAGAAAGATAAATATTCGCATGGAACACGTTATCTAGACAGTCCAATAGGAACAGAGTACTTCAGTTTAGTCTCGTGTAGACCTCCATGTTGGCTCTGTTGATCCAAAACGTATTTAGTTGATGGAGCAAAATGAGCAAATTCCCAACACAGTTGTATTTATGATCACTTTGATTGATATTGGACTCTGAGCCAGTTAAGATAGGAATCTTTGTGGAGAAGCAATAGTCTATCCACACCATGTAAAACAACTTTTGTTAGTGGTCTTCTACATCTACCTTTTTGGTTTAAATAAAAATCTGATTTTATTATTTTAAGATCAGTTTGACTAAACTATTACCACCCTGATCTAGGTCCAAATGAAACCTTGGTGGAAGGCACCTTGAGTATGCATAGCATCCACACATCTCAGTTGAGTTAGACTTATGGGAAAAATACAGCTGACAATCAGCATGGGTAAATCATAAATGAATCCTTTTGAGTAAATGAGTTTTTTTTTTTTTTATAGGAGCAAGTCGCGGGAGATTTGATTGCGTACAAAAGCAATAACCAGGAAGAGTCAAAGGAAAAGGTAAAGCGTTGTTAAACAAATGTGTTTTGCTTTTTCTCCCCACAAAAGACAGAGTTTCTTTTGTTTGCAACCTCTCCTTCCCCGTTACCATTAATTTTTCTGTTCTCCCTCCTTCTTAACCCCTTCCCGCTCTTTGTCTTGCTCCTTTTTTCACTCCTGGGTCCTCCTTGTTCTTGCTGTAGATGCGTGAGAGTAGCTGGCTGGAGGAGGAGGAGGAGTGGGTGCTACAGAAGAGAGCAGAGCTGCAGGAGGTGGAGGAGGAGCTGAGGAGGAGAGAGGAGGTGATCGTGCACAGGGAGGCCTGTCTGCAACAGAAAAACAAACTGGAGATTAAGATGCTACGCTCCAGTCAGGTCAGCTTGTGTATATGTGAAGTTTTAATTGTGATTTACAAATGATTGCTATCAATGACACACATGGATTAGAGCAACATGAATTATTGAAGCTGGAATCTGGAAGTTTTTTATCTATGACTTTCCAGGCTCTAAGTCAGGACCTCCTGCATGTGTCGATGCAGTTGGAGTCTTTGGAGGAGCAGCTGCAGAGCAGCAGCAGTGTGAGGCAGACTGGAGGAATCACCATAGAGGAATTGGAGAAAGAGAGAGTCATGCTTAAAAAGAGGAGAGACACTCTGGATGCCCAGCTGAAGGACAACAGAGTGCTCACTGTGGAGGTCAGAAAAAGAGGGAACTTTGTATGTGTGTATGAGATACAGGATGTGTGTTTATCGCTCATCAGCATGCATCTATCTTCTTTTGTGCACTTTGTGTATGTCATCATGTAGGAGGAGCATTCCCTGCTGCAGCTGGAGGAAGCTATTGAAGCCCTGGATGCAGCTCTGGAGTTTAAAAACCGCTCCATCCAGGACAAACAGAAGAAGCTGATAATCACAGACTGCTCTTCACATCGGTCACAAAGCACTGAACCCGCCCAACTCTGTGATGTCATCAGGAAGCTGAAGGAGCTCACAACACCTGAGGCTTCGGAGCTGCTCGTCAAATATTTCAACAAGGTAAGCTAAAATACACACGTGTGGATATACGCAACATTCAGCTGTACATAAAAAGCACAAATTCTAGCTTCTTTCCAAGTACCTGAATGCTATCTGTCTGTTTTTCCTAGTGGATTCTAACACAGTCAGACAGAAACTGAACACTGACATATTCTCTTTCTGTTGCAGCTAGAGATGTTTCTCCTTTTCTCTTCCTCCATTATTTACCTCTCTCTCTCTCTCTCTCTCTGTGTGTGTGTGTGCTTCTGTGAATCAGAAATGCAGCTGCACTATTTCTGTAATGCTAATTAAATTACAGTCCCTTCCAAAAGTATTGGAACGGTAAGGCAAATTCTGTTGTTTTTGTTGTTCACTGAAGACATTTGGGTTTAAGATCAAAAGATGAGTATGAGACAAGAGTTCAGAATTTCAGTTCGAAATTTCATTTCATGGTATTCTCATCTAGATGTGTTAAACATCTGAAATTCTGAACTCTTGTCTCATGACATTGGGACTGTATATCTCCTCCGTCGGTCTGCTCCCCTAACGCTCCATACGTGCCCTTTATCCTTTCAGCGGATATGCGTTATTAACATTATAAACCATATCAACTTCTTTTCCAAAGGTTTTTTTGCACCATGTTATTTTATTACACCATGCTTAGCTGCCTCCGACCTGTTTTGCTGCCCTTGTTTTTTCTCTGCAGGTGTGAAAGTAAACAAAGGTACAAGATTCAGCCAGTATGTTTGTAATTATTGTATCATGTTATAATAACATGTATCACTCTCTCCAGGTTGTTTGTCTTCGTGAGCGGGAGCGCCACTTGCGTTTGCGTTGTGAAGAGCTGGAGCTTCATGCTGGAGAGCAAGAGGCGGTGGTGAGAGAGTTTGAGGTCGCCATGCAGCGCCTGGCCCTGGATGCAGACCGCAGGCTCACCCAGCAGCACCGAGATCACCAGAGCAACATCCAGCTACTGCTGCAGAAACTTAAAGGTGAGGACATTAGATCAACCTTGACAGAACCATTTATATGTGAAATATTTGGTTGTGTCACTCTCCATAATATTTGTACAGAATTTTTTTCATGAATATTGCAGTTTCATTTCCTTCTGTCTCACCGTGTGTGTGTGTGTGTGTGTGTGTGTGTGTGTGTGTGTGTGTGTGTGTGTGTGTGTGTGTGTGTGTGTGTGTGTGTGTGTGTGTGTGTGTGTGTGTGTGTGTGTGTGTGTGTGTGTTTAGAGGGTGGTTCTGGAAAGGCACAGCAGGCTATCCAAGACAGACTGCAGCATCTAGAGAAAGAGTTGTTTTTCTACAAAAGCTCCAGCCGACAGCTTAAAAAAAAACTCAAAGAGCTTCTTGGTGACACCCTAAACCCTGTCAATCAATCTTCACACTTGCAGGAGCACAGACAAACACACAATACGCACACACATGCAAGTGCAAGCGAACCCCAGACGCGCACTGAAGAGGTACAGACGAGGACACATATTCCAATAACATACACAAAGATACACACTGAACAAATAGATAAAAAGACACACAGCGATTCACATGTGAAGAGACACGCACACCAGACCCCCTGTCTCTCCTCATCGTCTGACCTCCAAACACGCAAAAAGACAAAAATGCCCCAATACAACCAGATACACACACAACCCAAGGGGGGTAGTGAAAGAGGGGCTAGTCAATCTGGGGAAAGTTTAGAGATGACATCAGTCCGTTTGTGTCGTAGAGAGCTGAGACAAATCTCTCCAGCTGACCTGCAGGTCTGTGGTTCTGCCACAAGGAGGCGCCAGTCTGTTGTGGACACAAGCACAGAGTCAATATTAGAGGACTCCATAGAAGTGCCCTGAAACACTGACAGATGAAGATGCATCATTTGCAGATCTATTCAGTGGCTTTACGTACATCATAGTACCTGACTTGGCAGCAGGGGTGCGTACAGCAGATTCCAGTTAGGGGCTAAAAATGTGTGTCGTGAATAGCCGATGGAAAAAAACTCATCTTAAGTATCTTGTGAAAATGTTCATGTATTGAGAGAAAACACTTAATTTAAGGACATTGAGGTCAGTGAGAAGTTCTCACAGGCTCATTAAATTACTTCACTAACCAAAGTATTGGCCACTATTTAATGCATGTCCATATTCAGAATACACTAAAGAATGAGACGAATGTGTGTTAAGTTGAAAAGTGTTTGCTCAGTTTTTAGGAAATATGTCCTTTTGTTAAACATGCCCATACTACTGTCAGTAAATTACATGTACAAAGAGAAATTTGCGATTATTGAGTTTTGTCTCAGTTCTTGCCACGCCCAAATACAACACTGCACATACACATGTTTTGGTCCCCTCAATGATTTGGGGATTTTGAGTTTCAAGCTGTTGTCCTAGATAAATATATATTATATTGTCCTAAATCTTTTTCACATAACTGCATTGAATAAATAAATTATATCCTGGAGTTGTTTTGAGAAAGGGGTATTTATCATAATACAGTAGCTCACTTTAAGGTTATTACCATCTGCAACCACTGCATTGATTCTCCCCCTTTCACAAATACTATTAGTTTAAACAATATAATAAGTTGGGGGAAAACATGTTCATCAACCTGTTGTTAAATGTAATCAAATAGTGTCTCGTGAAGAGAAGTGCTTTGTCTTTCGCCTTTGCACTGTTTAGCACTTAAAATGGCCAGTAGATCAAGTGTTCTGCACTATAACAGTAATATAAAGCTTGGTCGTGTATTTTATGCATTTTTTTATTTTTTGTTACAAATGATTTGTATCTGCGTGCACTATGTAATGTGAGTTATATATTGATTTGTTGTGTAAATTATTTTTACATGGGTGACTCTTATTACAGATCCTTATTATTAAATGAACTAATATGTATATCTCGCTGTTTTGCCTTTATTGTATGGGCTCATTCCAATAGATTAACCCCTGGAGCCATGGTTTGGGCATAAGCCGAAAGTGTGCATCCCAATGTACGACATGGTGTAAATAGTGTGAACAATGTGACAAATTGCTTAAAACTACCATACTTATCATACTTTTATTTTAAAAATGGGGAAAGACTGTTACACATTTGATGGTGAATTTCTGTCACTAACTAAATTAGAAACATAATTTAACCTTTACAAGTCAGTTTTCTTGTGTTAATTTGATTGAACATAACCATTTATAAATATGTAATACATAAATTCAATAATCTATTATTTAATATGTTGTCTACCTGACAGAGCCACAAAATCAGCTCTTACTTGAGGCCTAGCTTTCCGAGAGCTTTCAGCTCTGTGCTTTATTGGCATGAACGTTTCATTTAAACAATGTTGCCAAAGCAGTTTGCAACAAAATCAAAAAAGTTTACAGTTGAATATGACATAACCAGATTAATCAAATCAAGACCATTCAGTTTAGCAGTTATAAATTTAAATTATTCATTGAATTATTCATTAATCATAGTGTGATGGTGAATTACTTTCACCATCACACAGTCTTCCTCAGAGGATGGAGTTTAGTCAGCTGTCATGGTGATAAGACAGTTGTAATGACAGATATGACTTCATGAGAGGTGACATGACAAGTGACATATCACAACTGAGGGATAAAAGAAATTAATTTTACAATCTTACACAAAATCAATCCTGTAAATTCTTTAATATCCAGATATGTGGATGTTGATAGCTCCTGCTCCTTTTGTGCACTGATGAAACATTTATCCATCTTTTCTTTCAGTGTGATTCTACAAAGACATTTTGGTCTGATTTAAATTGTTTCATTTTCTAGCCCCCCATGTTCACTTATAACGTTTTTCTCAAGAAAGTACTTTGGTACCTTTACAGGGAAAATGTTTCTCACATACACAGAAACTCATAACCCTCAACCTTCAGTTCCTGTTTTTTTAAGTTGAATTTAAGTCACTTCTCAAATCCCTTAAGAAAAGCCACAGATTTATAGACTGTTAGAAAAATGTATTTGATGCACTTCCTTGACACGATATCGGTTACTTTATCCTCTGTATATTGTCATTGTACAATAAATTTACCCCTTTAGTATCGTGCATTTGTTTACTTATCTGTATGTATTTATCACTTTTTCTACAGTTGTTTGATATCTGATAAGGATTAGAAAAAAGTTTATGTATGTTTGTTTATGTAGGTCCTTTTGTGTGTGTATATATCTGGCTATTAATGTAATTTATGATAAATGAAGTTGAAGAGGAAAAAAAATCACAGCTGAGCAAACTATTAGAGGACAATTAATGATTTGCTTTAAAATCAGATTCTGGCAGAAAACAGTGTATAGACGCCACACAATATACAACGTACACATTACAGATTGGATAACTACATTAATAATACATTTCTGAGGTGATAGCAGGGTGCAGTCTCCAATCGGAATCCCAGCCTTTACTCTTTTTGGCCCCACTGGGCAGCTGTACTCAGGCAGTTGCTGATAGCAAACCAACGGTAACAGACGGTACTCTCACGAACAGGTAAAAAAAGTCTTCTTTAGATACTTTTCTTGTGAGTACATACTCTTCAAAAACCAGTCAGCGACTGTAATAAACAGAAAAGGTCAACGTAAGTCCGTTAATGTGTTTTTGACTGTAACGCATCACTACTTTTGCACTTGTTTAGAAGCTAACAAAATCGGCTAACACAGTTGTGCGTTGTAGAGCTAACGTTAGCTAACAACTTGCTGCTATGTAATGCTAGCTGCGTCTGGCACCAGATGCTAGCTACTATGCATGTAACATCATGACTGCCTATTCTGGATAGACATACTAACTGTATATTCTGTTGGTAAAACTATGTAGGCCAAGATAAGGTGATATTTGTATTTGAAAAGAACCTGCGACAAAAAGCTAACGTTAAGTTGTTGTTTTCAAGTTATCCTAACTGTATTGTTCTTTATCTCCTTTTTTTGTCATCGGTTAGTTTTTCTTTTCGCTATGGCATCGTCTGCAATGATCACTGTACCCACCACCGCCTCCCGCTTCGCCCTGCTCCAGATAGACTCGGATTCGGATTCGGACGCCTCCGATGCGGGGAAGACCATCACCAAAGGTGGACGGGACTCCTCCGGGAAGCCCCGACAAGGAAAGGCAGGAGCAGCTGGGGGGAAAGCTGCTCATTGCAACGACAAGAAGAAAGACAAAAAGAAGAAGAAGAAGGAACAGCAGCAGACCGAGGCAAATGAGGTGAGTGAAAGAAGCATCTCACGACTTACGTTTTGTGACAGACATCAATCGTGATTGTGCTCCTCTGTTGTTTCACTTCACCTGAACTGAAACTGCAGAGGGTGGTTTTACAAAGAAACCGATTGTGTTCTTTGTTTTGTTTGGCTCTCAGCTGTTTAGAGCAAGTGTTGGCACTCATTAAAATTAAGCATTGGGGATTTTTATTGCTTGATAAGGCACAAAACCAAATGCCTTTGAAATCGCTTATTTAGCAAAAGCAACACCCAAGATACCCATAATATCTTTGTTAATTAATATCTATGATATTAAACAGAAGAGAAAGCACCTATTTGCATTTGCAAAAGTGTGAAGACAAGTATACATCTTTTGTTAGTCAGAGAATCAAGTGGGGCCATCAGCAAGGACATTTTATTTTATCATATCACATCAAAAATCTAAAATCAATTTGCTTTACATTTAAGTAGTCTGGTAGTCAGTTAAGTTAATAGATGGTTGGTGGACAGAAGAGAGTGAAAACAGGTGTGACAGTCTGTTCAAGAGAACAGAAACAACGTAACAAAAAGTACCTATATCAGAAGTAGATCTGTTCTGGATATGGTTAGTAAAGCACAACATGATCACTTAAGCGGTCTGACTGTATTGTCATCTGTGAGCTAAAGGCCATAAGGCCCTGTATTTTAAGACTCAAAATTGCTGCTGTTCATGCACACTACTGAGGGCTTCTACAGTCTAGCTAAAAATAGAGCATGGTAGTCGTTCATAACAATTGCAATAATGGACATAAAGAGTCGGTGTATGAATTAATCTCATCTCTCTCTCTCTTTCAATCAGTTACGTAATCTGGCCTTCAAGAAGATTCCTCAGAAGTCTTGTGCCCCGCCTCCGTGTATGACACTGTCAGGAATAGCAGGTGAACTTCTCAGTCCTACATCTGGGGACCACAACATGCCTGCAGAGGGGTGGCAGCAGTGGAAGCAGAGGGATGAGCAGGTAATACTAATGATAATAATAAACTTTATATAACACTTTTCAAAACAAAGCTAGAAATTGCTTTAGAAAAAAAAAAAATGGTATACAAACAGGTGGGGGGGGGGGGTAGCGGTCGTCTTATGTGCATGTGTTCACTCGCACAGGCTTTACTTGGTTAAAAATGTGAAATGACATTACAAGTCCCGGTGGATATTTTACAAGCACAGACCAGGTAACGTTAAAGCAACATTGAACACAGGGTGCAAATGTTAGTTTGGGTTGTTTGAGTTGTTTGATAGACTGCGTCATTAACAAGCAAGCGGCTCACCTGCTGCTGTGATAATGGATCACGGGTGGAAAAATACGGTAAAGAGATGACAGTGTAGTCTACTGAAGCCTCCCTACGCTGCTATTTCTTTGGGTGGGTGATTTGCAGGCTAATCAAGCTGATGGAGCCACGAAGAGAAGCTAAAATAGGAATAACGTACTCTCTTTTGTGGTTTTATTGAAGAGGCAGGTTTTTTGCTTTTTGAACATGCATAGAGAAAGTTACAATAGTCCAAACAGGAGTTAATAAAAGCATGTATGACCGTCTCTATATTTCTAGTGTATAGATATGAACTGATCTTATAGATTTTTCCCGAACTGCAGGAAGCAAGACTGGACAATAACCATGCTTGTTCAAGCAGAGGATGTTTTCATAGATGATGAAGCCCAGATGTTGTGAAGCCTAAGCATTAGCGGTGCCGATGATAATTACCTCTGCAGGATTTTTTGGGCCAAACATGATAACAGAGAGATACATTTGAGTTTTATCTGTGTAGGAATGGAAGCTCACATTAACCCTGTGGATGACATGCCGCAGGGGTAACATGTAGAGAAAGAACAAGAGTGGTCCGAGGACAGCCCCCTGAGGTACCCCGCGGGTCAGCTTCACAGAGGGTGGCAGTGAGTGGCCAATGGCTACATTCAAGATCTAATCTAGCACTAGACTGTTAAATTCAGCAGCAGAGGACTGGCTGAGGGGCTGTGTGCAGCAGTATGAGCCAGAAGCTGGGTATTCAAACTTGTCCCCTCTTTTCTGCTCCTGTTACTGAAAACTTGTTGGAGGACATAAATCTTGTGTTACAGGCATTAGAGAACAGATGCATGAAATGTCTCTCCCTGATATAACTGTATTTCCAGCAGCTCATGTCTGACCTTACAGACAGCTCTAACATGTGTCTCACATGGATGTTCTTTCTCATCTGTTTTCCTCCTCCCTCCGTAGATGACCAGTGAGCTATATGAGGCCGACTTGGAAAAGGCTCTGATTCTAAGTAAACTGGAGTTTGAACAAAATAAACAGGTACATTTCTATAATTTTTTGATTATGAAACATGTTCATTTTGAGATGTTGCAGACCCATGTGAAATCACATCAACCTGAAGGATTTAACGCAACATATTTAAATACAAAATAAATTGGCTCTTGGTGGAGTAGTTTTTTTTTCTCCCATTTTATTGTAGCCCTCAGTATGTTTGGCCCGTTTCTCCACCTGTTCTTGTGATTTTCTCTGAAGGTAACAGGATTCAGGAGGTACTTAAGACAATCAACGATTCAGTAAAGGTTGTGCTACAGGAAACATTCATAGGCATTCATAAGCCGATGCCTCAGTATAGGCAAGGTGGCATAAAGCCTGACCAACTAGACAAACTGAAATAAGTAATTTATGTTTAGTTTTTTACTGTGGTGCAGTCAGCTGATTGCTGCAAATACCACCATGGTCACCTGGATTTGGAGGATGATCACCAGACTATGTTTGCAAGCAAAGCTAGATTTTAATGCACTGCTCACCCTAGTACTTCAGAAAAAACTATACCATTGATGGTTTTCTAATCCTGAATGTTATTTAACTCTGACAGAACTGGATTAAAAAGTACTGTGATTAAAGCTTAGTCTTTGAATAGAAGTTTTTATTGGCTTGGTTCTTGGTTCAGTCTCGGGCTCTTTTGGACTCCTGACTTCAGACTTATTTGTGTTCAGTCTTCAGTTTTGACAGTCCTGTCTATATTTACAGTATGTGCATTAGGGCTGGGCAATAATATTGTATTTCATATTGCTTTATCTTTTTACAAATTTCTGTTGTCTAATTAAAGGATCTCAAACAAATTCTAATTAAAAGAAAGCTCTTTGTTTCATGCCACGTGTAACAGTGGAACACAGTTAATTGCATTTAACATTTTAACTATATTTACATAATTCTGTATTTGGTTTTGCATATTTTTTTTTTTGCAGTATTTAAAAAAGGCCTTAAAGTTTTCAATTTCATTTCAAAAAGTTTGCAGATAGCCTGGTCAGCGTAGAAAAATTTGTACACATGAATCAGTTATACAGTATCAGTTTTACTGGGCTGTTAACCATTCATTCGTGTTCCCGTTTATGAAGTTGCAAGTTCTCCTTGTAAAAGTGAAGTGATTATGAATAGGCTGAATCATCACTCTTATAAATTCATCATCTGAAATTTAGCTGGAGGCCATTTTACAGGGAAAGACTTTGTGTGCGATTTAATATAACAGAAAAATTGTGTGTGATGCTCTCTTCTCTATGTGCGCATATTCTGTGCCATTTTTTTGTAAATAGTAATTCTAAGTTAAGAACCTTCACTATAAGTAATATAATCTGCTTTCACTCAGCACAACAACACAAACGCTTCCTCGCCAAAGTCACGAGGAGGAAAAGAGGGCGGTGGGAAAAAGGAAAAAAAGAAGAATCAGCAGGCAAAAGACAAAAAGACAGTTTCACTGCAGGACTTCCAGGCTGAAGGCAGTGCAGGTGAGAGAAACCTAACGATCCGTTTCAAATGCCATTAAATTAGGATCTTGTGTGGCTCCAGTCTATAGCTCAACATGCTCCTAAAAATAATAATTCTTCAATGTACTTTGTCTCTTTTGCAGAACATTTGAGTAGGAAACAAGAAAAAGAGGTGAGCGGAACATCTTTTTATCCCCAATCATAAAGTTGTACTCTTGTCAAATCAATGGAACACATTTGAAAGTCAGTCTCTTATTAATCCCTATCGTATATAATATAGAATGCCTGTAAATTATATGCACAGAGGTTTGGGATTAAATGTCATGTATGGTGTGGCACGTCCCTATTAAAAAACTGACTTTATTGCCATCCAGGACACCAGAGCGGCTAACGTGGCATTGGCAGTCGGGCAGGAGGAGCGTTTTTTCAATAAGCTCGAGGATGACGTCAGTCGGATTGTCCAACAGGAGAAGAGACGTGAGCAGTACTCCAACAGCCAGGGACAAGAAGTCAGCACGTCCACAGAACACGAACCGGTGAGCAGACGGGTAAAACACACCCCTGAACAAACATTCATCCAGCTGTTTGTTAGACTCAGGTATCTACAGTGGTGAACATTTTTACCTGGCCTGTCAGCTATACAGCTTAATATTCTACAGTCAGAGGTGGATTTCCTTTTCACACACTTTTACCACATTTTGATTTATTATTTTTTCTCTCCAGGGTACCCGCAGAGTCTTAAGTATTAAAAAAGTCTTAAATTTCAGATTCCAAAAATAAGGCCTTAAAAGTCTTAAATTTTTACCAAAGTATTGCATTTCGTTTACCAAGGTCTTACATTTTTTCTTGTCCTTTCATAGGACTTAATTAATGCCGTAACGTCATAAATGAATACTTTGTGTGTGTGAGACTTAATAATATACTCCGTTTGGTGTGACTCTGATGGTATACGGCAGTACAGGTAACGTTACTGTTCACGTCAGTGTTCAGCTTTATGCTCTGGACTGTGAAGTGTTCGCGGTGCACGAGCTCTGGCATCCAGCTCTGTGCGAATCAGTCAGTTGTTAGAAAAGAAAAGAAAACGTCTCTGACGTGCTACTAACGTTAGCTCGATGAGTCAGAATGGGCAAGTGTCTGAAATTCAGAAAGCCAGAGATACGAACAAGTTGGCGGACGAGGCTGAGGGCAGTGACGGTGAGGTTAGCACAACAAGCTGATCGGCGTGCGAGAGGGTGTTATGCCGAGTTTTGCCTGCCTGCGGAGAATTCACCTCCAAATAATGCTTTTAAACGCTATAATGTTCTTCATCAATGGTGATAAATGATTCAAAGTATATATTTTATTGAACGTTTAGAGTCTTTAATATTTTAATACACTTAGTAGAAGTACCATTCCTTGACATTCAGTAAATATAGCCTATGTGGTGATAACGCTGTTTGATCAATGAGCACAGCAAAGTGTCTGACAAGGACCTAAAGAGGTGGATGCATAATTCGGCAGATGAAATTTTGTCGAGATTTGCATCCACCTCTTTTCTCAGCATAAATTACTGTTAACACTAAATAACACATCCTAGATCTGAATGAATTAAATAATCTCATTAAATACTCCTTTCTTTACATAGTTGAATGTGCTGACAACAAAATCACACAAAAATTATCAATGGAAATCAAATTTATCAACCCATGGAGGTCTGGATTTGGAGTCACACTCAAAATCAAAGTGGAAAACCACACTACAGGCCGATCCAACTTTGATGTAATGTCCTTAAAACTAGTCAAAATGAGGCTCAGTAGTGTGTGTGGCCTCCACGTGCCTGTATGACCTCCCTACAACGCCTGGGCATGCTCCTGATGAGGTGGTGGATAGTCTCCTGAGGGATCTCGTCCCAGACCTGGACTAAAGCACCCGCACATGGCGTTGGTGGATGGAGTGAGACATGATGTCCCAGATGTGCTCAACTGGATTCAGGTTTGGGGAACGGACGGGCCAGTCCATAGCATCAATGCCTTCCTCTTGCAGGAACTGCTGACACACTCCAGCCACATGAGGTCTAGCATTGTCTTGCATTAGGAGGAACCCAGGGCCAACCGCACCAGCATATGGTCTCACAAGGGGTCTGAGGATCTCATCTCAGTACCTAATGGCAGTCAGGCTACCTCTGGTGAGCACATAGAGGGCTGTGTGGCCCCCCAAAGAAATGCCACCCCACACCATTACTGACCCACCGCCAAACCGGTCATGCTGGAGGATGTTGCAGGCAGCAGAACGTTCTCCACGGCGTCTCCAGACTCTGTCACGTCTGTCACATGTGC
>NC_060170.1:20670451-20671133 GCF_021292245.1 Micropterus dolomieu | reverse complement strand
ATGCTGGAGGATGTTGCAGGCAGCAGAACGTTCTCCACGGCGTCTCCAGACTCTGTCACGTCTGTCACATGTGCTCAGTGTGAACCTGCTTTCATCTGTGAAGAGCACAGGGCGCCAGAGGCGAATTTGCCAATCTTGGTGTTCTCTGGCAAATGCCAAATGTCCTGCACGGTATTGGGCTGTGAGCACAACCCCCACCTGTGGACGTTGGGCCCTCATATCAGCCTCATGGAGTCTGTTTCTGACCGTTTGAGCAGACACATGCACATTTGTGGCCTGCTGGAGGTCATTTTGCAGGGCTCTGGCAGTGCTCCTCCTGCTCCTCCTTGCACAAAGGCGGAGGTAGCGGTCCTGCTGCTGGGTTCTTGCCCTCCTACGGCCTCCTCCACGTCTCCTGATGTACTGGCCTGTCTCCTGGTAGCGCCTCCATGCTCTGGACACTACGCTGTCAGACACAGCAAACCTTCTTGCCACAGCTCGCATTGATGTGCCATCCTGGATGAGCTGCACTACCTGAGCCACTTGTGTGGGTTGTAGACTCCGTCTCATGCTACCACTAGAGTGAAAGCACCGCCAGCATTCAAAAGTGACCAAAACATCAGCCAGGAAGCACAGGAACTGAGAAGTGGTCTGTGGTCACCACCTGCAGAACCACTCCTTTATTGGGGGTGTCTTGCTAATT
>NC_060170.1:20658707-20670351 GCF_021292245.1 Micropterus dolomieu | reverse complement strand
TGACAGACACAGCAAACCTTCTTGCCACAGCTCGCATTGATGTGCCATCCTGGATGAGCTGCACTACCTGAGCCACTTGTGTGGGTTGTAGACTCCGTCTCATGCTACCACCAGAGTGAAAGCACCGCCAGCATTCAAAAGTGACCAAAACATCAGCCAGGAAGCACAGGAACTGAGAAGTGGTCTGTGGTCACCACCTGCAGAACCACTCCTTTATTGGGGGTGTCTTGCTAATTGCCTATAATTTCCACCTGTTGTCTTTTCAATTTTCACAACAGCATGTGAAATTTATTCTCAATCAGTGTTGCTTCCTAAGTGGACAGTTTGATTTCACAGGAGTGTGATTGACTTGGAGTTACATTGTGTTGTTTAAGTGTTCCCTTTATTTTTTTGAGCAGTGTATATTTCAAGCAGCATTTAGATGCTTTAGAAAAACAGAACAGGATGAATAATCACTGAAGCAATTGGCATATTATAGTACTTTACCTTACCTAGCCAAGGTGTAACTCATACCACACAATTTGTTTGTTATTTTTGATTTCACCCCTTAAGAGTGCACAAATATTGTATTCATTTCGTAGGTGTCATTTACACTGTGGCTGTCTCCATCACTTTTTTTAAAGCATTTGTTAAATATGTTCTGAAAAATGGCTTGCAACAAGAAATGTTAAAAAAAACAAATGAATACTTTGAGAAAGGTTTATTTGCACGATAAGAAAACATGCAATGCATTTTAAAGATAAAAGAAACAAATGAATTTTTCAAAAAGGTTTAAGCTAAAAAAATCTGAATCACTTTATTTAAATAAAGACAATTCTACTATAAATTGGTGCAGAAAATGTCTCCAGAATGCAGGAAATTAAGTGTTTAGTACTCAAAATTTCCTAGAGGACCCCCAGACCCCCATTTAAATATATTTCAGCATTGAATATTTTATCAAATAGTGTTAAAATATCTTCTTGCCTTGTTCTCGTGAACCCAATATTGTGAATCGTGCATGTAAGCTAAGAGTATTGTCACACTCCTAATCTGAACCCTTATGTCCCCACCACTTTTCAACACAAAGTGACGTCCTTGATTCATTTTATCTTATTAAGTACAAACACACCCCAAAAAGCTATAATGTGTTAAATATGAACATATTATAATAAAATGTTTTGTTAAATTCATGTAACTTCGTAAATAATATTCTCGAGCTTAAAATTAATACAGATTTTCCATTAAACGGCAGTGAAGTTGGTATTAAATTTAATCCTAGGTGGTCTTAAAAAGTCTTAAATTTACGTTTGAGAATCCTGGGGGTACCCTGTCTCTCTCTATTTCACACTTAACGTAGGGCTGGACGATATGGCCAAAAACGTTATCATGATAAAAAGTTTCATATCTTTCGATATCGATAATTTTCACGATAAGTCTCAAATTGTTATTTCTTTCGAGTTTAAAGGCTGATTTTTGCTTCTGAGTGAGTTAGTTGAAGAAACCTGTTGGTTAATTGTGGTTTAAACTCTTCTTTATGGGCAACACTTGAGGCCAAACAGTGGATAACTTCACAAACCTGAGGATTTGAGCATTCAAAACATTTATAATAACATTGTCAAAAAATATGTAAATGCTCCGTATTTGTATAGCGCCTTTCTAAAAGTCTAGTCTTTTCGACCACTCGAAGCGCTTTTACACTACATCTGCATTCACCAGTCAAACACATTCATACACTGAGCCTAAGTGCTCAAACAGAAACTAACATTCACACACATTCATACACTGGTGGAACAGCCGCCATTCGGAGTTCAGTATCTTGCCCAAGGACACTTCGACATGCAGCATGGGGGAGCCGGGGATTGAACCACCAACCTTCCGCTTTAACTCCTGAGCCACAGCTGCCAGGACACAATGCACGAGTAAATATAAGTAAAAAAAACACAAGTAGAAGCTTTTTCCAGTCCTTTTTCCTCAACAAAATAAACATCTTAATAAAAAATAATTCCTAATTCGTGTATGTTTCAAGTGAATAAAATCCAACATTTATTGAATATTTATTGAACATTTGTTATATTGTTATTGAAAAAAATAAATCACGATAATTATTGTTTTATTGTCCAGCCCTAACTTAACGTTTACATCTGTTAGTCCGTCCATACAGCTGTCTCCACATTTATGCTGATTGCATAAATGCAGCACCGCCTACCAGAAGTTTCTGTTTCCTTACTTATTGTGAAATTACTTGGAAAGTATAATCCCCCCCCCCACACCAACTTCCTCTTTTCTCCCTGTCCTTCCCATTAGGACCCCCGAGCAGAGCAGCTGAAGTATGAGCTGGAGAAGAAAGACCAGGAAATCCTTAAGCTAAAGAAGACCATCTCGCAGTGGGAGGTCGGCAGTATGAGCAGTTTCCACGTCATTCTATAATTTCACACTGATCTGCCAGAAATATCTATTTATCACATATTGCATACAAATATATCTGTAGACTCATGTATTTTAACAAGAAGTTATTTGAGGACACACAATTGACATGCAATTATGATCATATTTTTAAATAAAACTAAAAAGGGCCTGTGTCCACCAAAGCGTTTATCAGCTGAAAACGCCACCTGCTCTTCTGAAAACGGCTACTTGGGAGTGCTAGGGTGCGCTTTGGAGGCGCAGCGTTTTTTTCGGCTGAGACGCTTTAGTTGCTATGATACATAATATCCGTGGAGGTGATGTGCTGAAATAACTCAGCGAGGAGGCACATGGTTTCGTTCAAGAGCTGAGAGGGCTCGGTGTGGTGTTTGTCCCGCCCTTACTGCACTGTGATTGGGCGGCTGGCTAAAAAGTGAGCGCTGCATTTTTCCTAAAGTTGAGCATTTTTCAACTCTTGGTGACTGGGCAAAAAACGGGCAGCGTGGAAAAGACGCTCAGCACCTTGTCACACAGCTGGCATTTTTACCATCTTGTAAAAACACTGTGCTCCCATTGCAATGAATTGAAAAAAGGCCTCAGTAAAAAACACTTTGGTGGACACACTAAGACTTTAATCTGTTGTCAGAGGATCAGAACTGCCCATTTGCTGCTGTAGACTGCAGCCTTTTTTAAGTGACAGGTAATGATTTACTGGAAAAAAAATGAGGACATGATAAAATGTGCAAGAAATGGTTGAGATGAGGTGGTGAGAAAGAAAGTACCAAGGATTATCTGTTAAGTATCAACCTCTGTTTCCCTGTAAACTTGAAATGTTTTAGAGTGATCTCTCTCAAATCATGGAGGCTGTGTACTCCAGTAGTGACAAGTTTCCAGTCTGAAAGAAATGTATAAACGTGTCTACTGCTTAAACCATTTGGTCCACACGGTCTGCCTGTTGTTCTTGCTCTTCAACTCTACAGGTCAAATACAAAGAGGTGAAAGCAAGAAATTCCCAGCTGCTTAAGATGCTCCAACAGGGAGAGAGTGAGTTGAGCATAATTACACTTGAAGTCTTGCTTTTCTTTCTTTCCTGATGGAGATTTAATGTAATCTGTCTGATGTTCTGTGACGTTTCTAACCTCCCCCCTTCAGTGAAAGATAAAGCAGAAATCCTTCTACATGTAGAAGAGCTACTACACATAAAAGAAGAACTGTCCTCACAGGTGTGTTGCATAAACATTAAGCGAGGGGGAAAATGAGTGGGTGAGATATTTCTACATTTGTCTGCATTTGATTAAAAAACTTGTTTGTTTCTAAGGTAACGTTACTACACGCTGCACTTGAACAAGAAAGGTCTAAAGTCAAAGGTCTGCAGTCAGATCAACCAAAACATCAGGTGAGTTCAAATGATCCCAATGAGAAGCCGTGTGTGTGTGTGTGTGTGTGTGTGTGTGTGTGTACACGGGTGTATGCACTTGCATGCATGTTCATTCTTTCCCTGTGTGTAGACCAGAGAAAAGGCAGCCAGTAAGTCAGGTGCGGTGAGAGAAGTTACAGTGTAAGTAACAGACACAGCACAGAATTACAATGATAAGAGTACAATGTATTTTATTACTATACCCAGCTGAAGTCAGGGTCAAAGTAAGCTTAGTTTAAGTTTAACTTTAATAATGCCGCGGAGCATTTCATTTTATGTTTTTATGGTTTAGTAAAACTTAAACTAGTAAAAAATGTGGGTTTTATTTAATATTTTTTCCACTACGTATCTTTTAACTTGAGCGGATACAATACTTTGTCATACTTATGTTATAAATAATTGTATACTTTCTGGGCTTTTCTTGTTGGCAGGGAAACAAGAAAGGGAAGAAAGGCTCGGAGACAGATCTATGAAGGTTTCAAAAGGAAAAGACCTTAAAAGCAAAATTAAATGAACAAATGAAGAAAAACGCTACTGATCACAATCAGGGTTCTTTCTTTCTTTTTTGCTTTGACTCATGTCAGCATATAATGCATGCCCCCGTAATTACACACACACACAGGACACACTCCAGACATAGCAGAAAGTATTACACAGTTGAACAAGAATACAGAAGCTTTTGAAAATTATTAAGTTTAAAGTTTGTGTTGAACTGGTGGCTTGGCACAGAGGGCTTCTCTCTGCAGGCTCATCTAACTGTTGAGGGCCGTGTGCCTGGTCTGTCTGTGGGGTGTATTGCCGAAATGACAGATGTGAAATGTTTGTTTTTGTCACTGTTAAGTAAATAAAATACTTTTTCAGTGAAAAAACATTGTTTTTTTGTTTTTTTTAATATTTGTAGTTAAAGGTTCAGTGTGTACGTTTTAGTGGCATCTAGTGGTGAGGATTGCCACTTGCAACTAACGACTCAGCTAGCACAACACCTCTACCTTTCCAAGAAGCTTCGTTGTCTGACACGCCACGTCGGCTCTTGTGCTAAATAATACGTGTGGTCCTCCATTTGTCCAAATTTCACACATCTTACTTCTAACAAACCAGACTACTTCTTATCTGTGTACGTATTCAACATAGTGACGAAATGCACTCTGTAAAGCAGTTTGTCTGTTTGGGCTACTGTAGACACATGGCTGCACAACATGGAGACTTCCATATCAGAGGACCCCCTGTGTATGTGGATAAAAATGGTTACAAAGTGCTTCACACAAAGCAGCAAATTAAAAATCTTCAAATTATAAAAATTACGAGATTTTTTTTGATAAAACAAATGATTTCCGATAATGTAAGATAAAATAAAGATTTGGAAACAGAAAAAGACTATTTAAAGAAAATAAAACCAGGATAAGCTCTCTGACAAAAGTATGATCTAGGAAGAGGTTTTCTTAAAGCCCCCCTCCAACGGGGGTGGAGGCAGATGTAAACATTTGGGGCTTAGCTGAAACCTAGGGTGTACTGTGGGTGTACTGTCAGAGGGAGATTTTTTTTCTCCCATTTACAGCAGCTATATGCTCTATTTGTAAAACTGTTCGAAATAATAGCCTAAATATCTATATGCCATTTGGGAAAAACCTGATAGTTGCCCAGGAAATAAATTTTCCTGTAGAGCCTACATCTTATTTTGTATTTAGTTGTTTTGTTCTCCAACTATCTTCATCATTGTGAAATCATCACACAACGAATGTTGAGGATGACATATTTTCACTCTCGCCACTTAAAAAGAGGCAAAAATTGCCGGATGTTACAATTTTTAAGTTGCATATCACAGGTAGGGTAGATAGAATTTGGTGTAAAAGCATTGCAAAACTTGAAACCTATATTTGTTACACTATGCTGGACTAGAGTTCACAGAATTAATGTTTAGTTGGCAAATGTACATCTGTTCTTCAGGACTCTGAATTCATTATTTGACAAAGAACATTTACTTTACAAACAGTGACATCTGGTGGCTTGTAATTAATATCACTGATGTTATGTATAATAAAATTCTAAGAAGCCTGCATGTTAAGTGCTGCATTAAATATAGATGTTACAGAGCTAAAAGCCTAGATAAATATTTTTACTGACACAATGAATGTTCCTTTTTGGTGTAGTTTACTCCGTGCCACTGTGGGCTCAAGTTTTTAAACTTCATGGTTGATATTTATTTGATTACTCTGTATCAGGAGGAGTTCTCGTACTTGATTATGTCTTTCTTGTGTACATCACTATGTTTCATTATTCTCCCCTCTTCTTATCCCACTAATGTGCTAATTTGTAAGGAGATATGTAGCTGCGCATGACATTTTGCAAAGAAAGGACAAGGACTTTAGCAAAAAAAAAAGTAGGGAGCTGTAAAGTAAGAATGCTTTCAAAATGATACATGTTTATAGTTCATATTAATCAATTAATAAAATATGGAGTGTCTAGAAGAAAAATCAAATCAATCTTTGGTGTGACCTTAGCCTTTAAAACAGCATCAATTTTTCTAGGTTCACATGCACAAAGTCTGGGATTTTGTAGTCATAGCGTCCGGTGTGTGATTAAACAATTATATCAAACAGCTTGTTTGATATACTACATATACTACTACTAATAATCACCAATTCATGTAGTTTGAAACACAATCCTTAACTGAAAGAAACAGCTGTGTAGGAGTAATACAACTGGGTGAGGAACAGCCAAACTCGGGTAAAATTGTGAGGCTGCTGAAGACAGTTTAATGTCAAAAGTCATCCACCCATGGCAAGACTGAGCACAGCGCCAGGCACAAGGTAGTTATGCTGCATCAGAAAGGTCTCTCCCAGACAGAACTTTCAAGGCATAGGGGGGTTTCCAGATGTGCTGTCCAAACTCTTTTGAAGAAGCACAAAGAAACGGGCAACACCAAGGACCGTAGACGCAGTGGTGGTTGGCCAAAGAAACTTACTGCAGCAGACAGCAGAAACATCATGCTTCCTAACGACGATGTTTTCCTAACCATAACCAAGTACTTTTGGTGCCTAAACCCAACCAAATTGCAACCGCTTCACATCGTCAATAAAGCCTCTGGCGCTTAACTTGCCATTTGGGTCACAGAATCTGATAGGTCACACATTTTGGTGTCACACAGGCAACAATGAAACATTGTGGAGGTTTGTTGCAAGTTTGGGGCTGCATGTCTGCAAATGGAGTTGTGAATGGTCTCCTCAATGCTGAGTAGAGTCAGATATTTATCCATCGTGCAGTCTGATCAGGGAGGAATTTGATTGGCCCCAAATTTATTTGGCAGCATCAAGATGGCCCCACACATGTAGCGTAAGTCATCAAGAACAATCTCCATCTTAAAGAAGAT
Source organism: Micropterus dolomieu (assembly GCF_021292245.1). NCBI lineage: Eukaryota > Metazoa > Chordata > Actinopteri > Centrarchiformes > Centrarchidae > Micropterus > Micropterus dolomieu. The sequence continues at coordinate 20,663,185 of NC_060170.1, read as the reverse complement.
CAAGGAGTCCTGGCAGTGATGGTAAGGCCCCCACATAGCCCTGATCTCAACAAAAAGTAAGTCTGTCTCGGATTACACAAAGAGAGAGAAGCAACTAAGGCTCCTTAAATCCACATAAGGACTGAGGGTAGTTCTACAAGATATCTGGACCAACCTATACCTGCCGAGTTCCTTCAAAAGCTGTCTGCAAGTGTAACTAGAAGAATTGATGCTGTTTAGATAGTTTAATACTGATGTGATTTATATTTTCTTCTGATGTTCACTTTGCATTTTGTTAACTGATAAATATCATCTATTAACTATATCGGTCAATTTTTGAAAGCATTCCCACACACATCTTTTGCACAGTAGCCTACAAACACGCAAACCACATCTTACCTACTTATTATTATATTTGACTTTTGGACCCATATAGTACTGCCACTTTGTAAAAATGTGGATAATATGATTTTTCTGAAGCTGTGAAAACATCTGGAAGGATTTAAAAAAAATAAAAAAATCTGAGAGCATATGGCCTAGTATTAGAAATGCCGATGATAATTACTGATTTTGTTGTGTAGGTTAGCCTACAATGTTTTTAAGTTGGTTATATAATAATTAGACAGTGGCACTCCTGTTAAAACAACAAAAAAAAAACTGTACATTGAAAACGGAAACATAATGAGCTGCAGGAGCACCCTGCGCAGTCGGGTCAGAGCTGGTGTCCACACCACTTTCTGCCGAGTCATCGGGACAGACACGCGCCTCCTTCCCGGGACTGTGCGCTTCTCTCCAGGTCCGCTTATCATCATCTTCGTCAGAGGACCGAGATGTCAGACGCAGTGAGAAACGAACCGAGAGCACCGAGTGATAGTCAGAGGTCTGAAACGATCCACGTTACCGTCAAAAGTCTCACGGAGAGCAAAGACTTCACCGTTGAAAGAGGCTGCACTGCCAGACAGGTCAGGACATCTGGGTTGACACTTGGGTTGCTGTGTGGGTAGGACTGGCTTGATTTGAGCTTGAGCTGTGGACTAATGTGAAAAATAATGACTAAAGCGTGATTTTTGTGTGTGTGTGTGTGTGTGTCTGCGTGTGCGCAGCTGAAATGGGGTCTAGCAGAGCGCCTGGGAGTCCCGGCAGAGCGACTCGTGCTGATCCATTCCGGCCGGATCCTCAGAGAGTCAGAACTCCTGAGTCACCTTAAAGCACAAGATGGCTCAGTCAGCCTGTGCATGATCCAAAGGTACACAGAAGCATTTCTGGGAATTACTCGTTTGTCATCAGAGAGATTATATATTTTACAGTAATGTACATTATGTGGCTTGAAATAGTATACTGTGTGTTTTAGTAATCTACATCAAGGATGACTAGGAGGACTCCTTTTGAAATAAGTCACTTTACCTTTGTGAAGTCAATGTTTGTAAACCAGGACCACTTTTGCCTAATTATAGAAATCATACATTAACAATGATGGTGTGGTCATTTCTGTCATGTCCTGTGAGACAGACTGGTAGAAGAACTCCATGTTGCACTACCAGAATAAAATTAAGTTTATATTGTTGCAACAGATTTAAACCAGACTTTAAAGCTCATCTGGACACAACAAAGTCAGCACCATATTCAGTTCCTTCATTTGTTATCTGTTATGGGTCACACTAACAAATGGAAATGAAAAAATGGATGGTATTCGCCTTTAATTTACTGTGTAAACATATTTACCCTCAAATGGTTTTAAATTCAGTAATATTTTTATATAATGGGCAAATTAAATCCTATGATTGTTACACAGAATCATCAGACTCCCAGATAATGCATCAAATTCCACTTGAGCCCCAAAACTTCCCCTACACATACATACGCAGTTTTTTTCACCACAGTCCTGGAACTCTATATTCACATTCAGTCCATCCCTCTCAGGCTTCAGCAGTCGTCTGCTGCACCCACCCGTGATCCAGCTTCAGAAGTGGTCCCGTCAGAGCTCACAGCCATTCTGGATCCTAACCCTGATATCGTCACACCATCTCCCACCTCTCCCCTCTGCCTGGGTAAGAACTGCACAACACAAGAACTCCCCTCATCTCCAATTATTTTCTACCTTTTCCTCATACTTCAAATCTCACACCACATTTGCATTTTATTTATGTTTCTAATTTAAAAAATTCCTCTTCTCTCTGTCTGGGCTTACATACTTCTGTTCTTTGGATCTGATCTTGTTTCCAAAGTGGAAGGTCTGGACAGTCTTGGCCTATCAAACAGCGGACGTGGCTTCTTCCCCACGCTCCAGCGCCAGATGGAGAGCCAGCTGCTGGCTGACCCAGAGATGATGCGCCGTGTCCTGGGCTGCCCCTTCGTGCAGAGCACCCTCTCCACCTCCAGCCCGCAACTAACCAAACAGCTCATTCTGTCTAATCCTCAAATTCAGCAGCTCCTGCAAACTAACCCCGAGGTGGGAGATATGCTTAACAACACAGACGTCATCACACAGGTGGGGATAAAAGTGTGTGTGTGTGTGTGTGTGTGTGTGTGTTTGAGGTACAGGTTTGTTCCAAGTTGTGAGTGGTTTAGTGTGCCAAAGAACTGCCAGCATTATACTGTGTACATGCAAAAATGCCCCACTGTACCAAGATACTACTTATAGCAGTTTGATAACTGCTACTTGAACATAGTTAGGCCCTCCTTGGCTAATTTCTCCGACCCATATGTTCAACATCTTCTTAAACTTGTCTCCCTTTTCAGGTGTTGGAGCTCGCCAGGGACCCTGACATGATAGAGAAAGTGATGCGTAATAAAGACAGAGTATTTGGCAATTTGCTGCCAGAGCAGGACAGCCCTGAAACCATCACTGGTGATTGTGATGGCCTTCAGAAGACAGACACAAAAAGTCTCAAATTATCACAGGTATAGGTTTGGAAATAATGTTTTCCTGATCTGTTCAGATAGTGTCAAACTAATCTTGGGTTTTTAACCTGTTGTTTGTGGTGTCAGATCCAGATAGGAGTGCCCCCGGCAGTGACTGCATCATCTGGCAATCAAAAGCCAACTGAAAGAGAAAGCGAGCAGACTCCAACCCTCTCCGCTCACTCCACAGATCCTCTCAGAGAAGTGACCGCCACGTCTGGATCTGATCCAAACCCTCAGAGCACTGCAGGCACGAAAATACAAACTCACACAGTTTAACTACACTAATTAAGAAATTCATGCCCATAAGGGATGGGATAGCTGGGTATTCAAACCAATCTGGCAAACTCACAATCATGCACATGGATGCTACTCAGGTGTTTTCAGTTTTTTGTCCTTTGATGTATTTCTTAGTTCTTTTAAAGGCGCTGGTACTCACTGCCATCTTCTCCAAAACAAACCAAGAAAGAGGTCATCAGTTTTAATTGGCTAAACTATAACTATAAATATAGATTTCTCCCTGCTTTTCTTCATCTTGTATCTGTGCACTCCTCCCACTTTCCTCAGGAATGCAGTCACTGCTAGAGGAGATCACATCCAGTCCAGGACTGATGGAGAGCCTGCTGTCTGGGCCGTACGTCAGTAGTCTTCTGAATTGCCTCAGCCAGAATCCTGACCTGGCTGCACAGGTGACGCACACACAATTTATGGGTGGATGCAAGCACAAAACATGCATAGCAGGGAACACGTGACAGGCAGCCAGATCACTTATTTCTTTCACTTGACATTGCACATTCTTCCCAACCATTTAGTTATTTTTAAGATTGCAACGTATTAGCGTCTGAATTATATGGACTGCAATTCAGAGGTGTGGAACCGGGCTACAACACCACCCCACTTCTTGTTAACATATCCGCATAATCTCTCCACACAATCTCCACCCAAATCCTACAGAGGGTTTATAGCCCATACGGCTCACATTTTCACACTGTTTCAGATGCTGCTGAGCCACCCTTTGTTCTCAGGAAATCCTCAGCTGCAGCAGCAGATGAGACAGCAGATCCCTCTCTTCCTGCAACAGGTTCGTTTACTCTCCTCACATTTAAACACTATCACTTCTTGAAACTAGATCAACTACAGTATCATAATCTGCTCAACATTAAGCAAAATGTCTTGTGTATGATACATTCTTCATTTACTTGTAGTCTTCCATAGTACACTCCACACAGGTCTCCACTCAAACTCCAGTGCTTATTGTTTCTTATTAATTTCTTCAGTATTAATGAATAATAAATATGTAGATGCAGAGTCCAGAGCTGCTGTCAGCCATGTTGAACCCCAGAGCCATGGAAGCTCTGCTACAGATCCAACAGGCCCTACAGACTCTTGCTGCAGAGGCTCCAGCACTGATACCAACGTCAGTATAAATACACAAAACAAACACACACTGTAGATTTCAACCTGAAGATTACTCACAAGATCGGTTTAGTTTCTCGGTAGAATCTGGATTAAACGTTTATGCAAACCACATATCTGTCTTGCAGGGCTGGGCTCATAAACACTGGAGACAGTGTTAATGCCTCCCCTGAGCTAGCATC
>NC_060170.1:20631799-20658607 GCF_021292245.1 Micropterus dolomieu | reverse complement strand
GTGTGTGTGTGTGTGTGTGTGTGTGTGTGTTTGAGGTACAGGTTTGTTCCAAGTTGTGAGTGGTTTAGTGTGCCAAAGAACTGCCAGCATTATACTGTGTACATGCAAAAATGCCCCACTGTACCAAGATACTACTTATAGCAGTTTGATAACTGCTACTTGAACATAGTTAGGCCCTCCTTGGCTAATTTCTCCGACCCATATGTTCAACATCTTCTTAAACTTGTCTCCCTTTTCAGGTGTTGGAGCTCGCCAGGGACCCTGACATGATAGAGAAAGTGATGCGTAATAAAGACAGAGTATTTGGCAATTTGCTGCCAGAGCAGGACAGCCCTGAAACCATCACTGGTGATTGTGATGGCCTTCAGAAGACAGACACAAAAAGTCTCAAATTATCACAGGTATAGGTTTGGAAATAATGTTTTCCTGATCTGTTCAGATAGTGTCAAACTAATCTTGGGTTTTTAACCTGTTGTTTGTGGTGTCAGATCCAGATAGGAGTGCCCCCGGCAGTGACTGCATCATCTGGCAATCAAAAGCCAACTGAAAGAGAAAGCGAGCAGACTCCAACCCTCTCCGCTCACTCCACAGATCCTCTCAGAGAAGTGACCGCCACGTCTGGATCTGATCCAAACCCTCAGAGCACTGCAGGCACGAAAATACAAACTCACACAGTTTAACTACACTAATTAAGAAATTCATGCCCATAAGGGATGGGATAGCTGGGTATTCAAACCAATCTGGCAAACTCACAATCATGCACATGGATGCTACTCAGGTGTTTTCAGTTTTTTGTCCTTTGATGTATTTCTTAGTTCTTTTAAAGGCGCTGGTACTCACTGCCATCTTCTCCAAAACAAACCAAGAAAGAGGTCATCAGTTTTAATTGGCTAAACTATAACTATAAATATAGATTTCTCCCTGCTTTTCTTCATCTTGTATCTGTGCACTCCTCCCACTTTCCTCAGGAATGCAGTCACTGCTAGAGGAGATCACATCCAGTCCAGGACTGATGGAGAGCCTGCTGTCTGGGCCGTACGTCAGTAGTCTTCTGAATTGCCTCAGCCAGAATCCTGACCTGGCTGCACAGGTGACGCACACACAATTTATGGGTGGATGCAAGCACAAAACATGCATAGCAGGGAACACGTGACAGGCAGCCAGATCACTTATTTCTTTCACTTGACATTGCACATTCTTCCCAACCATTTAGTTATTTTTAAGATTGCAACGTATTAGCGTCTGAATTATATGGACTGCAATTCAGAGGTGTGGAACCGGGCTACAACACCACCCCACTTCTTGTTAACATATCCGCATAATCTCTCCACACAATCTCCACCCAAATCCTACAGAGGGTTTATAGCCCATACGGCTCACATTTTCACACTGTTTCAGATGCTGCTGAGCCACCCTTTGTTCTCAGGAAATCCTCAGCTGCAGCAGCAGATGAGACAGCAGATCCCTCTCTTCCTGCAACAGGTTCGTTTACTCTCCTCACATTTAAACACTATCACTTCTTGAAACTAGATCAACTACAGTATCATAATCTGCTCAACATTAAGCAAAATGTCTTGTGTATGATACATTCTTCATTTACTTGTAGTCTTCCATAGTACACTCCACACAGGTCTCCACTCAAACTCCAGTGCTTATTGTTTCTTATTAATTTCTTCAGTATTAATGAATAATAAATATGTAGATGCAGAGTCCAGAGCTGCTGTCAGCCATGTTGAACCCCAGAGCCATGGAAGCTCTGCTACAGATCCAACAGGCCCTACAGACTCTTGCTGCAGAGGCTCCAGCACTGATACCAACGTCAGTATAAATACACAAAACAAACACACACTGTAGATTTCAACCTGAAGATTACTCACAAGATCGGTTTAGTTTCTCGGTAGAATCTGGATTAAACGTTTATGCAAACCACATATCTGTCTTGCAGGGCTGGGCTCATAAACACTGGAGACAGTGTTAATGCCTCCCCTGAGCTAGCATCCGACCCTGTCCTTAACGGCCAATCAGGAAGTGGTCCCGGGGTTGCCACGGTGACAGAGCAGCAGCAGCAGCAGTTTGTACAACAGATGCTACAGGCACTGGCTAACAGCAATTATAGGGTATCTAAATGTTTCCTTATAACCTTGTTTTCTGCTTCTGTTATTGATCTATCTTTAGAACCATGTTACACCACATCTGGACACATCCAGTTGTGATGTTTGTTGTGGTCAGAGTTGCAAGACATTTATACCTTTAAACCTGTAGAAGCCACTGCAGCTATGTTTTACCTTTCTTCCAAAATCTAGTGTTGAGTTAATCTTTAAAGTTTGTGAGTAAAACAGGAGTCAGTGCTACTACCCGTGGTTCCCACATACTTTTGTGTGGTACAGAGCAGTCATATAAGAAAAACAGTATACTGTATGCTGCTCAATCGAACAAATTATACTGCAAGATCTCCTGAAAGTTCATTCTGTTTCTTTATTTTTTTCTTATTTATTTAGAGAGAAGGACAAATTAGGGGAGAGACACATAGCACATTTTCACTCCCAGAGGCACAAGGACCTGTTTACTGATTCGTTTTGATTGTGTTATTGTAACAAGTAAGACTTTAAATAACCCTCCTGTCATGTCATGTCCTGTCAGGTCCGTAGCGATGAGGCCGAGTTCCAGGAGGAGCTGGAGCAGCTGAGCTCAATGGGCTTTAGAGACAGACAGGCGAATCTTCAGGCCCTCATCAGCACAGGAGGAGATTTCACCACTGCTGTACAACTGCTCAGTCTCTGACACACACGCACACAGATGTTGATCTGTGCACATATACATACGTAAGTGAATGCACAGACACTCAAACATAATAATAATAATAAACTTATCATTGTTAATGATAATGTGTGCTTTACACTGAAAATGAACATCAGAGACATGCTAGCCATATTTATATTGCTGCACTTTCAAAGTTCCTTAACTCCCCATACTAACTTCAGTCTGCAGTGACATGCACTGGTACAGGTCCGTGCAGGTACTCCAATCCACCTCATATACTTGTAGCAATTGCAAACATATTCAGAGGCAGGTCATGTATTATTAATCTCTGTGCAACGCTATGAAGCTCAGGCCTCTTTTCATCTTGCCACCTGGACAATAATGAAAGCCTGAAACATGTAGAGATAGATGTCAGTCAGATGTCCCGGAAGTACACGGAGGATCTGTTGTGTGCTGTTCCTGCCCTCCCTTGCTGCTCTTGTGCTGTAAAGATCAGAAACACCAGATCATTATAAAGTTTCTGTCTCTAAAGGTAGATGCGGCTGAGGTTTGGAAAATGGTGAGGTTGACTTTGTGCACAGCCAAAAGTGCTCACACAGGCACAGAAATTCTGATTTGCAGAGTTAATCTTCTCAACACACTCTCTGAGGAGAAAGATTCAATCAGGACTGAAAAAAATTTAGTCCAAAACTGAGGGAAAAAAAGATTTTAACCCTTTTGGAACTTACAACACAACCTATGATGATTATGATGATTTACTTTTTATTTACATTGGTGAGGCTGTTCCTACAAACCCTTTGAACCTAAATACCATTCACTGCACTGACGAGTAATACTTAAGCTTATATTCAACCTATCTCCAGTAAATACACCATTCCAAGGAGTGGCTGCACTTTGTATCCCTTTGAATTTCACTTAACAGCAACTCTTTCACTCATCTAGCTGACTTGTGGATCTGATGTTATCAGCAAAACAGTTGAATGCTGTTCTGTTATTGACTTTTTTTGTGTATTATTTTCATTATCAATTAATCTGCAGGTGTTTTTCATTTATGATTAAAATAATTGTAATTTTAGCCTATAAATTGTAAGAAAATTGGGGAAAATCTCTATCACAACTTCCTACAGTCAAGATTACTACATTTGAGAAGCTGCAAACACATATTAATGTTGTACACAGAGTTGGTGTAGTGATCATCAATAAAGTCAAAAGCAAACTGGCCTGGTCATTTATTATACACGTGTTACTATTTTTATTCATATAATCCAACCCAGAATTTGAAAGAAAATCCTTTACTCATCAAAATGAGTTATTATTAGTGATTGAAATCAGACTTTTTAAAGTATTTTTTTTTTTCTCTGCACTACTTACATCTACTCCACTATGAACACTAGAGGGCAGTTACACTTGTTTGAACAGTGAAAGTTGTACTTTGATACTTTGTTACTCTCATATTATTTTCCTTTCCTTTTAGGGTGTGTATGTGTGTGTGAGATGGTTGCACTCTGTTTTCCATTCCTGCTTTTGTGGATTAACTGACGCACATGACACATACTTCGACATCTGTGTGTGTGTTTGTAAATTGCTGCCAGACTGAGGGGGTTTTAATCCCTAGCGGTGTGCGTGCAACTGTTCGTCTGGATGTGTGAGATATGCAAGTACCTTTGGGGGGGGGGGTTGCATTAGAAGGTAGCTAAAATATTGAAACAAACATTGAGGTTTGGAGATGAGTCACACCACAAAAACAGAGGTGTTTGGCAGAGAGCCAGGGGGTGTCTTGGTCATGGTCACGTGTGTGTGTCTTCTGAAGATGCTTATTGATCCGGAAACAGGGATCACACAGTCTTGACCTGATTTGACCTTTAATATGGTAACAACCTAATCGAACATGCCTCGCAGCAGCAACGTGTTAAAGCTAAAGCCCTTTATTCCTCTTACTTTATATTATTCAGTGTGAGGATTTTACTAAGATCGGCTGGTGCATTGGCAGGTAATGTTGGTACATGAAAGGTGGTGTGACGGATCAAATGATGCAAAAACAAGATTTACAGTAGCTTGCAGCTAAATTAATCCATTTGCTGCTAAGTTCTCAGAAACTCCAGCAAAGCAGCTTCAATTTTTGAAAATCTATTCAAGAGCAGAGGAGAGAAAACAGAAAGATCTGGATTCATCTGAAACAAAAAAAAATGGTGAGGTAGAATTTGTTAAGAGAGTGTGAAAAGTGGTAAATCTTTACCATTAGCTGAAAGAGGCCTGGGATTCTTCCAAACTATACACATTTAAAAGTTTACTCTTCAGGGATTAATAAAAGCTTTATTTTCTGAAATACTAATGGGTTTCCTATATCGCTGAAACAATTAGTTTATCAACAGAAAATTAATAGGCATCTATTTTGATAATCCATTAATCATTTGTCATTTTAAAAGCAATACTTAGCTAGCAACCCCTAGTTCCAGCATCCCATTTCTGTTTAATTTGATTGTGAACTAAATATTTTTTAGTTTTGGACTGTGACAGACAATTCAAAAATGAATGGAAAAGTTGCGCACTCATAACTTTGATACATTAAGATTAACTGTACAAATAAAGCAGTGGCCAGACACTTTACCATTGTCATATTTTATAGACCAAAGGATTAATCAATAAATTGAGTAAGGTAAGTTAATAATATGTAAGTTAAGTAAATAATTGGCATATTAATAGTTAATGAAATGAATGAAGATAGTTGCAACCATAGCTCCCGGTGTTGTGGTAATGTCTGCATGTGATGCAAACATAAAATAAAATTAAAAACAATATTAAACTCAGGCTTCCAAAACTTCAGATATAAAATGTCTAACCTAAATTTTATTTCACAAAAAAACAACTTTTTGGTCACAATTCAAACCTTTGCACTATCCAACACTCACAGCTTATATTGAAATGGCTCTTGGGCTCTGAAATGTTTTCAGCTAAACAGCAGCAGTTTTTTTTAGAATCACAAATGCACCACAAGATCATACAGATTATCTTCTTCATTATGTACTGAAGGTGAAAAGTCACCAAAGAACATCACACTGAATAAGTGAAAACTTTGTCTGGCTGGTGGTGCTAGAGGAAGAGGATCACAGAAGTCAAGAGAATTCACGTAGGGACCATCTTCCAGCAATCCTTATAGTTGTTGAGCAGTGGTGGACTATCCCCAGAGCCACGCTATTAGCATGGCTAAAAACTGAACACACTTGAGAACATGAAGATGATGATGAAGATCTCTTTTGACCTGCTGCGGTGGTTAAGGCATTGGTGATGACTTGAGGCTGGTGATGTGCTTCTCGACCTCCGTGGCCATATCAGGGATGCTCCTCCTGATGTCCAGTGGCAACACATTCTCCTCATCCGACGGAGGCTCTAAAACATCAAACTGGGAACGCAGCAGGTCTTCTTTCATGTAATGTCCCCTCCGGGCCACCATCCTCTGGTGAATGAGATCGTAGTTGCCATGCAGAAAGAGAAAAAAGACATCAGGGCTGGTGGGAGGCAGGAATTCTTGGTCTGGAAGGGAAGAGGGTGCGATGGCTTTGGAGCCATAGAGCAGGATCTGTCTGTACAGGCGCTTCAGGGCGGAGCACACCACGAGAGCATCACAGCCTGAACACCTTACTCTGGGATGATTAGACACACAAATATACACATAGTTAGTAAGAGCAGGAAAGAATTAGTCATAACTGCTGAGCTCTCCACTGAAATGTTGTATGGATGACAAGGAAGATGTTAAAAACAGTGGGGAAACAAACTTAAAGTGAGCTCTGGTCACAAACAGCTGAGGAGAAGAGAGAAGACGGTATATGAGGACAAACTAATAGAGAAAAATGTGTGTAACTGAGTGTGGAAGAGTTACGGAAAAAAGTCTTTGATGTTGTCGTTTTAAGAAAGAGATGGCATACGTTTCAGTTCTCCCTCACCTCTTCTCTATACCCTCACTCACTTAATCTGTCTCTACTCTCCCCAACTCCCTCTCCTCGTTTTCTGGTTTTCATCTCAATTTTCAGAACCATCTTTGATATTTTTGATCTTTTTTTTCCCGACAATTTCACGGTCGCATTTCCTTACCTCGCTGCTCCGCTCTTCAGCTCACCCTCTAAACCCATCATCTTCTCCATTTCTGTCGTTATAAAAAGTATGTTGTGTTTTCTTTGCTAAATGTTCATGTGAGTGTGCATAATAACCTGTGTGTATGAAAGGTTTGTTTATGCTTACCTCTCAATGACTTCATGTAGTTTGAGAAGCCAAGGCAATCTGTCCTGAAGAGACAAACAACAACATAACAACTGGTTAAATTTTTGTTAAATAGCCTGTTGTAGATTTATTTTATGGTTATCTACGGACAACTGAGGGAAATATCTGGCTCTTTAGTTACTTAATGCTCCACTATGTTCATGAGAACAGTGTCTGTCTGCAATGGTGAAGCTCCTCTAAAATTGCTCCTCTAAAATTAAAAATACAACATTCAGATACGAAATAGCTGCACTACACTCATAGTCGCAGTGAGCATAATGCAGCAGAAGCTGTTGAGAAGGAAGTGTTCATAGTGGATACGATTATTCCAAGTCAGAGCTCAAAACTGCCAACAATTTCTGTTTAATGGACTCAACTAAAAAGAGTCTTTTAAAGAACCAATCAGGGAATTAAACAGAGGTCAGGCAACAGATCTTTGATCACACTGCAGTCAGAAATAGAATCAATCCTAATTTGGTTACATCTGAACTGGAGTCCCATTTTTCCCCACACTGCAATGCTTTTAATATGAAGCGCTGAACTGGAATGAGAGGAATCACATGTCCTGTCTGGTTATGCCAACCTCAACCTGCCTGGCAAGAAAGGCACATTTTCTTTTGCCACAGCCTGACAGTAATCCCAAATGTACATTTCTGCCTCTCTTCATCATTCATTCTCAAACTGCCAACCGCTGAGTGTTTTTTTAAATATGCCAAAGCATTGGACAGAGCAGGTCCCTGGGGGATTCTCCCCGTCGTTCAAAGCAGATTTCTGAGTGGGAGGTTATCAAGAGCCACCAAACACCGCTACCAGCAAACTGCAGCTAAATGTTGGCAGGGATTTATTCTCCCTGTAAGCATGTAAACTCGACTTTGGCAGGTAGCCAGACAATTATTTGGAGGTCTCCCTTCATTTTAAAAGTCAGCACAGACAGGGAAAAGATAAATGTTGAAAAAAAAAAAAAGGGGGAGAAATCCCTCAACTGAATTTTAGGACTGTGGGCTGTGATGAAGAGCTCAGTTTCCCTCCCTGCTGCTTTCACTGTTGGCTCCGTCTGCTCTAGTGAAGCTTCCTCCGGCTACTTGTTGAGTTTTCTGTGGCTGCAAGTCTGAGACAATGATTTACTCATGACAGGAGTGAAATGGTTCACTCCATAAATTAGATTCAATTTGAGCTGACAATACAACTCCAGCAGGGACACACACACACCTGGGCTTACCTGGTCTGTGAGTGGTTCACCACGAGCCATTTTCTCAATGTTCTCCTTTGGGTGGAAGTTATCCCCTTCATGCAGGGGCCAGCCCAGCTGATAAGTGGAAGAACACACATGCACACACATAAGTGTTGGGTCATGCTAAAAAAATCGTGGGGAGGAGGGGGAGGGGGGTGTCCCAATTACCTTTTCTGATAGGAAGGCCCCTAACGTGCTTCTGTATAAGAAATGGAGCAAGACAGAATTAATTCAGTGCAACAATAATGTGTTACTGTGACATCATGTACTTTAGAGCAACTATATTGATGATCAAGGAATAATTTAACATGACATTTGACATGACCATTTGTCACTATTTCCAAACATTTCATAGACAGAATAATTAATCAATTATTCGAGAAAGAAATCGGCTGATTTTATGATAATTTAAATAATAGTTAGTTGCTGCTGTACAGTGGTATTTTGATTGGCTTACAGTTTTCCTCAGTGACCTTGTCACAGATATCCACATCTTTTATCCCTTCGCCAATCAGACTTCTAAACTCCCTGTAGGATCCATATGGGGTTTCAAATGTGCACATACTAGCTAGCTGTATGTTGTGCATGTTGTGTGTTTTGCTTTCTGTACTTTTGCAAACATGCTGCTTTTAACTAATTGCCCCTAGTGGGTTAATAAAGTTTTTGAACTGAGATATCAGTGTGCTGTAACCAATTATGTAATGGTACATTATTATGTAAATAAATAGGCTACCTAATTTATTTTCTCCAAAGCATTTACGCATAATTTTCCTCATGTGACTCAACAAACCTAAATATGTTGGTTATGCTCTACTCCAGTGTGCTTTTGTGAGATGCCACGGCTTCTGTAAATAAACATACAGGCAGTATAGACATACTTTCCACAGCCTGAGACTCCCATTATGATGTAGATCATCCTGCCTGTGGATCCTCAGACACCTGAAGGAAGGTCCTGTCTTGACATGGATTTAAGAAGTGAAATCCCTTTATGACTGCTGGCATAAACTTGTCTGCATAGTCAACAAGGCTTACATATGTGAACCATGGAAATATGTAGCAATAACATCAGTGCTAATCTGATGTAACCTACCCTTACAACTTCCGCAGCTGCTGGGATCTTAACTTACTCATACAGTCGTTTCTTACCCCGCACATGTGTAGCATACTGTCACTAAGCATATTAGTAGTTCTGATTTGTAACGTTAAAACTCTTCATCCTTTTTCAGAGGCTTACTAAGACAATAAGAAATTAAATACTATGGTTTTACCTAAACAAAACTCATTTTACAGGTAAAAACGATGCAACCACACGAAACGCCACCCAAAAAGCTGTGTTGTTCCAAAGAGGCGATATAATAAAACACCACGAGCGCAGTATCTCCTACTTGAATTACTTATTTGCTCGTACCATGGCCGGAAGTTGTTTTGCTGCAAGTACGCGATGACGATCGAAGCACGTCGGCTACGTCTTAAAGAGACAGCACTCTATTCTGCAACACGTTTAGCTTACGTTGCAGCTAAATTGTTTTTGACGTCATAATTTATTAAAATAAAATAATCCCGCAGTTAAAATGAGTTTAGCCCATAGCTGACGTGTTTTTGATGACAGAGTTTATCACGTTACGAAATTATGTGTAACAATATGGTTTATTTTTATCTCAATCAGACATTTTGACACATTCCATGCTGATGCATGTTTAAAGGCATTATAGGCGCCTGGGGATCTGTATGCCTATATTTTAGCATAATTATAAAAAACACCTCAAAAACGTGGAAGGACATAGCACATATAATGAGTGTGTGAATAGCCTATAAATGTTTTTCCCTCTGTTTTATAAAAATATGAAAGCATAGCTAAAGACTTTATCCAAAACTCAACAGGACTGGTAAATCTGACACCACACACGTGGGATCATAATTGCAGTGTGGAGATTCATGCTGAAATTTGGAACGGGTTGGAAGGTGGGTGAGCAATCCAGAGACAGACAGGGAGAGAGAGAGGGAGGGAAGAAGAGAGGGGGGGGGGGGCTATTTCCCTCCTGTAGCTTCATCATTGGGCAGGCAGGAGACGGATGCAGGCTCTCCTCCCTCCCGCTCTGTTGCATCCATCCATTCTCTTATCCAGCCATCCATCCATCTGTCCATCCACTCATTCATTCCCAAGGGCGTCAGAGGGGTGACTAGCCCAGACTGAAAGGAGCATACATGCATGAGTGTGTCTGCGTGAGTCCTCCGTGTATGTACGTGTGCGTCTCGTCTGGTCTTCCCGCGGATCCGCTGACATGAGGAGCTGAAACAGAACCGACAGGAGGATGAAAATGCTCCGGTTTCGCAGCCCCAGCATCCGCTCCTTGGACCAGGAGGTCCTCTGCACGATCCGGTTACTGGACGACTCCGAGATCTCCTGCAGCATCCAGGTAGACGAAAGCCTCATCCACCTCATGTATTGTCCTCTGTGATCATTGCAAACATCACGTGGATGCAGCAGAATCATTTCCTTTAATTTTCACAGAGGCTTATACAGGTGAATTAAAACTATAGGCTAATCTCGATTTATTGTTTATTATTATTCTGATCATTTCGTCAAATTTGTACAACAAAGACCATTTGAACGTGTGGTTATTCTAGTTTCCATGCTGCTGTGATTTAGCCTACTGGAGAGGCTCCATACCATATAATGCCTATTTAATGAGATTAAAAAAACAAAAAAGGAATAGCCAATAAATAGTGATCTGTGCACATGTGTGTGTTGGGATCCAAGCAAGATGTGACCCATGTATGGAGAGAAGTTAGGATGAAGTTTGGTGGTTCACAGAAGAGGAAATGATGGAGCTCCATGGGTGTGGTGGTGATGATAGTGATGATGATGAGGACAGAGAGGACTGCTGTTTGGGTTATTGATCAGTCATGTGGAGCTTGTGTGTGTGTGTGTGTGTGTGTGTGTGTGTGTGTGTGTGTGTGTGTGTGTGTGTGTGTGTAGATAGAGAGAGGTAGACAGTTGTGCTTACTTGCGTTGACTGCCTGTAGATGATGCGTGTTGTTTTCACCCAACCGGCTTCAAGTGGAAATGCCAAGAAAGTCAGTCCTGTAGCACTCAGCTGATAAGCAGCTGTAGTATCAAACTAAAAGGCTAAAAGCTATTCTTACACATTCTTCAAAAGTAGACACATTGGAAAAAGTGTTTTTATGGGAAGTCAAGGATTTACTCAAAAACAAAACCTCATTTTCTAAAATCAGAGCCTTCACTTGGATTTATCAGGTTCAAATCTAACAGCCATTGGAGTCTGAGAACAGAAGAGATCTAGTGCTAATATACAATTGTTTCTTTATTTCAAAATGACTGAGGTAGTCACAGTACCTGTACCTTTTTATTTAAGAGTAACTACACCCAAGCCACAAGCAGGAGGAGGTATTTCTGGGATGTTTGCGTGTACACAAGCAACTGTACTAAAATGTTATCAGCAAAAAAGTTATATCTACTCAGGATAAAAGCAGATTGATTTTGAAAGATCATGATCTGCCATCTGCTGCCATCTCATGTCATTGGAATCAGACTTTGAGCAAAAGAGCTGATCTGTGAGTTACAGCCTACAGCTTAATATTTGGTGTTCCTTCCTCCACCATTCATGCCCTTTTGGCTCCACAACTGCAGCTCTGAACTGTGGTTGGAAGGCCTCATAATTATTAATGTGCAAAGAAAATATTTTAATATAATATGCTAAACAGCATAGAAACACTAATACTGTAAATTATATTCTACTACATCTTCAGCAAACAACTCCTTCAAAGCAGCACCAGCTTGTTGGCAACCCAGTGAGTTGAACAGAGTTGAGAGCGCAGTGAGTGAACGCAGCTCCGAGCAGCACCACACCTCATCCTGAGACGCCTTCAGAAGAAGTTGTCAGCTGCCTCGGCACTGTTGTCTGACCCAGAAAGAACGAAAACACTCGCTGCATGTGAAACTAACTGTCTCACTGGTCTTCTACATGTACCCAATCAATGATTTACAAAATACCATAAAGTGCGCTGAGAGAGAAGGAGGGAGAGAGGCAGAGCAAGGCCAGATCTGTTTCTTTGTGTTGCACATGCATGTATACCTGCGTGCTTGTGTCTTTGAGAGCACAAAAGTGTGTTAAAGTGCGTGTACACGTCAGAGAACATTAAAGTGTGGCTTTTCAGGTCCAAGACTGTGAAAGTGTGTATGTGTTTTTAGCTGTGTATCTGTGCTCGATAAGGAAATGGACATTTATATTTCTAGCTGACTGCATTTTTCCAGCTCTTTCTTTAATGGCTTTGTGTTCCGGTGCTGAGTTGCTCCTTCCTACATATTTCATGACATCCTGTGCTCCTCATGCTAACAACAGCACTTCTACTCTTTTCACTGTAGGAAGACTTACATCTTCCATCCATCTTACTATATCTGCTTTTTTCCCCCTGTGCATTGTCATTGTTCTTCTCCTTATAATTTTGATCGTTCTGCTACTCTGCAGACTACTACTTTGTTCTGCACATGTAGGTCAGGATGAGATGCCAAAGACAGCACTAGAGTAAATGCCATCATAGAAACTGAGTGATAAAGTTGTTCTCAAATTGTGCTTCTGAGCAAATGTGTCACAACTGAATAGCTGCTTAATGTGAGTCAGGCGTCAGGTCTTGACTTTGCATAAAACATGGGTGCATTAGCCAGGTTCCTGTGGGGCACAATGTTTGGCGCTGCATGGATTATTCTGATTAAGTGAAGACTTCAATTCAGACAATTTTGCCTAAAAAAAGTTATTAATATTTATGACTGGAATGATTGATATCATTGCTTAACAAGGCAATTCAAACTGATGTGCATTAGACATAAAAGGCATCATGACCAGATATAAACACAAGATTATTCAAGGAGACACAAAGAAATAGAAGATGAAAAGCTAAAATTGAATAAAATGCAACATATGAGTGATTTATCCCAAATTAAGTTTGAGTTTGTTCCAGGAGACATTTTTACAGTAGAGAATCAACGCTGGTGAAGTGATAGGTCATAGTTGTTTTAAATGTTACGGTACTATGGTAAGATTTTAAACACACAGTGAGGAGCAGACCGCACAACTCCTCTCCAGCACAGTATGCTTCATCCATCATCAGCGTTTTCTGCAATCTTAACATAGTCAGGGGTGTAGTATCTGAGTTTCCTTATATCTTCTGATCAGTCAGCAAACTGTCATAGATACCAAATATACAAAACAATATTATCAACATCCTTTTCTTCAAAATTACTATTTACAAAATATCATTACTCTTATTTGAAACAACAATTGCAAGAGAAATATAAATTACCATAAATACATAACATATAATAGCATAATTCACTTTTCAGAATATTATTTAGTAAATACAGTGTTTCTCCTAATGCATCCATTTCCAAACAAATTCTTCATTCTTTCAACCAAAACCTTTAAAGATGCAAAAAAAAGTAGTTTAAAAAGTAAAAAAATAATGCTATGATCTATATTACTGTAATATCAAGAGGAGGAAAAAGGGTCCTATCAACCTATTGTTCTGGTTAATAAAATGTGTTGGAGTATATACCAATATGTACCAGTGGTTCCGATGCGAGCCCACCTGCTAGTATGCCAGCCACTGATATATACGCATTTCGATGGATTAACCTTGTTTTTCACAATATTTCAGGTTCTGGGTCACGAGACATGATGACAGCAAAGCATAATTATTATTATTAGCTTGACAGCAAAATATACAGCAGGTAGAGAGGGTGTGTGGCTGTGTGTGTGTTTTGGATGTGTCTACAGCCCGGGGTGCTGAACGTGTGCAGCCTCTCATGTTCAGCGTTAATGTTAAAGTCAGACCGGCTGCAGGAGAGCCTCATCAAAATCAAAACACAGTGACCTCCTCTGCTTTCAGCGCTTCTCCCCTTTTTTCTTCTCATTCCCCCCATCTGTCCTTCTCCTCGGTACCTCTCTCCCATCTTCTCCGAGCTCTCCTGTGTTTCACCCCACTTATTCTCTGCTCTACTTCCAGCCTCATATTTACTCCTCTGACCACCTTTTCTCACTTTCTATTTTTACATCTCTCATCTGTATCTTCTTCCACCCTCCCTCCTCTCTATCACCCTCTTTCTCTCCCTCCTCCTTCTCTGTGACACATCATGTATAATTAAGGGAGATCACTGTTCTTATGAGGCCAACATCAGTCAACTGTCAGCGATGCGCCACACCAGTGTGTGTATATGTGCACATATGTGTGTGTGTGTTTGGAGGATGAGGTAACTTGCATGAAAGATTTAAAATGAGCCACTGAGCCAAAGTTCTGCTATTACGCACATTAATTCACCGTACTTAGCGAGAAATTACTGCATGGCACTGAAATAGCTTGCGGGAACTTGAACTTTTGAAAGCTTGAAATATATCCTGCTCATTGCTCTGTTTCTATTCTTGTGGGAGTCACCTTATCAATACATGACAAGTACGGTCTATTTAAAGATGCATATGGATGCAGGTATTGTTTTTCACTGCATCTGCCTTTTTGTAGTCAAGGAGAGGTGTGTGTGTAGCTGAGGTGGTGCTGGCCTTTTATTTACTAGCTTTTCTTGTGGCTGGCTGTGTGCGTGCGTGTGTGTGTGCGTATGTATGTCTATTAGCGATGCTGAGGCAGTGCAATTGTTTCGGCTGGTAGGCATTCTTTGGAACAAGTTATAAATAGCATCGTTTTTCTATTCTTAACCCGTTTGCCGGCGCCTCTTTGAGGCTCCTCCGAAGATGACTAAAGAAAAATAATCCTTTTTCTGACTTGTGCTCAAAACTGCGAGATGAGACGGCAGGATAGAAGGGAGGGAGGGAAACATCAAAAGAAACGAGCGAGGGGGAAAAGAGAGGGAGATGGTTGATAAGACAAAATATAGGATGACATGGTTGGTCACATTTCATGAGCCGTGAGGATGACGGCAGCAAATCAACAGGGTGTAGGAAGGAGTAGGAGAGGAAATGAGGTGGAGCGGCTATGGGAAAAACAGATTAAGCAGATTAAAACATGAAACAGATTTGAAATGAGACTGGCAGACACGGGCACATTTAAAAAAAGTAAGACATGGTGGCGAAAAAGAGGGAAGGGTAATTCAGGAAAGGGGGGAGTGTGAAAACTGGCTAAACGTAGAAGCAACAGCAAGAGGTAGAAAGACTAAGGTAGGTCAGAGGTCATACACGGAGCTGATTGATATTCATTGTCTTGCTCAAGGACAAGTCAGCACCAGATTATCCCCTTTAAAGGATGGACTCCTTACTCACTGTTACCATGAAGAGTGATAACCACTGCACACATATTTACATGCAACAAAAACAAATTTAGTGGGCCTAGTTTCATTGTTCAGCTCATTGTTAAGCATATCTGAATTTATTTACAACAGAGAACACATTGTCATTTTGTTAGAATGACATTTGAAATCATTTCTATGTGAGTCGAGAGGTTTGCATTTACTCCCCTCACTTCATCACACAGCTATTTTCAGGTTAAGTTCACCTCTTTTTGGAAACATAGTTTGGAAACTAATGTCTAATGTCTAACTATATTAAACAAGCTAAGAAATGACCATGCAGTAAAAGGATAGGAACAGAGGGTACAATCTGTAATTGTTTCCTTAGGTCTCAGTTTATAGAAGCCCTTTTTTGCATTTGCAATAGTTTCATAAATCAATAAATTGTTATGTCTTTGCAGTGGAGTAATGTGCATCACAACATCTAGAACATATGGTTGGAGACACTGTCCATACTCTAATATTACGAATTGTTATTCAGAGTATTGGGTTGCTTCTGTCATGGTTTCTGCCGATAAAGTCTGTTCAAAACAGCCAAGCCAGCATACGGAAAGTAACATGTTTCACAAAATTACGTTCAATTCAATTTACTTTATTCAGTATCATTACTTCCTTCCAGGGAGTCCTGGGTTAATATATTAAAAACAACAATAAAACAATTAAAACATATCAAACTGTAACATGTGACACAGTCATTTTAGTATTTTCATGTGTTGATAGTAACAGTATAAGATGTATTTCTATTTGGTTGCTAGCACAATTGTTTAATTTTGCAAAGGCTGATTAAACTCAAAACAATGTCCACAATGTCTTTGCTGTAGTTCAAATACGTCAACCACATCTGCATTCCTGACTTTATTTAAACAAACAACAACCTAAGTAGATAAAGTGAAGTCTATAGGTGTGTGACACCATCTGTGAAGCTGAATGTTATATAGAGCACAGAGGGTTCTTTGTCTTTGTGTACATTCCTGTAGGATGTACACATAATTGCTGAGAGAGTTGGTGGTAAATGTCTCACAGACTCACATTTGTGCCAAAAACATGCAAATAAGCAAACAAACCTTTAACTCAACTTCAAATTCTCTTTTCTACACACACTGTCTTTTGACCGTCATGGATTGTTTGTGTGTCTGCCACAATATTGTGAACATCCTGCAGTGCAAAGATAAGACCGCCGGTTCAATGCACCAACCAAGTGCACACACTCATAACACCAGCGTTGCGGCTACAATCATGCCGCCATCAGCACACTTTCTCTCCCCTGCCATCCTGTAAGTTAGTGTCCAGCTGTTCACAGAGCGAGAGTAATGAAGCTCCATTATAATAAAAACTGGTCCTGCTGCATATATTGATCATTTATGGCTCTCCCACTAAGCTTATGAGGCTGTGTGGCCAGCCATGAATGCACATGCATGTGATGTGCTTTATATCATGAGTGTTCATTTGTGCATGCCTTTACATGTATGTGAGCATCTCTGAAGTATTGCAGGTGATGATAAGGTAATTGTTTTGTCTCCTTCAACACTGGGACAAGGTCACAGTCACAGTTATGAGTGCTGCTCACAAGGATGTGAAGGAATAGGTTTGATGTGTAAATATTTTAAAGTGGCTATATGTAGTTTTTCAATTAAATCACTTATTAATAAATCTTTTTTTACTTACTTTTGGTCAATGGGCTGTAACCTCACTTAGAAACAAACCCCTATTCTGCTTGTTATGTGAAGGTATCGGGGCTGGATGTAGCTGCATGCATGCTCCCGAGCCTCCCTCCGAATACAGCAACAACACCGCAGCTAACGAAATGCCGGCTCCTAGCACAAAACAAAAAAAAAGTTTTATGTGCTGAAGCCCGTCAGGCCAAACAGAATCAGGTGATGTCGAGTGAAAACACGGTCAACATCAGAAAAGCTGCTTGTTTGCTGGCTAATGCCAACTAGTTGCTAACTTTATCCAGTGCAAAATACTAAAGTTGAAACATTATGGCTTTCTACATTCCATATTACTATCCTGTGTACCATCGGTTTTATGTCAAAGTATTGATTATAGCTTGCGAGAAATGATGTAACAGTACAATGCAAATGTGTAGCGATTTCTTTAATAGCCTATAGTGATGCAGGCAGGGCAGCCAGCTAACGTTAGCACGGATCTACCGCTGTTTGCTTCGTAACGTTCAATTTAGATTTGTTGTGGTTTTACCGACAATACTCAGGTACACACAGCTTCTCCACCGTCTCAGTCGCTGTAACTTATGTGACCCACATAATATACAAAAATGCAACAGAACGGTGCAGGACAACAACACAATGGAAGAACTAACGTTATTCACTACAGTGGTCGAACTGTTACAAAGTGTGGCAACAATCTGATTTATAATATTCAGTCTAGCTCGCTAATCTTTTCGGTATCATACGATACCTTTAGCTGTGCTGACATTGTTGAGCCTCCTGTGAAAGTGTCACAAATAGTTATGTCAGTTACTGAAAAGCAGGCAGGCAAGCTAATGCTGATGGCCTTTCTGTGTGGAGTTTGCATGTTCTCCCCGTGTCCGCGTGGGTTCTCTACGGGTGCTCCGGCTTCCTCCCACCATCCAAAGACATGCAGGCGAGGTTAATTGGTGTCTCTAAGATTGTCCTTAGGTGTGAATGTGTGACTGGTCGTTTGTCTATGTGTGGCCCTGCGATGGACTGGCGATTCGCCCAATGTCAGCTGGGATTGGCTCCAGCCCCCCTGCGACCCTGTAGGCAGGATAAGTGGTTGACGATGGTTGGATGGTAACGTTATCATGCAGCGAGCATGGATCAGTTCAACCTCAAGCTAATAAAAATAATACTGTAGTGTTGCAGTGGGAGTTTACCTGAGTTTCCAGCATGTTGTGTACCTGTCTGCCGGTGAGTCTGTTTATAACCACTTACACACTTGCTCGCTGTGCCGTCTGTAAGGTAATATTACAGAGCCAAAAAGGGGTTTGATTTGATCTGCCTCTGAGCCAGGAACGTGGTAGTAACCATAGATTGTATATGGCAGTAACAGAGCAGCTAGAGGAACATGTCTAAGTGAAAAGCCTCAGCTGGTATGCTGGTGTTTCTGCATTTATTGCGGGATCTCTGTATGAAAGCGGTTGTGTTTTCGACTATGCTCGCTCATGAGTTGGAGCCAATTCAATTATACTCACAGCCTTCTGTTTGAATGTTATCCCATGTAAACAAAAAACCTTGTTGATAGACATCAACATTTACCAAGGAATTTAGTACAGTAGCGCTTTTCAAAACAAACGTTACAAAATGCTTCATAATTTAAAACATAAAAGAGGCAGGATAGTAACAGGCAAAAGAACAACACATAGACTTAAAACAAGAATACAAAAATCAGGCAAAATCGTCAGTTAAGAAGAGCATGGGAATATAAAAGTTGAAATGAAATATTTAACCTGATGAAGAGAGGACAAGTCAGAGGATCACCAAAGTTATTACTGTTCATCCAAAGGGGAACATGTATGGCTCTTCCACCAAGTTTCATGGCAATCCATCCCACAGATTTTATATTTCAGTCTGGACCAAAGGTTGACTGGCCCACATTGCCATCTACAGAGCCATGTGGCTAAAATGTCACTTAAATCGATGGTGGAGTAAATTTTATGGTACGCTGATGATACAGGAAGTAAGACCTTTCGTATGGCAAGTCTGTAGCTCCAGGCAAGAGACCATTATTATGTGGGTCAGTGGTTGAAGAGGGGAAACCCAACACGCTCTGTTATATAGCTCATGAGATCAATACTACTCTGGAGCTGTGTGGGTTTTATTCTGATGTTTCACCTTATGCCTCATCACTTCCGTCAGTTTTCCCTTTCAGGTATAAAATAAAGACAGCCTAGATTTGCTAGTCAAACATTTACTGATAACTGGTGTGATGATGGGAGGCTATTACAGAGAGGGTTGTGGGTGGAGAGCATCTCTTTCCAAAGGTTTCTCTCCTTAATAGAAGTTGGATGCGTTCCATAATTCAGCTCCCCGACTGGAATCTTGTAGACAGTGTAGCGTCAGAGGATTGTTTGTATTTGTGTCCTGCCTCTGTAGTTTACTTTTAAAATTTGTTTTAAGATGTTACTACCCAAGCTTTCCCTACTTTCTTTTTTTCAAGCAGTCTAATCGTTAAAATTGTCAAAAATAGCCTTTTAAAACCAACTGACTTGCTGGTGAGTCATTACAAAGTCATGCTGTGCAGCCAAACATTGTTCAAACCCACATAACTTTATTTTCTAGTAGAGCCCCAAGGTATTTGGCTCAAACATTTGCTGGAATGATGCAGCTATAAGGTCATTGAGTTTTTGGTTTGAATATTTTTCTCGGAGCTGACATCATGTAGCTTCAATAAAAAGCTAGAACAAGCCAATGCACAATATACAGTATATTTATGATTTTGACAGTGTGGAATAAGATGATTTTTCTATGAAGCCACATAAGGGAGGGGAAAAAAGGGAAGACTGGATCTTATGGCAATAGAAAGACAATATGTGTGGGGAATGTGCAGAAAAATGTGTTTCTCCTTAGAAATAGAAAGAGAAGAGGTTTTAAATCAGTTCTTATCTTCTACTTTGATCCTGCAGTGCTTGTCCCACATGTCCAGCACATTGATTTGTCTCTGTTGTAGACTGGTCAAGCCTCTGGATTGATCCATTCATTGGTCCGTGGGGTTGGGTTTTGGGTGGTAAACACAAACTGGGTTTAGAAATATTGACACTGTTAATAACAGGAGGATCATGTTGTCACATATGCACAAAAGCCTGCTTACACACTCATTGTAATTGGCAAATAAATTGGCAAATCAACTGGTGTCTTAAATCTCCATTTCCCTGAAGAGTATAGTGACAACAGAGAAATGCAAAGAATTAGTGTAGCATTTGTCTTAAAGGCAGCCACTAGGCTGTTAAATGTGTTTGTGTGGAGGAAAAGGGGGGCATATCATTATCTTTAAAGTCCCACTGCTCTGTCTCTATGTCTCCTCTTCTTTACTCCCTCCCATGTGGGTGCAGATAAGAAGTGTGTGTTGGTTTCTTCACTCAGGGATCGCAGGAATTTAATACTCTTTCTCCTCACAGCATTTCAGCTCAGCCAATTAGGTACGCCATGTCATGAAATGAATCACGCTGTAGTCGATAAGGAACAGTCATAATTGAGCTGGCATGCATATTAATTAAACAACAAGCCATGTTTAACTGGGCCATGGCACCCAGGGTCCTAGTGCTTGTCTCGTGGTGGTCACAGAGTCACGATCAAAACAAATCAATCATCTGTTTTAAACTGCAACTAATGGGTATGTTATAATGGCTATATATGTGAGTTCTTTGCAATTAATTTTAACATTTAAAAATAGATTATCTCATATTTTAACAGAAAGCCCTGTGATGAACTGGAGACCCCCTCCAGTGTGTACCCCGCCTCTCACCCAATCAGCTGGGATTGGCTCCAGCCCCTCTGCGACCCTGCACAGATAAGCGGTTAGAGATAGTTAGATGGATTTTAACATATACAATCTGTTTATTTTGTAGCATTTTACATATCAGTGGGCAATTGCAGTACTTTGGTTTGATCCAGCTCCAGTTTGTTACTCTTAATGTTATGTCTCATATTATTGCATTTGAGTCACAGCTAAGCATCTGTTTCTCTGAAGGAGAAATCCCTGATGATCTGTGAAAAAAACAGACGGTTGTTGAGCAACATACCACAGTTTACCACAAGTATTTCCATAATCCTCAGAGTTTTCTGTGCATCTTGAAAAATCAAATATTTTGTCAGCTGACTATAAACAAAAAAAGAAAGATTTTAACCAAAGTTGCAAATCTGTTTGCTAATGGTAACTGGAAATAACATAGTGTATGTCCATACTCAATTTTAATTGCCTGAACCAAAAGGTTGAAGTTGGCCATATCAACTTAAAGGTGATGAAATGAAATGTCACTGCCCCCAAGTAGCCAAAACATCAGTTATTGCTGGTTTAAAGATTCTGAAAATAGCTTCAAAAGAGAGCTAAGTCTTGTCCATCCACTGGATGTTCCACTTGAATAGGGATTTGCCAGTCCAGTTATTATGGCATTGTGCACTATGGAGGTCTAAGTTTAACTGATGTTTTTTTGTGAATTTACAATAGATGTAGGAATAAATAATTGATTGTATATGTACTTTTATATTCAGTATGCTGATGGATTTTTTCCTTCTAGTTTTTGTTTTGCTTGGTCTGCGGCTAGCTCTAAGGAAGTTGACTTTATTGCAAAAAAATGGTAGAGGATGGAGAGACACGCTCAAACATACACGTCAAAGTGCGTTAAAGTGTGTCAAAGTGCACTTTGCTTCTGCTAAACTGAATACGCTCCACACTGAGGCTCTATTCAAAGTATGTGTATATGTCTGTGTGTTCAAGCAAGGCAGAGAGAAGAGCACTTTGCCGTCATTAGGTGAGATCATGTAGAGACAGGATGACCGGGTTAATTTTTAATTCCCAGCCTTTGGATATATAAAATATGTATTCAGCCCTTGTTGGACATGACATCGACTCTTTATATCTCTCTGCCTCACTCGTCTTAGTCAATCTTCCAGTCTCCTTTATTCGCTCTTTTTTTAGCTCTGTCTTTGCCTACTCTCTCTCTCAGCCTCTCGGCGTCTTTGGCCCTGGTTCACTCTCTGTCTGGTGTGTTTCTTCTCTCTTGGCATCAGTCCGCCACTCTTCTCCCCACGAGCGTCTGCCCTGAGAAGCAGACGATAGGTGTCTTTT
The DNA here is from genome assembly GCF_021292245.1 of Micropterus dolomieu. Lineage (NCBI taxonomy): Eukaryota > Metazoa > Chordata > Actinopteri > Centrarchiformes > Centrarchidae > Micropterus > Micropterus dolomieu. The sequence continues at coordinate 20,636,282 of NC_060170.1, read as the reverse complement.
GATGATCTGGCCAGGAACGCCTTGCAGCAAGGCTGTTTTCATTCTGTTTCTTCTATTTTTCTCCTCCCTCCCTCAGTGTGTGTGTGTGTGTGTGTGTGTGCGCGCGCGCGCGTCTATCTGTTTGCTCTTCCGATTTAACAGCTTAGTAACACTGTTGTCACGGATCAGCCGAAAATCCTAAAGAGATGTAGAAAGACAAACACAAACACACACACACACACACACGTTGATGGAGACATGTAGCTTACATAGACAGTTTACCTAACTGCCGATCACAGCTACACCCACAGGGACACAGACTTGAAACACAGATTACACTTGTGTCACAATGATATCACAGTAAACCTGAACCAGCCGATAGGGACATGCTGTCTCATGATCAGAGATCACTGACAGCTGATTGTTGTCACCATGATGTAACAAAGGTCACAGGGGACATTGACCTCACTGTGCTGTTAATGTTTGTGTTAATATGTTAATGTGTGTTAATTGTGTTAATATAGTGTGCGCAGGTTACTTGAAATTCGTAATCATTCATTCATTACACATTGAAAAGGTAATTATATTACTTTACTACTGTTAGTACTCAGCCCATCTCCTCACATGTGCCTTTGAACAACTTCAAATCCTCCACATCCCCATGTCACATATTGTTTTCATGTGTAGAAACAGAAAACAAGACATTATGATTTAACAAGCAGCACATCTACGTTTTGAAAGGATTTACTGACCACCAGCTAGCTTAACTTTAGCCGTGCTGACTGCAGCTCCAAGCTCTAAACAAAACCAGATGATTCCTGAATGTAGGCTTAAAATGGCTAACATTAGCAAACCAGCTACAAAGGCTCAACATTAAAATAAGACAACTTTGGAGTTAGTGGTAGTCGCATTTGTTCTTATCTGCTAAATACTTGCTGCCTCCCCACAACTCCAGCAACATCGCCAAGCTAGCGGACACATTCTGCCCCATGTTTGTCTACTGAACACTGATCAAATTGACATGAAACCTCCATTAACACCTCCGGTAAGACAGCAAACAAGCTGACCAACATATTATAGAAGTAATGTAGCTTTAACTGTAATGTAATTACTGAATTTCAATTTGTAATTGTAAATCGTTACAGAATAAAGTAATCACATTACTGTTACTAAGTAATGCATTACTGCCCACCACTGAAAAAAAACATGACGACATCTTGCTAATATTGTAACTATGCTATCCAGTTTGAGTCTGGCAGTCTAAAGCAAAAATGACAACAACTGGGACTGGGAGGATTAATTAAATATTGATATGATAATGCGTGCTTTAGTGTGTTTGTGTGGTTAGCCTATATATGAACTCATTCTGTGTATTATGTAGATTGTACTTGTTTTATTTTTAATCCTTCTTCATTGTTCTTTGCTTTGACCTGAATCTGTTGGCTGCTTTACAATAGTGTGTCCTACAGTACATGCATTTAGTGAATTGATGTTTGATTGGTGTGTAACACATCTGCTTTGTTGATGCTTATATTGTGGACAGTCAAGCACATAGCCGCGGTGTCGCTGTACACTGTGCTGTTTCTATTTTCACTACTTTCGAGCTGTTGCTGTGACATTTATAATAAAGATCTTGCTTTTATGTGGCTGTTCTGTCAACAGCAACAGTATACTGCAATTACTGCACATAACAGATTGTTTACTGAGAAATGGAGCATGACTCACCAAGAAATGTATTTAAAAGGGTTCCTCACTGTTTACCAAATGCAACATATGCATAGGAATTTATGTTCTGACATACATGCAACAGTCAGCTACTGAACAGGATCAGCTATAGTGTTGATTTCAGAATCATCAACATTCTGCAGTCACAATGCACTTAAACGTAATATGCTGTAGGACTTGTACTTCTAGGTATGTACTATTTGTACAAAATTATTGCACAACTGCCCCAAAAGGAAGATATATTTTTGATCTTTTGTTTCTTCTTTTCTACCATCAGATGTATATTATAATATAATAATAGTCAACACAATGGGCCATGTTTAACGGGCCTATGGAGAGGACAGGAAGTTTAGACGCTGCTGGCAGTGGAAACTGAAAGCTAACATCCTGAAGATCATTGTGATGATGGGGGAGGTGTGAGTTGCACAATAACAGGTCAGAAAGACATGATGACAGGATTTCTGTGAAGGACCAATTGGCTCAAGGAACACTGGCTGAGAGGTGATTGGCCAAATATGGTGATGTATGACTTTGTGTATGAAAGGAACATTGGCAGTGTGGGGGATGCAGAAGTGTCAAAACAAATTAGACTGATAAGAAATAGCAGAAATGTGAAAGAAAAGATCTTCTTGAACTTTCTCCACAGCTCCAGTTTAACTTAAGATGTGGATTTTCTTTTCTGCTATCAAACTGTGTGTTGCTTTAACTGAACAAAGTGTTCTCACACTGTAAACGGACCTGAACATACTGGACATCTGAGGTACAAGGCCTTTAGTTTGACAAACTGCCTGCCGAGACGGGAGTGCTGGAAGTGTCCTTCTGCTACGATCATTCAACTGCACAGTCAGCTGCTGTCCATTACTTAACCTATGGTGCACATCAACTGCAAATGTCTGCACATAGGATTAGCGAACAAAGCTAATGACTTAAGCTAATGTCCTAGGTGATGAAGACCAAAACATACCAACCATTGCTGATGTGGCAGCCACGCCTCTCCCACATTCTCAATCATTTTCAACTCAAAGTAAACTAGAAGAAAGTGAGACAGCAGAAAACGTGAATCACCTTGACCTTAATAAAAATGTCAACAGTTAGGACCGGTGCCTCCTGCAGTTTCAAGTGTGTCTAGGACAAACCAACCATTAAAATACTTTGTTAGTGCAGTTAAATACGTGAAAGAAGTGATCAGTTGTCATTGAGACGTCTGGGGATTTCATCACATACTGACTGATTAGTGATGATTGGCAGTTGGCATTTTTTACTGACAAAATGTGTGTGTGTGTGTGTGTGTGTGTGTGTGTGTGTGTGTGTGTGTGTGTGTGTGTGTGTGTGTGTGTGTTTGTGTGTGTTTATGTGTGTCTCCAGTGGTGAGCAAATCGCAACAAGGGCAAACAGACCTATGTCCTACTGAATCTATCAGCCCTGCTTAACTGAGCACAAAATCCACCTGGGTCAGCAGGTTATCGAGCAGTTACCAGCCACGCGCGCGCGCACACACACGCACACACACACACATGCACACACACAATCGCAAGACTTGAGGGGATCTGTGATGCATATAATATGACAAAATGGCAATCTAAGGAACATTGAGAGCTTTAGTCAATAGGTTTGGAAGGTGAGACGGGAGATGGGGCCAACACAAATGCAGCATTCATGTATACTGTATACAGGTGCTGGTCATATAATTAGAATATCATCAAAAAGTTGATTTATTTCAGTAATTCCATTCAAAAAGTGAAACTTGGATATTATATTCATTCATTACACAGACTGATATCTTTCAAATGTTTATTTCATTTTATTGTGATGATTAAAACTGACAACTAATGAAAATCACAAATTCAGTATCTCCGAAAATTTGAATATTACTAAAGACCAATACAAAAAAAGGATTTTTAGAAATGTTGGCCAACTGAAAAGTATGAACATGAACAGTATGAGCATGTACAGCACTCAATACTTAGTTGGGGCTCCTTTTGCCTGAATTACTGCAGCAATGCGGCGTGGCATGGAGTCGATCAGTCTGTGGCACTGCTCAGGTGTTATGAGAGCCCAGGTTGCTCTGATAGTGGCCTTCAGCTCTTCTGCATTGTTGGGTCTGGTGTATCGCATCTTCCTCATCACAATAGCCCATAGATTTTCTATAGGGTTAAGGTCAGGCGAGTTTGCTGGCCAATTAAGAACAGGGATACCATGGTCCTTAAACCAGGTACTGGTAGCTTTGGCACTGTGTGCAGTTGCCAAGTCCTGTTGGAAAATGAAATCTGCATCTCCATAAAGTTGGTCAGCAGCAGGAAGCATGAAGTGCTCTAAAACTTCCTGGTAGATGGCTGCGTTGACCTTGGATCTCAGAAAACACAGTGGACCAACACCAGCAGATGACATGGCACCCCAAACCATCACTGACTGTGGAAACTTCACACTGGACTTCAAGCAACGTGGATTCTGTGCCTCTCCTCTCTTCCTCCAGACTCTGGGACCTTGATTTCCAAAGGAAATGCAAAATTTACTTTCATCACAGAACATAACTTTGGACAACTAAGCAGCAGTCCAGTCCTTTTTGTCTTTAGCCCAGGCGAGACGCTTCTGACGCTGTGTCTTGTTCAAGAGTGGCTTGACACAAGGAATGCGACAGCTGAAACCCATGTCTTGCATACGTCTGTGCGTGGTGGTTCTTGAAGCACTGACTCCAGCTGCAGTCCACTCTTTGTGAATCTCCCCCACATATTTGAATGGGTTTTGTTTCACAATCCTCTCCAGGGTGCGGTTATCCCTA
>NC_060170.1:20553046-20631699 GCF_021292245.1 Micropterus dolomieu | reverse complement strand
GGGTTTTGTTTCACAATCCTCTCCAGGGTGCGGTTATCCCTATTGCTTGTACACTTTTTTCTACCACATCTTTTCCTTCCCTTCGCCTCTCTATTAATGTGCTTGGACACAGAGCTCTGTGAACAGCTTTAGCAATGACCTTTTGTGTCTTGCCCTCCCTGTGCAAGGTGTCAATGGTCGTCTTTTGGACAGCTGTCAAGTCAGCAGTCGTCCCCATGATTGTGTAGCCTACAGAACTAGACTGAGAGACCATTTAAAGGCCCTTGCAGGTGTTTTGAGTTAATTAGCTCATTAGAGTGTGGCACCAGGTGTCTTCAATATTGAACCTTTTCACAATATTCAAATTTTCGGAGATACTGATTTTGGGGTTTTCATTAGTTGTCAGTTATAATCATCAAAATTAAAAGGAATGAACACTTGAAATATATCAGTCTGTGTGGAATGAATGTATACATTATACAAGTTTCACTTTTTGAATGGAATTACTGAAATAAATCAACTTTTTGATGATATTCTAATTATATGACCAGCACCTGTATATGTTTTATGAGTGTGTGTGCATGTATAATCACACCTTACACACATCTCAGAGTGTTTTTTTGTGCTCAGCTATACACACTTTAGCACGAGAATCCCTGTATGTGTCTGTATGTGATGATTAGATATTGACTGAGGAGCAGGTAATAAATGCATCCCTTTTCCATGGCAATAAAGTCCTATTGATTATTAATCTCTCTGTGTCTGCACTGGGTTTATGAACTGCATATGGACTGCTGATACAGTATATATCGTCACCAAGATACCTAAAAGTTGCTGACATATTTCTTTGAATTAACATGTTGTGCATCAGAGAAATACTACCCAACAGCGCAGTGACGTACCTGGTATCAGATGCAGCTGGGAGGTTAACATGATTTATCAGCATGGATAGAAAGATTGCTTACATGAAAGTACCGGATGCTTACTGACACAAAATATCTTCCTGGATTTAATGTGTTTTATGTCTTTACAGAGAGACACCAAAGGCCAGTTCCTGTTGGACCATGTGTGTAACCACTACAACCTACTTGAGAAAGACTACTTTGGTATTCGATATGTGGACCCAGAGAAACAAAGGGTAACTATCACAAACGCATGCATGCATGCAGAACAACCAAAAGCAGTAGGGCTGCAACTAACAGCTATTTTCATTATCTGTCCATCACTTTTTGATTAATGGTGAAAGTGCAGCAATCACAATTTTGCAGAGTGATGTCTTCAGAGTGTTGGTTTTGGCACATAATCACAGCAGAAGAACAAAAATAAAGCACCTACTAACAAGAAACGGCTCCACTGAGTCAGCATGGCCACAATGGGATTGTTGGATATTAATCAGGAGACAGTCAGTACGTTATATTACAAGTTCACAGACAAATAATAACAAGATCAGTCTCCATATTTCAACAGCCCACACACATAGGAGACCAGATGCTTTGTCTCAGCAGAAGCTCAGCCGGCCTCTAGCTGAATTTAAAATGCAAGCTGAGAAAGAAATAACAACAAGCAAATACCAGGGAGTGGTGTTACATTTCAATATTTTTTATTCTTTTATCTTATATCAGTGTAATCAAGTATACAGTTTTACAAATTTTACAAACACATTGTTTTTAGTCATTATGTGTGATAACCTTTCAAGTGGGATTAAGTTCAGGAGTTTTTTCCAACCAAAGACGAGACATCCGGGTGTTCATCACCAACCCACCTTTGGAGAATTCTCAACCTTGCAGCGTAACAGCAAGTGGTGTTACAGCACAAAAGGCACGAGTATGAAAGAGTGCAGTAAAGAAAACCTTACTATAGAATAAAGGCTCTGAATTCAAACAAATTAAAACTGCAGCAGGTCAGACTGAAGCTTCCAGGTGAGCAGGGGGTTACAAAACATAGAGCTTTGCTGTCATTGAAACTTACTTGATTGAATAAAGACATTTTTAGTTTGGAAAAACTTGTGAGCTCATTGAAATGCAACATAGTCTTTTAAACTGATCTTTTCTAAAAGTCAGTGTCCTTATTTAGAGTAACATTGTCTTTTCTCTCTCTCTCTCTCTCTCTCGCTCTCTCTCCCCTCTGTCTTTGTCTCTCAGCACTGGCTGGAGCCCAATAAACCCGTTGTCAGGCAGATGAAGTGTAAGTGTCACTTCTGCTCCCGTTGTGTTTTTCTGTGTGTTCTGCATCAGTGTGGGTGTACACAGCAAAGAGCAGAGCGTGAAATGCACATGCCTGTGTTTGCACTTGTGTGTGCACATTCTTGTGTGTGTTTGTCTTTGTTAATGCCTTGTATTCAGGTCTGAATTTGTATCCTGAGAGTCACTTCACTGTGAGGTGAGGTCAAGCTTTACAGCAAACAGACAACACCACAGAGACTCATACACACATACAGGGTCATGACAGTGCACACGCAACAGTGTTAAAACCACTGGATATTCAAAAGCATTTGAAATTAAAAATCAGATTTCAGCATGTGGCCTGTTGATAAATCACCTGTGGTAAACTTTCATAATGGACAAGTAGCATTTAGGAATTTTACTCATATACAAGTTTTAGGTCCTTGTAACCCCAGGACACGTTGCTCACATTACCATTTGCCACAAGTAGTGACAGAGCCAGACAATGTCGGACAGCGTCTTTTCTCAGAAACACCACAGGGAGACAAACAGAGACACAATATAGGCAGACAAAGTGACAAGAGCAGAGTTTCTTAGGAACACAGCAAACTGCCAGAGGGGCAAATGACTCCAAAAAGGAAATAAACACAATCACACAAAGTAATATACACATACATGACAGGAGAGCACAAACTTAAGACAGACCTCAATTGTCATACAAATAAACAGACCGCTTTATGTGTAGCTTAAAGTATAATAATACATCGTCCTTTATTAGTAGATTTATATATTGTATTGACAATCTGGTTCTGCAAAGTAACTAGGAACTAATGTTGTCAAATAAATAATGTATGGTAACAATATTGGCTTCTAAAATGTAGTGGAGCTGAAGCATAGAGTAGCAAAAAAAATGGAAATACTCAAGTAACATACCTCAAAAGGGTGCAGAACCTGAGTAAATGTACTTAGTTATATTCCAGCAATGCTAAAAATGCAGATGTCACATTTCACGGAATTGTGAGATACACTTTATACTAGAGGAAAATGATGTATTCCCTTCCTGGAAAGGAGTAACTTAAGGAACAAGGGAAGATAAGTCTATTATCGTTTCATAAAAAAAATTAAACACATCGCTTTTATTTGCCACATACAGGGGGGGTCTGGGAGACAACCAAACCTCTAGCTCTTCTTTCACATTGTTATTTTTCTTAGTAAATTCTTTGTCTAGAAATAAAATGGTATATAATATTATGGTTTTTGGCTTTTTCCCTTTCCTTTATTGAGTTATATATCTTTTTTGTGCATGTACTAGGTTTGCAAAGTGAAAAAGCCCAATGTCCACCCCAAAGGGAGTTCCCATCTCCCACAGAAAACTCTGCTCTGAACTGCCTGAAAACAGCTCATTTGTAGTCCAGCCTTTACTTCCCTTTCTTGTGAGGTCACAAGTAAATACGTGTCATAATGCTTGCTGAGCGGCTAGTCCGACACACCCTCAAAAACACCGGTGGAAAAACACTGAGCTGCAGCACACCTCTCCTCTCCCACACTCGCTACCCTTCAAGCAGTCAATGGACATGAAGTTGTTACTGTGATGTAGAGACAGAGCTCAGTTAAAACTTTATGGATGAAAGATACTTTTGATTGATCAGATTAATAACTTACCACTCTGAAACTCTTGCTCCAGTCCAAATTGCCAAGCTGGTCGGCAACATGTAGCCTACAGCTGATTCGAAGCTGTTTACCTTCTTTTCGCTGACCCGCCTTTCTCTGCTTCTGATTGGCTAGTAGTCTTTAACTAGGAACTGGGCATGTGCAACTCCCAACAAAGATCATTTAGAGACAAGATGTATCACTCCACTTCTAAAACGAAGCCTTCAACACAAGGTGAAAAGAGGAGCTGCAGCAATGTGCAGTATGAAAAAAAATATGGTGTTTTTTGAAAATTAAACCATGTAAACCTGTTCTGGTACAACCCCCAAAATTAGATTTTGAACCTGAAAATGAGCATAATACCATCTCTTTAATTCTACTGGTCTGATGCCAAATCCTGATGTTTACTGTTGTTGATTTTAGATAGTTGGGGAAAGAAACCTCAAACTTCTGATGAAACTGAAGTTTTGCTGCATAGTTTCTCAGCGTGATGCTCGTCTATATTTGGCCATTACCTGTGTGATCAACTAAAACGTGTCTGTGTCTGAAGGTCGCCCACCCTTTTCATGACTGCCCTGTTCTTCCTGTACCACTATAAATGAATAAAAGAGCTATTAGCAGCGCATTCGGCTTCATCAGAACATGTGCTAGAGGACAGGAGGGGGAGAGGATGAGGCGATCAGTGAAAATTATAATGAGAGATGGAGGAAGAGAAAAAGAGGAGAAAAGAGTGATTAAGAGGAAATGTGTGGGGGGGCACGAGAGAGAGACAGACAGACAGAGAGGAGACAGTGATAGATAATGTAGCTAAAGAAAGAAGTCAGATTAGGGAAGAAAAGAGGGAGAAAAAGACAAGATTGGAGAGACAGTTTGAGAGGAGAGAGGCTGACAGAGAATGAAAGAAAGAAAAAGAGGCATGGAGGACGAGTGTTGAATAGATCTGAGTCGTACTGACACATCAGTTCTCCCTGTGGCAGGATTTACTCTCAAATTAGGATGTGTGGCTTGTGTTTTATTTTCTCTTTGTGCGTCTGGGCTTACGTGCATATGCGTCACATTTTTACAAGTGTGTGTGTGTGCATACCATTTTGCCAGTTCACTTTCTCTAAAACCTTTAAAAAAAAAAAAGCATCTTGGTCCCTTAAGCCTGAGCAAAAAAGCAGCTCAAATTCTTTGGGAGCGAGTGGGAGGATTGCGTCTTTCATATTGCTCAGCATGTATTATGTAGATGTGTGCTGTTTTTCATAGCTGGATAATACCGCAGAGGATCCCTCCATTAAAGACAGAGTGGTGAGGGCACTCTGTAAAGATTTACGGTCCCATGTTAGATGATTCCTTCCTTCTTTTCTTCTGCCACATATTTTTCTCGTCTCTGTTTAGTTTATTGCTCGATGCCCACTTTAGAATCATTGCCTATATCAGATTTTTTTGAATCTTCTTTTAGCATCTCCTTTGAAACTAATCCATATGAGATTTCTGTGTTTACACTAAAAATAACCTGAGTTCACTTCAGACATAAGCTTAACCCACAAGCCATCTGACTCCAAGATGTTTTTCCTCAATGAAATTATGCCAGCACATCTGTCTTGTTCCCAGTTTTTCTTTTATTCTACATAGACATGAAAATGCTTTAACATAAATTTTCTCACTCAAGTCACTGTGTAGAATAAAACCTGAATCGGGAATACAAGAGCTGTGTATTTCTTTCATCTTTTTGTGCAGATAATTGTTAGCTAGAAGGATTTGCTGATGTCTCCTGATGATGATTGAAGGCCAAAACAGATCTGAAAAAATCAGACTGCCTTTTTTTCTGTTTACACATTTCTTAAACTCACATACGAGCACATAAAATGAACATAAAATCCAACAAGTTTCTCTAAAGTAAACAACAAATGACGTAGTTCATTTGTCACATATAAAACACATTTGAGCCTTTTTCAATCTGACGTACCTTTCAACAGGACCACATCGTATGTCAGTTCCTTCTGAATCTGTTAGAAATGAAAGGTACGAAATAGTTTTGGTTGATTTGGTTAAAGTTCAGGAAAGATCGCGGTCATGGCAAAAGAAGAACACACTGACATTAACTAACGGACAAAGAGTGAATAAAAAATCTGAATTGGGCCACTTTTACGTCTCTTATACGACATATCATGACATCAGAATGAAGACCATTGATTTCAGTACTTTTCATTTCATATGATTCATGCATAATGAATTGGCTTATAGCAGTTGATGTATCTTCGTCAGTTGACGTTTCTAAGCTGTGTGTCGATATGTCTGTACATCATGCAAATGTGCTAACTTCAGTGAGTAAACTTTGAATGTTAGCATGTGTGTGTGTGTGTTTATTTTGTGAGATCTGAGATCTGAGTTTAAGCCATTGCTGTCGTTTGATCTGAGCCCCACAGCCTATGATGGACGGTGCGTGTGTGTGTGTGTGTGTGTGTGTGTGTGTGTGTGTGTGTGTGTGCGCGCACTTATGTAAGTGTGTGTATGTATGTGACCATGCATATTTAAATACCATTCTAAGATCAAATTCTCTCCTGCAGCTGAAGCACACACGCACACATGCACACACGCACACAGTCAGAAATCAAATGCTTTAGGACTCAGATCAAAGGAAAAGAAACAGATTCCAGTTCAAATGAGGCACTTAATATGTGTGTGTGTGTGTGTGTGTGTGTGTGTGTGTGTGTGTAATTACTGTAATTATCAAATGACTAATCAGTATTAGAGGCATACCGTGATTTCTTTTTTTGTCTCCAACTTCTTTTTCTCTCCAGTTTTACATAATCCTCATTGCCCTTCTCCCCATTCTCCCTCTTCTACTCATTATTCTCTCCTCTCCTTTTTCCTCTCCTCTCCTCAGTAAAGGCATCTACATTTCTTCTGTCATTTCTCTCATCTTTCTCTCATGTTTCCAACTAATTTCTACCTCCGCACTCTCCTTTAACTTTCCTTACTGTCTTCTAATCTCTTCTCCCTTCTATATGTTCTTCTCACGCGTCTCTCTTGTCTTCAGCAGCTCAGCAGCCGTACATGATGTGCTTCCGGGTCAAGTTTTATCCCAATGAGCCGATGAAAATCAAGGAAGAGCTCACCAGGTAAAAACTCACACACTTAAAGGATTGTTTATGAGTGACTGAGTAAAAAGGGAAGGATAGAGAAAGTGTAAAAAAGACTTTGTTTGAGGGCAGCTTTATTACATTTATATAAACTAGCATCTTAGCTACACTTCAATAGCTGATTGTAGTGCAAAGGCTCATTAAGGAATGGCTCAAAATAATCCCAGAGAGTGGTTGGTAATCTCAGGGACCTTTGCCTGGTTTGCTAACACCAGGCCTGCTGTCGGTTAAAGGAACAAAAATGTGGTTGGCAGCCACAGCAGAGACAGGAAAACAAACATGTAATATCCCTGACACACAATACAGCTTTTTGCCACAACAATATTGTCTAATTTTCACCAAATTGCAGGGATCTATTTATTTTTCTTTCTGTAGCCATAGCTGAAAAATTAGGCAAATCGTTTATCTCTAAATAGATTCAGAAATACAATACTTTTCAATCTGTTTCTGCAGCTCTTAAACATTTTCACACTATTGTTTTATTTATTTTCCCCACAGTAATGCACCCACCAGATCCTAAATATTGTTGTATTTGCCACTTTGGCTTTGGGAACATGTCAACATAGAAAAGTTCTTTCAATTTTTCATCCATCCAACAATTTAGTTTTCTAGTGTGTAATGAGTGTTACATTTATATGTATATATGTGTGTGTGTGTTATATATATATATATATATATATATATACTTACTCTCACTCTGAGTGTGTGTGTGTCTGTGTGTGTGTGTGTGTGTGTGTGTGTGTGTGTGTGTGCAGCAATAATAAGAGCTATAATAGCACGTATGGCATCAATGGCATCATGTAAATACGTAGGGAAAGAAGTAAGAGTTAATGAACTAGTGCAATCAATACAAGAGAATTGTAAGGAGAACAAAAAGAAGAGCACAGGAAGTGTATATTAGAGGTTAAGGGTTAGAGTTGTTATAAGAGAAAGTGTTCTCTCGGAAGAGATGAGTTTTTAAGAGCCTCTTGAAGTTAGAGACGGATGCCCCTGCTCTGATGGCTCTCTCTTCTCTTCCTCCATCCCTGCCTTTCCATCTTGTTCCCTCTCCCTCTCTCTCTTTCTTCCCCCCCTTTTCAGATCTCTCCACTACATAATTTCATCCCTCAGGTGTCTCCTCCCTTCCTTCTGTTGGTCTCGCTCTGTCCTCCTTCTTCCTCCACGTAATCACAGCTCCTTCTCATCCCTCCGGTGTCTCTCCACATCTCTCAACTCATATTGGCATGTCGCCCAGTCCTCTGCAACTTTTATTACTTAAAGGTGTTTTTCTGCATCATCAGTGTCATAAAAACTTTCCGCTCTGTTTCTCAGCTTCCTCCTTCCTTAAGCTCAACTTCAGTTTCTCTCATGTCTCTCTAGATTTTTAAATCCCCGCCTCGATGAGTTTGGAGTGGGCATAAAAGTTAAAGTCAAATCGAAGGTTCAGAAGGAACTGCAGTCAGTGATGAAATCCACGGGAGCGCAATACATAAAGTTTTTTAGGGGGAAGGATTTTTCATCATCAGAATCCAAAAACGATTATGCTAATGTGTGTGTGTGTGTGTGTGTGTGTGTGTGTGTGCGCTCCAGTTTGCAGGATGTTATTTGAAGTCTGCCAATTTTCTCCCTAACTATACATTTCCCCCCTAAGTTATCAAAAAGAAATGAAAAAACAACCCAGTAGTGTTTGGATCACACCCACAAGCAGGGGTGCGTTTCCCAAAAACATCATTGCTAACAACGGTAGCAGCTTTCTTGATTGGAACTATGCCGTTGCAATGCAACTGTTTCCCAAAACCCTAGTTCGAACTATGGAGGTAACTATCATCATCATCATTTTATGCTGTGTAGTTGGAATAAGCAGACAATTAACTTGGGCCACAGTTAGTTTTATCTTGCTGCCATTGTGTTAATGTGCAGTTTGGAAAAATTGTACAAGGAGTTAGTCGAAGTGTCTCGAGGAAGGACATCAACTACCCACTCTGAAACTCTCAGGGAATGCACTACTTGGTGCAGTGGCATCAGGGAATAAACTCCCTTTAACCAAAGAACAACTTTATCCTCTTTCTCTTCCTCCTTAATGGTATGACTTGTGTGAGATTTCAGGTGAGATCTTAATTTCCTCCACCTCAAGAAGTGGCAGGACTGTTGTAAAAACAACTCTGTAAAAAAACAGCTGCATTTAGAATGTGCGGATCATATGGATCAGCCATGTACGGACATGAAGACCATGAAGAAAATATACACTGTTTAAAAATTCCTCAATCCTGGGCATGCAAAGTAAAACATGAGGAAGTGTTGGGGACTTGCACCAGACAAGTTCCACCATCCTCGTTCATTCCTGACCCACACAAGGAAATTAATGTGTGTGTGTGTGTAAGAAAGAGAATCACGCAGCAAGCTCATATTCTGAATATAGACTGCTGCAAGTTCAGGGACCATTATTTCAGGTGTCAGCTCCACTTCTCGTGGTAGTAACTTGCATGGTACGAACCATCATTAAGTGATGCAAGTGTTCCCCAAAACCATAGTTCTGACGAACGTTTGCAACCACTGTCAAGTTGCATAGTTCGAATCACAGCTCCTGACCTGTGGTTAGAAGCTCACTTCATGGTGACTACGTCACAGAAAATGCAGTGTTAGGAGGTTAGATAAGGTTAGATAATCCTGCTGTACAAAGATATTTCAGGTGAAGTTTTTTTTTTAAATGTAGTTGTAAAAGTTCTTTTAAATGTATTTGTGGGGTCATGGGTAGGGTTGCATTAATTCAGTACTAAGTAACTTAGTGTAGATCATCTACAAACAGCAGGTGTTCTACTCACAGATTACCCATCTGTTCACAATAACTTCATTAATATTAGTCACCCAGCACAAAGGTTAAAGGACAAAACGGAGAATGTAAAGACAAGACTTTTAATATTACCTTCATGTATACATTTCTAGGCCTTTGAGGAAGATAGGTGTTCTCTAGTCTTCATTACAAAATAAAAAAAAGGGACAGCATAAAATTCATGAAAGCAATGTAATGAATAAATCCCTGAAAGCTTTTGTTGCCAGTATAACAAAGATCAATAGAGAACTTACAGGATTTGAACCTGTGTCTGTCTTTAAACACAATGTCAGTTAATATTGGTCACAGCCGACATATTTAGGCATAATATGACAACGATTTGTGAGTTTTCTGCTGTGAAAGGCAGACGAACACACCTGGAAACATGTTAGTTCAAACTAAGTTAGTTCAAACCACGGTGGTACCAACAAGGTACGACAGTTTTGGGAAACGGTCATACTTTGGATGTTGGTTAGTCTAACGATGCATCGTAAAACGCACCGTAGTGTAGTAGTGTGTACTTTCTAACTTTCTATATAGAGTGACAAAATGTATGGTTGAGGAGGTTGGACTTTCATGCAGGAGACTGCAGTTTAAGTCTCATCACTAACAAATAAATTTATATTATAATTTTAAGACATTTGTATTAACCATAACCACACATTTTCTTAACATAAGCCATACTGTAGTTTCCATGTGCAGATGTTGCAGAAAGATAAAAACGTCAGCGTTGAACATAATCATCCAAAATTGACGTTCTTCTCTGGTCATATTGCAAAAAACCTTCCAAGGTATATATAGTTTCTTTTTTGGTAGAATTGACTATCAGTCAAAACACTGCTGACCTACACAAATAAAACCTCATACAGGAAATGAGAATGGGTATAAGACACAGAGTGGGAGAAGAAGAGTGGAAAGCAAAGAGGGGGAAAAGAAGATGAGGGTTTAAATAAAAGGTTTTTCCAAAGTCAGGAATGGGGACAAAAAGGGTTCAAATTAAAGTATATATAGGAAATAGATGACGAGAAGACAGAGAAGAGTGTGTGTTTTTAAGGCTCCATGCGGCTACAGACTAAAAATAAAACTATTTAGCTACAGCAGCAGGCTTTTCACTTCATTCAGTCTTTCACGCTTTCCTTCTGCTGCTTCTTTCACTTGAGTTAGAAAACAAGTTTAATGAGTCAGTTGACTTGGTGTTTTTATCTCCTCCCGAAACTCTTCTGTATCCATGGCAACACATGTCCCCAAAGGTTCAGCGCCATTATGTCTTCTCGTTTCCTTGGTGACACGAGACAAATGTGCGCATCAGCAACAGCCGTGTGGCGAAACTTGCCTCCACTTAAGCCGCTTCAATAATACCTACAGTAGCCTTCCAGTCGTTACTGTATTGAAGGTGTTTGAAAATACACTCTCTAATTGCCAAAATAACACAACTACATCATTATGAAATCAAGGGCCTTTATTGGTTTTATGAATTTAACTATTTGAAATTTTTTTACTAAAATCAATACTAAATGCACACTTGCAGTAAGGATAACCAATGGTGCACATCCACATGAAATTTTCCACTCCAACAAGTCCTCCAACCTAAACGACAACATTTTTAACCAAATACAACTAATATGAGCAATAGTGCCCCAATAGCGTGGTGTTTGTCCATGCCTCCCAAAACGGCAATTTCAAACTCCGTCTCCTGACCGGACCTATGTTTTGGAAATGTTTTCTTTCTGGAAATGACCAACAAAGTGACAGCAAGAACACTTGCTCATTAGCTTTTGATCACTCTCAGCTTTGAGCAGTCCTGTTCATAGTTTTACTGTAGCTGTTTGAAAGACAAACAGCTACTCAGTGCTGCACGAGTAGTGTACTTCTGACAAGAATAACCCATAAATGGAAGTAGACCTAACATGCTCCAATACTGCACACATAGCCTACTCCTTGTGGTCCACTGAAGTTCATGATGTTCATGGAAAATCCTGTGCAAAAGTATTCTCAATCTAATCGTACAAAGCATTTGTTTTATCCTATTTATGGTTCAAAAGTTATGGACATGTTGATTTAATAATTTAATAAAATACGGTTCATGTCCTATTTTTTGTGGTCTCACTGTCACACATTGTTGGCCAATGTTTATTATTGTCATATGTGGATTTAGCTATGACAAGATGATCACTTGTCTGTTGAGTTGTGATAGAGAGAGACATAGAGCATCTGTTCACACTTATTTCAATGGCAGATAGCTTATTAATGTCCACTGGTATCAATCTTAATACTTTCCTGAAAACATGTTTTAAGTTATGATATACCACCACTGGCATACCATCGGGCCTGTCGTTGCTGGGCCCCCGCTGTGGCAGGCGTCCCTTATTTTTCTGTATTGAAGGTGGCAACCCCAGATGCATACAATCACTAGAGGTCGCTGCCACAGGAAACGTAAACATGAGACTAATTTTGTGTGGCTCAAAAGACCTACTGTATATGGTCGTTTTTCTGTGGAAGGCAGGCTCAATTTTCTACATATTTCTGCCATACTGCAGCCATACACTGCCTTACTTAAGACCAAATACACTTTAAATTTGATTAAGACATGGAAAGCACATTTAAGCTAAGTGGCATTATCAGTTTTTCTTTTTTCGTGTGTTCAGGTATCTCCTGTACCTCCAGCTGAAGAGAGATATCTACCACGGTCGTCTCCTCTGTCCTTTTGCTGAAGCTGCATATCTGGGAGCCTGCATCGTACAGGGTGAGGTCTAGGGACAAACACTGGATTTGGTATAAACTTAATGACAGTGAATCTAGAGGTGATTTAGCATGTTACAGTTGACAATAATTAGATTTGATTTTCCTCCACAGGTTTTTACAGTTGTTCCTCCCTTGCTTTTCTGCTTTTTAAAACATTACTTTTTTCTGTGCTGTTTACAGTGGTCGACGTATACATTACATTAGTGATAGCAGATTCATCCAGTTCATATTCAGTTTCCAGTGCTGTAATTTCAGTTTCAGTCCAGTTTATTGCTCTGTGTGTTCAGTCATTGATTACATGCTTTCTTTCTGTAGGCAAGGAAAGTTTATTTATATAGCACATTTCAACAACAAGGCAATTCAAAGTGCTTTACATAAAAGCAACATCGGGAAAAATAAAAACGACATTTAAGTAAAATATTTTTAAAGAGTCAAATAGGTTTTGTAGAATGTTTATACAATGGGTTACGAATAATGAGGCTTTTCACCTTCCACTGTTTGGCTTTTTTGATATCTCATCTCTCACACCAGTCAAACCTGATCATCTTTATTGTACGTTATTTATTTATTTACTCTTATTCATGATCGTCACCGTGAATCCAGATTATCATATCCAGCAGGTAATTCCTTTTATAAAGGATAGATGAAGATACAGTTTTGATTTGGTGACGTGTAACATTAAATCTCCACTTAGTAACACTTATGTCATTTATCACATTGATTTATCGTGTCATATCATATCATTTTGATTTTGCTGCTTCAGCAGCATTGTTTAAATTAAACATTCATGCCAATAAAGCACAATGAGCTAAACTGTCATAATAATAATAATGAACTGTCATAACTGGGCTAAGTCTCAAAGAAGAGCTAGCTTAATGCAACCAGCTAAAGAGCATCAAACACCACTCTCTACTTTATTAAGCGGCAACACTTCAAACCATCAGACTGGTAATCCTACATTTTAAAACACTGCAAGATGCATATGGACCACTGGGAAAAGGAATAACAAAGATTTTTTTATTCGGTTAATTAGCAGTAATAGTCGAATCACAGCGCAGAGCCACTTGCTTTAATACGGATTAAGAGTGGAATTAGCTGAGCTGTATCATATAAATGAAACCTTCTGGCTGATACACAAATCACTGAACTCTACAAACTCTCTCTGATTGGCTCATATCCCCAGAGTGCAGAGTGTGACTGGCTGCATTATCTCAACCCATAATGTGTCTGCAGCGTATCATTGGCTGCTCTGATTAGCGAGGGCAGGTCCCTGTCCCTGGAGAATAGGTTGAGGATTATTGTTTAATTAAACTCCAGGCAAGTATTTGATTTAACCTTTATTATGATTGCTAATTAAGAACGGATTTAAAAGATAAATGAGGGTCTGGTAGGACTTTGTACTGGATTCAATAAGGAACATATTTATCTATCAGGCTTATGAGTATCCTGTGGAAATAAAGATGTAATGAAAACGATCTCTCTTTAAGACTTTTTTTGGGGGGCTTGAGCAACCATCACATTTGCTGGTGACACAAATCTGTTAACTCAAATGTTAAAGGAATAGTTCAAACTAGCAGATAGTCCAGGAAGTTACTGCTCCCAACCAAAAAGTAATCCTGCAAGTAAACCTACTTCAAATTTGTTTGTACACTTCACTTTTTTGTACAGATTAAAAAAGATTTAACATGTTAATTAGTGAGCTTTTGTCACCTTTGGACAGAGACAGGCTAGCTCCATCTGTTTCCAGTCTTTATAATAAGCTAAGCTAACAGGCTGCTGACTCCAGCTTCATATTTACTTTACAAACATGATATCAATCTTCTCATCTAACTCATCCACCACAAAGCAAATAAGTACATTTCCCAAAATGTTACTGTAAATGGACTGCATTTATATATGTAAATCAGATATTCGCTGTTCAACCAGTTTTTTGGACAATTTTGACACTGATATTGCCCTCTGTCTCCAGCTGAGCTCGGGGACTACGACCCAGAGGAGCACCCATCAGACTACATCAGAGAATTCAAGCTGTTCCCTAAACAATCCCTCAAACTGGAGAGGAAGATTATAGAAATACACAAGAACGAGCTCAGGTAAAAGATGTGTGTGTGTGTGTGTGTGTGTGTGTGTGTGTGTGTGTGTGTGTGTGTGTGTGTGTGTGTGTGTGTGTGTGTGTGTGTGTGCTGGGGCTGTTTGTTGTCTGGAGCTGTTTTCGGTGACAGGCGTGGATACACTCCTGTGATCTGTGTATTCAAAACATGGTGTGGAGACAATTTTCTTCTCTGCAAACAATAAAACGCTTTCCGTCGTTCTGGCTAGAGACAGAATTGGACAATAAGCAGAGACGTGTGGTTCATTGCATTGCAGAAGGTATTTCAATTGAAAGTAAATAAAAACTGAAATTAATTTGCAGAAGAATGAGCATGAATTATTTATGTCAAGCTTGTTTTGGACACCTTGCTTGTTGCTGCGGGATTTTCCACTTAAAAGTTGTGATGGAAAATATGAGCTACACCTGATGAATCAGATCCTCTTGTTTGTCCTTTGTGTATCCTCGTTCCTCTGCATGTGATCAGGGGCAACACCGGCAACTGCCTGTGGAATGAAATGCAATACGAGGAGGAAGATGAATTTATAGAGGAGGTGATTAATGCACCCAAAGGTTTGTGCATACATATAATGATGAAGAAGTGAAGAAGATTCAAATATGTTGAAAGCAATGCCCCATTCTTAGTCTTACTCTGAAACCCCCTCCCTTGGGTTGTTTGTGTTATCCTTGCTGCAGCTCTTGAATGATGTTGTTAGGTTTGTGACCATCACACTTACAGCGATTATAGAACATCAAAGACAAATCCATCATTTCCCACAGCACAGAGGCAGATGATGCTAAATGCCCTCTGTCTGACAGACAAGATTAACAGCATGTATATTACTACTTAGCTGTAGAAAGAAACTTCAGGTTGTTCACATATGGGGTGGGCTGTGTGTGTCCATGAGTTGTATTTTCATAGTCAAGAAGTTCTTTAATGTGCGTGTAGACAGATTTATGTGTGTGCAGTTTTGATGTTGATTTATTTGCGTGGCGTCACCGTGAGTAGCAGTGTACATCATACAGTTTTTTTGACTTTGCAGCACTTAGACTAATGAACAAGTGCAGCTTCAACACAACTCCCGCTGAACACTTGGCGTCTAAAAATATTAACAATGATGAACAAAAACGGGGCCAAATGTTATTACTTTAAACAAAGATGCAGAGAAATTATTTTGTTGCTTAAATGTGTAAAATGTGACATATGCTAACAGCATCAATGTATTGATTTTTTCAATAAACTTCTCCCCTCTCCTCTCTTTTAGAGGCCAGTGTGCTGCATTAGCAGAGCTGAGCATGCTCCAAAGGGCTCACAGCCTCGAAACATATGGAGTTGACCCTCACCCATGCAAGGTAGAACGTACACTTTCATCCAGTCTGGTGTTGAGGCCTGCTGCTGTTGATATTGACAAGTTTCCCCAGATCAAAGTGATGCAAATCTCTTTCTTAAGAGAGATTTATGTGTTCACGGTTTATTCTCCATGCCTCAGTAACATACCCAATTGATGTTGATCATAATTTACAGAGATATACTGTATCTCTGTCTTAGAAGGCCTCAAACGCATGTCTCTACCTTTGTCCCTTTCTCTGTAAATACATCATGTACTAAGTATAAAGTATTCATACATAATGCCTGTAAAAATAATAGCTTGTATATAATCATTTTCACACAGATGACCCTTACATTTAACCCATTTGTTAATGGATTAATTCATTAGGGCAGTTGCTCTGATCATTCAAAGGTGAATCCTCAGATTGTGGTCATAGCACAAATTTATTACAGTTATAGTAAATGTTAAGGATGAACACATTTTTCTGCTCTGTCATCTTTTAGGTACAAATTTACACTTTCTACCATCACTGTCAACTTTACGTTTTTTTATTGTTAATCTGCAAATAGTGAACAAAACACAACGCTTATTTCAGTTGCAGCTATTCATTTACAGGTGCAAATATTCACCAAAGTTGTTCATGCATTTAAGTGGAAGCACAGATTCTGGCTTCAGTGGAGAGAGTGATTGTGCCAGTTACACACATATACTCAACCTGCCCTCTTTACCCTTTGATTGTTTGCCCTTCATTTGCATATTAGACGGACAGACAACAGCAAATCTGAGAGGTCAGTAAGTTAGGTCAGATGGGCCTCTAGTTTACATTTGCACCTCTGGCAACATTATCTTGGTAAACAGAAGAAATGTGGTCTGCACAGAAACCATCAGGAATCCATATATTTATTGATCGGTTAGAGAAATCATGGCTTCAGCTCCATAATTTCTGTTAAGACCGGAAGTCTTTAGAGTTAAGATCTAGTGTTACTTAGTACTGTGGTTCGTGTACGTTTTACTTGGTGTTTCTCTTGTAGTGTTGTTGATGGAAAAAAATTTTATCAGATAAAGAAAAGCAATGTTTTACATTTGCTTTTCACTCATTCTCACCCTCTCTGTTCGTTCTCCGTCCAGCCCTCCCCTCCCATGGACAAACATATCAAAGCAGATAAACAAGATATTTAAATTATTTCTAGAGAGTCCGCTTTATCTGCTCCACCCTTGTCAGTGAGGCCGTTTTTTAAATTGGTTTGTTGGATATGGCTGTTATTGCTTGGAATGAAGAACCACGCAGTTGCAGATATGTGAAGATCAAGAATCAGAGAACGTAAGCAAAAAAATGAGAGTGATTTACAGAGAGGCACACCAGCAGAGAAAAGGAGGTCTACAGATGATGAAACAATGCTGTCGGAGAGTGACAGGAAGATAGTGTGTTCTGCTCTTACTCTGGGGTTGATGGCGGTTTCATTTTGCCTCATTATATCAGACTGAGTCTACTTGTTATGTGTTTTCTTTGTGTATTTTGCCTTGTTCTTGATGCCAGTTACTGCAAATTAGGGAAGTTTGAAACAAACATGTAATTATTTGTAGGTGCCATTACCATGCAGAGTACTGATGGCCCACTTGCATCCCCGCTGTTAATCCACATGTATCCCATAATGCTATGTGCTTACTCTCACTCTGAGTGTGTGTGTGTGTGTGTGTGTGTGTGTGTCTTTGCAGGATTTCACAGGCTCTACAGCCTTTCTTGGGTTCACAGCTACAGGTTTTGTGGTCTTCCAGGGAAACAAGAGGATCCACCTCCTCAAATGGTACAAATTTGCCCCTTACTTCTTGAATATAAACCTGTATGCATGGACATTAAATGTGTAGTCTCGATCTAATGTACTCGTAATACACTCTCACTCTGTTTCATCTCAACTGTAGCTGAATATAATATGTACTAGGAGCAATTTAAAATCTCCATCCTCCTTCAATCGTTTAGTCATTTAATCATAAAAGAAGCAATACCTCTACACATCTCAGTTTTGCTTAAGTACATTTATGTAAGAATTAATTAACAAAATGTACTTCAAATGACTACATATATACATACTACATACATATATCAAATATAAAAGAACTTAATACAGAGTGACATGCTATATTATTAGATTATTATTACTGATGCATTAATGTTTGTGGGCATTTCATGTTGCAGCTGGTCAAGGTGGCGTTATTTCTAACTACTACTCTTGGGTAGTTTAATTGATAACTATTCTGCATATTTTATAAGATGATTATATGGTTTGATTACAATTTAAAAATTAAATTCAATCAGCAGTCTACTAAATAAATGTAGTGGAGTAAAAAGGACAACGTTTACTTCTCTATAAGTATAAATACCATAAAATGGAAGGTAGGTAAAGTACAAGTACCCCAAAATTGTACTTAAATACAGTACTTCTACTTAATTACATTTCACCACTGTTAATAGGTGCAAATGTTAACAAACTTAAATGGTAAAACTCAGTATTTACAGAATTGTATGTCATGAATTAAAAGGTGGGGTAGGTGATTCTGGAGAAATCCAATACCAGGACAAATACGATGATGCAGAGTGAACACAGTTAGCTAGGCTGTGGGTTAGCAAACTGTTGCTACAGTTGCGGTTGCAAAGCTAATATGCAGAGACAACAAAATAGTCTCTGAGCCAGCACACCAGCTCCAGACAGCGATACAACTCTTCTGCTACTATAGCCAACATCACAACAACAGAAATCTAGAAAGTAATGTCCACGTGCAAGTAATTTAACATTACACACAAATCATGGCTGTAAAGACAGGAATGGTGCTGCAGGGTGCGGGCTACTTTGTTTGTTTCCCATTTACAGAGCCAGGGCTGAGGACAAACACTGGATTTTTTTTTCTGGGGCACACATAGAGCAGACAGCTAGCAGACCATGAGGAGATGAATTAGATAAAAAGACGTGCTAGATTAGAATCGTTTTCCCCACTAACACTAACACAGCTTTACCAAATAAGAAACAATCATACTGCACAACCTTTGATAGTATCCTGAGGAATTTGGTTATTTTTACATGTTTCTGACTTTAAAATAGAAATGTCCTTCAGTATCATAAACACTAAATTCAGCTGTTAAGTCATATTTCTTCTTTTTTTTAAATCATTTAACCTATCTTAAACCAGATCATGTAGGTATATTTCATGTTGTAACATCATGGTTGCTTCCAGGACGGATGTTAGCAAGCTGAAGTTCGAAGGGAAAACATTTTACGTCATTGGGATTCAGAAAGAGGTGAGTGAAGTGTCCTCCTGCATGCACGTTCTCCTCTAAAGGGCTAAAATGAAGAATAAAATGTGCCTGTCCTATCATGATGATGAACTGTGTAGTCTCCATCATCACGCTGACCTGTTAGATCTCACCCTCTAACATTTGTGGAGTTTGGTACTTCTGGAATTGATATAGATGCAGTCTGTGTTCATTCAGATTCATATTCGTGTTTTTGACCTATCACTTCTCCCTTTCTTCATCCATGTAATGATTACATCCGATAAATGTGCTATGAAACTGTACTGTTTGTGTAATCCTGTCCACCATCACACACACTGTATATGTGTGTCGCTGTTTCAGATCTCCTTAACAGGCAGGATTCACTGTAACAGGATGGTGGGTTTGTTATAACTAACCTCCTCGCTCACATTACGTGTCGACTGTGGCCCAAATATGAGACTCCTTCACTACATCCATGTTAGGACGTCTTTGACAAACATAAATTACATGACATCTCTGTTTGAAACGGACACAGACAGCAAATACTGACTTAAAACGTGTTAAATTACAACTAGAACTGGTGTCTTGCATTTGGAACACATATTTCATCTGTACGCTCGATGTCTGTCATCCAGTCCGGAGCTGTGGTAGATTCTGAGCGGCGATTTTGGTGGATTATGCCCAATATTTATGTGTGCATACCACCTTCATATTGCAAGACTGAAAGCTTGTGTCTGAAATTGTTGTTTGACACACATTTACCTATATCGATTCAGTCAGAGTTGCCTTAAAAATACTTGAAAATGGCATTACTGTAGTCAAAGTCAGGTTGCTCTTTAATCTACCAATCAGCCAATCAATCAGTCAGTCAGACATCCGAGATGATCAGTCTCGTAACTATTCTCTTCATTACAGAAGCTCTCTCATCTCTGCTTAACTTGTCAGTCTGTGTGTTTGGCAACTCATGAATGGCTGAAGATGCAGTTTTATCTTTGTGTTTCTGTCTCTTCTCTCTGTGTGTAAACATAGTCATCACTGGTGAGTAAATACAAGTAATAACAGCAGCACAAAACATTGTTGTACTTAAATCCTCAATTTGATGCCTCTCCCCACAGTCCTGCTCTCGCCTCACTTTCTGATTGGAGGAACCTTTTTCATCTTTTTACTGTGCTCATTATTTGGTTGTTCAGTGTTGTTGTGTGTCATTTAGTTTAATATCGTTTTACACAAAAGTTGTCTGCATTGTTTGTTCATTCAATTTGTTTATTTATTGTCTGTTATTTTAGCCCATGTGTGCAAACAGTTATTTTGAGTCTTTGTCAATAAAAATATTCAGTTCTATGGTTGAAATTTCAATTAGTATCCCTGTCCTACTATTCCCCATAGCCTCATTATCAAAATAAGCTGCATGATATCACTCTTTGCCCTCACCTCTGTTATTTCACCTGGAACACATTAACCTAACTGTCCCACTTTGAGCTGATGGCAACTTTTCAAGACTTTATTGCTGCAACACTGTACAGTAAAGTGTCCCTTAAACAGCAATTTATCCATTTTATCATATTCTTTACTTATCTATTGACCCCATCTTAGAAAAAAAACATACTTAATGGTTCATTTAAATGTTATCCAAAGAAGGTTAAAGTGAAGGGCAACTGGACTTGGTTGATTTAAATGGTTTTAACATTACACCAGGGATAGCAGTTGAAAACTAGTGAGCAAATTAGTGTATACCATTGGCGGAGGTATTGGAAACTGAAAGCTGAAAAGTTCTTTCCATAATTTCTGTTGGTACTTGTAGACAGTCTGTGTAATACCTTAGTACGTGGGAAGCAAGTTAAATTTAGCAACATAAAATATCACGTCAGCCAAAGTGGGACCAAAGACAATTTGTTAATAATATTTTAACATGCAGTTCAGGTACTCTCACACACATGGTCACTGCAGCACATGTGTGTTAATCACAACTACATACTGATGTGTGACACTGAGGGGGTTGAGCAATAGAGCTGACTTTAGGAAAGTGAACAAACTGGATCAGTGCATAGATGTAAACTGCGTGTGTTTTCTAGACCAGTTAATGAATGAATCAAGGTCTCAATTTTTTGTCTTTTCATTTTTCTTTTTTAAAATAAAATATATAGGTAGGGAGTACAATGGTTGTTACTGTTTTACAGTAACTCACTCCCATTTTATTGATCTCAGTGTTTCCTCTCACGGTCTCTCGCTCACCCTCCGCCCTTGTTGTAGAGCAGCATTGATCTGGTGTCTCACATTACCAGACATGCAGGACTGAAAACTTTACAGGAATATATCTCTCCTCCTAGTCCATAAAGACCCATGGTCTGCAAGCTACAAGCCCTTTTTACTGCTTAACGCCGTGGGCAAATCACTATATCTGTCTTACATCTTGCTAAGCTTACAGCTTTGGGTCTGTGGGTCAGCATTTTGCACAGCTCCCTCTCATCGTGTTCAGCACTTCTCTTGTCCTTATTCACACATCTTTTGGTAATCTCATTTCTGTTCCTCACTGCCTTTCTCTCTCTCTTTATCTCTGTCTTTGTCCTTTTCTGTGCAGAAGAAACTGGTGTTGACATTTCACACTTCAACCCCTGCAGCGTGTAAGCACTTATGGAAGTGTGGGGTGGAGAACCAAGCCTTTTACAAGTGCGTCACACACTCACACACACATGTTTGTTCCACTATCCCTATGGGGACATCTCATTGACATAGTGCGTTCTCTAGCCCCTTACCCTACCCACAACCTTAACCTTATTGTAATCTGAACCATAAAACCAAGTCCTAACCCTCCAAAAGCAGTCTCTACCCATGGGGACCTAAATTTTTGTCCCCATGGTGACACGAGAAATGAGTCCCACTTGGTGTGCATTCAGGTCCACACCGGGATATAAAACATGAAACACACACACGTATATCCCGTAAATGTATTGAGCTGCTCATGACCTCTGAGACACTTGAGACTGTGCAGTGTTATTCTATTCCAAAATGTTCCTTCCCACCACAAAATTTATACTTAATATTTGAAGGTAATATATGAATTTGTAGCTAATAAGATACTTACCATTCCCACAGTTGGTGTTAAGGAACTAGACAACTAAATTTTGAATTATCATTCATTATAAATCTTTAACCAAGATGGCACTGATCTAGATGGTAACTGTTGCAGCAGTTCTTAAATATTTTTATATGTAATTGATTTTACATTTTATCATAGTTTAATACCTCTCCCATTTTCCTTTGTCCCTTTTAGTTTTTGGAGAGTGCTAAACACTCTCCAAAAACTAAAATTTGCTTTCCTGTTCAGCACATCATCTTTATTTTCACCTTATTTTCCTGGTTTTCTGTAGCTCTGCTATAATATACTGCTGTCCTTCACTGGGGAGCAGCTGATTGCTCCGAGGCCGTCGCTCTGAATATTGACTCACTAGTGACACTGCCGGAGTGTCAGGAATGGAAACAAGCTCCGGGTGAAGGAGAAAGAGAGAGAAATTTGTCTGGGGTCAGGCGGAATGCAGGGTTGCCAGCAAATTAAAATCAATAATCCTCGTTCAAGGCTGAGAGGGAATATCAGCAAAGCAATTTGTTTGCACTAGCAATTAGTCACATCAGTAGAGGAAGTTGTCTTCTGATCACATTCCTTGTGTTCTCAGTTGCACAAGACATTAACTCCTTCTCCTCTAACCACCTTGAGAGATCAGATCACAACGCCACAGATCCCTCATACTGTATATTGTTTTGTCAATGCAGTCAAGTCTGAACTTACAGTCTAGATCTTTAAGCCAAACAGCTGAGCTGAAACGATTATTTGCTCAACAATTTTGATAATCAATTAGTAGTTTATTTCAATTGCCAAGCAAAAATGTTAAAGATTATCTAGTTCCAGCTTATCAAATGCTGCTTTCATTATAGTAAATGGTATACTTTGGTTTTGGACATTTTATGCCGTGACCTTGGAATCTGGTAAACTTTTCACAGTTTACTTATGTTTTATAGACCAATCAATTGTAGAAAACAGTTGAAACAGAAAAATGAAAATTTAAACATCATTTGGAAACTGCTGAAAAGATTGTGTGATACAAACAAAAGCTCTAGAACAGCGTGGACCTTCAGTGGACGTGGTGAGATCGTTTTGGCAGATCTCGTTTTCAGGGGTCTCTTTTCTCACTTTAAAAGTGTATCCTCAGGAGTCTAGGAAAATCACGTCTGTGGACACAGTTCCCACGAAAAAAACACCCTGGACTATAAATGGATTTAAAACCTGAGAGGAACGCATTGGAGTCCAAAGGAAGATTGAGATAATGAGATAACACACACCTGGGAGAGAAGTGATAACAAACTGGAGACAGAAGGTGCGCCGAAGGTGTGGAACAGGATGAGAAGGACCACTGGCTGTAAACAGCTTGTCAGAAGCAATGTAGAGGAGTGAGGTTGGAGGAGACGAGATCTTCCAGAGGTTTGACTCAGGAGGCTGATTTGTGATTTCGTCATGGTGCCCTTCCTCCTCCATAGTCAATCACTCTGAAGGTCCACCCCACCCTCTTTACTGCAGCCTTTATTTTCTCACACTATTCACTCATACTTTCTTTAATGATGATTTTCTTAATTTTGCTATATTTGCTGTATATACTCTTTTATTTGCCGCTACAAGGAGCCAGGTCTTGTGTCTTCTTGTTTAAATTACATAACATCTAAGAAAGCTTACAAAAGGAAGACGGTGTTATAAAAGCTTTCTGATAATAGCCCTTAGCCTGTATAACCCCGGATATGGAACTCTTAATGACAGCAGCTCATGTGTCTCTGAGAGGCGGACAGACAGGGAGTGGATGTCATCTCGGATGTCAGACAAGCATCAGAGCAGCTTAATCAAATCAGAGTGAATTGAGTTTGTAAATGGCAGCCAAGCAGAGCTATGAGAACATATGACCTCTCTCTCTTGATCTCTCTCTCTCTGTGTCTCTCTCTATCTCTATTTCTGCTGCTCTGGAGTTTGGTTACGCATGGTAAATGATCCTGAACCAAACATGAAGGTTTGACCTACAGCATAAACTTGGTACACCTTGAAACACCTTCCTCTTCTGCTTACTAAGAGGCTAGTCTGTAACTCACTGGCAGTCACTCACTGTTGGGACATTACCTAAAAGAATACGGTAGATGTGTTTTGGTACTGTGAGGGTTAATGTTACAAACATAAACCCATGTGAATGTTTTTACAAGAATGAGTTGCTTAGTTTTGTTCCTCAGATGCTCAGTAATGAAATTTCTTTGTTTGCGCCTCTTTTTGTTTCTTCCTCCCTCTCGCTGACAGGTGTGCGAAGTCAAGTCAGATAAAGACAGTTTCTAGCAGCAACATCTTCTTCAAAGGCAGCAGGTTCAGATACAGGTGAGACAGTGTTCAAATTCCTTTTTTACAAACAATACAATGACAGACTTTTGACTGTAATCGATGTGTAGTAGTAGTGTTAAAAGAATGAGAACAGGATCTATATGTGTGAAGAGAGTTGTAAAACACACGAGAGAAAGTCATGCAGCCAATGACAATGACAACCCATGACAGTAGGAGAAGATACAAAGACAGTCAGATTCAACCACTTGAAAGATTTTAAAAGGCATATTCATTTACATTTACTCATTTGGTAAATGCTTTTATCCAAAACGACTTACATTTGAACAACATACAGGCATCATCAAAGCATCAAATGCAGCACAAGATCTGTAACTAACAATACATTCTAGTAAGGGCAGCAATAAATACTAAGAGCTATTGTAATGGGGATAAAAGAAGAATAGCACAGGAAGTGCATGATAGAGAGTAGAAGTTAGAGGTGTTATAAGAGAAAGTGTTCTCAGAAGACATGAGTTTTCAAGAGATTCTTGAAGTTAGAGAGGGACGCCCCTGATCTGATGGCATGTGGTAGCTCGTTCCACCATCGTGGTGTCACAGATGAGAATAGCCGGGACTGAGATTGTTTTGTGGCAGCGTTCGTTGGAGGAGCACAGTGGCCGAGAAGGAACATAAGCTTATATTATGAAGTTTAGGTAGATGGGTGCAGACACAGTAGTCACTCTGTATGCAGCATTAGTGATTTGAATTTCATTCGGGAGGCCACAGGTAGCCAGTGGATCAAAGAGACCAACGCCACCTATAGTTCAGCAGCAGGTCAACACTCAACTACTCCATCACTCTACTTTGCGATTATACTTGTACTGTAGATTACTGTAGATACAGTCATTGATTTCAGCCAGTAAGTATGACAACTACAATAGCTCCTGAATCACAGTGACCTTGCACCAACCTGAGAAATTTACATACTACACGTGCTGATTTACATTAAGCCCATCAACATGCTGCATCTCCTCTTTGTACATCAGCACCTACATCCATCTTGCCGTTGGTCTCTTTGATTTACTGACTCTAATATCACAGGACAACCTCTATAAAACCCTGTTATTAAAGCCATGTTAGCCTCGATTCTCCTCTCAGACAAAGCTCTTTATCAGGCTTACACTGCAGCCCGCGCCATTTCATCAGCTAGCTAAAGCAGGTTTTGGCTTAAGGGCTCAATGATGAGTAATAGCATATGTTGGAGTTTGTTCTGAAATATGGGATGGGAATTGGTCATTTGTGCAAATGCATGCAGAAAGGAGATTTGTAGTCCACAAACGAAGGCAATTTTCATAAAGCAGAACAGATCTTCATCAAACTTGTGGTAGAC
This sequence comes from Micropterus dolomieu, assembly GCF_021292245.1. Lineage (NCBI taxonomy): Eukaryota > Metazoa > Chordata > Actinopteri > Centrarchiformes > Centrarchidae > Micropterus > Micropterus dolomieu. The sequence continues at coordinate 20,605,807 of NC_060170.1, read as the reverse complement.
CAGCTGATTTCTCTTCGTCATACAGCATTTTCCAACATACTTTGACGGCTTGTAGTACTTCCACCACAGATGTTTCATTTTACCCTCTGATTTACAACCTAACCATCAATCTCAGCAACAATAGACAAATGGCTGGGCTGGTGGAGCCTGCTGGATTGAAACGGAGTGGTCAGAGTCCAGAAACTTCAGTCGCACAACAATCAGACTAATGGAGCAACCGACCGCTTTTGGCAGGAAACTGCCTGCTCAGCAGCACAAAACAACACTGATTATGAGAAACAATTGAAAAACACAGACGAAAAATCACAAAAGTTTCTCCTCTGACGTCATCCTGTCAGTCAGACTTAATTTAAATTTAACAGTTGAGATCAAGGTTTTAACTCACATATGGTTTTGGCAAAAGTTGTTTTAATACAGTATGAGCTTGAGTTCAAGTACATTTATGTCCATTTAAAACAAGAATAGATAGACTTTTATAGATTTGCTTCTATCAGGGATGCTCAGAAGTCTTTGAGCTAGAGTCCAAGTCAAGTCTTAATTCACTCGTAGTTATAATGAGTGTTGTATCAACTGCTGCGTTCAATCCAGGCTGCTTATAAAACTGCATAACTATAAGGGATTCTGTGACTGTAACCTGTTTTTCACTGACAGAGCACAACCACATTATGTGCAATGCAATTAATGACAGCTTATTAACTACTATAAGTCAACACATTCCCCAGACTCTCAAACCCAGTGTAACGTTACATGATCAACAATAAACCTGTAACCTGTTTTTCATTTACAGAGCACAACCATGTAGCCTAATGTACAACGTGTCTACAACTAATGACAGTTTAAACTACTGTAAGTCAACACCAGACTGTCAAACCAGTGTAACGTTATAACTTAAATAAAACTGTAACGTTGCATGAACAACAATAAACCTCTAACCTGTTTGCAGCCAATGGTAATAATTATTGTAATGGCAGCCAGCAGGATGTAAATGATTACGTTAAACGACCACCACATGTTTGGCAAGTAAAAAAACCCTCATTCATCTTTTCATAATGAACGAAAGTCAAAGGTAACCTCCGGCAGGTCGTGGCTAAAGCAAGAAGCAAGCTAATGTTAGATGACCAATGCTGAGCTAAACATGTTTACTAACCTCAGGTTACTAACCTATTTTGCGTTCAGCGCTTCTTTGTTTGGGCCTTGTTGTATGAAGTTTCAAAGCCAAAGTTTATGATGAATGGCGCAGATGCTGACACCGGTGTTTGTTGTCCTCTCTCACGTGTGGTCCAGCGCAGCACATACGTAGTTGTGTTACGTAGGCAGTAACGGAGAGATGGGAATAACAGCAAGCTCATCAGACGTTTCCTAAAAATAAAGATTGTTCATAAGTCCCGCACCTCGAGTCCGTGTCAAGTCTGAAGTCTTTTGAGTCCGAGTTTCAAACTCGAGTCCCCATCTCTGGCTTTTATGCATAGTGATGTCCTGTCAATGTTACTTGTTAACCACTTTTTGTGACCTTTGCTTCAGTCTATGCTTTAAAAAATGATTTTGCCGCTGTTCTAATTTTTATTTTATTTAGTAGAGCTATTTGTAGTTGAGTTTTTAAAAAATGGAACATGGAAAACAATCAATTACAGTAAGTTTTCTTTGTCTTCCTTGCTATGAATATGTGTTTCTTCCTGTTAGCGGAAGAGTTGCCAAGGAGGTGATTGAAGCCAGCTCTAAGATTCAGAGAGAGCCACCAGAGGTGCGCAGGTAAGGACAACTGACAGATCACCTGCACTCTCTCACACAGTTAGAAAACAGTTATTAAAAATGTGGTTATTGCCTGCTTATGTACAGTAATACGGAATATTATAAGGAAAGATCAAATTCACATGTTTATAGAGCTCAAGGAAAGTAGAGCAGCATCTGGAGGAGACGTGCTTTCATTATGCGAGAATTTACACATCTCAACGTAACACACAAAGCAGTCAGAGTAGTCGATGTTTGTGTTTTCAGAGCCCAGTTTGGTCAGAGTCGAAGTTTTAACTCTCTGAGCCATAAAAACCTCATCATGAACATGGAACCGCTGGTACCGGCACTGCCCTCCACCAACGAATACGAAGAGACGGCTACAGACAATGGTAGGATGTTACTTTCTCTACACACACACAAGCAGACACATACACGTCCCTCAAACACAGACCTCTGGAAAGTCACATGGAGTCTCCCTTGTGTAGGAAGAAGCACATGCACAAGCCTCCGACAGAAAGCGTTAACTGAGCAGCTGATGTTCCCATACCTCCATCAGTCTTGTCTCCCTGGAGACGCCAATTGCAGCGTGCTAAAAATACCCTTCCCATGATCCTCCCTGAGTTTACCACCATGCCTGTGGGTGTCTGTGTGTCTTGTCTGCCTTTGTGTGTGTTTTACAGAGGTATGTACACTTTGTGACCTCGTGGAACCAGAGCCACAGTCCCAACTTGTGTTATTATTAATGAAAACTAAATTAGAAGTTATTTGTTCTGCTCCAAGGGGTTTGTCTCTGTTCAAATCCTTGTATGCTACTATGTGAACATGTAGGCATTTTTTTGTTCATTAAAAACTACATGTGTGTGAATGGTCAGTGGTTACAAAGATGAAAGTTGAGCACATATATGCTTAGCCAGACAAGCTGCAATTTAAAAGGGAACTCTGTATATACAGTGTGTGTGAGTGTGTATGCATAATTGCCCTTGTCTATTATGTTTTTTTCCCTATTTTTAAGCATTATTTCACAGCTTCTTCCACATTTTAATCTTCATTTTGATTATTTGTAAAACTAAGATCTCTGAGCAATAGACTACATCATCCAGTCACATTTATCATTTTTATCACATTAGAAGGATGGCAGCGATTCTTTTTTTAAAAATCTTTTAATTTCACATGTTTTATTTCCTAATAATTTCCTAGTGAATTCCTGAAAATGTTTCCAGGAAAGAACTGTGTAATTTGCTACAAATTGCAGTGAAAATTGATTTTCTGTAAAAGAAAAGCTTCATTTAACCCAAATAAATATTAATTCTTTATTCATTTATTTATACAGTATTGTTATTTATATTATCAACTTTATTCCGAATTTATGGTGAACTGTATGCTTGCCTATAGACACATTTACATGTTTCAACTTCACTCTGAGGTTAAAAGACTTTAGGTCAAGCTAGAAATTAAATAAAATCAATTAATTTAACATTGTCTATTTACCCTTTTATTAGCACTATATTACATGTTTCTTTCTATATTTAGGAGATAATTTAGAAATGGAGACTGTCCTCACCAGATAAATTAGCATATAGGTTGTTTCTTCAAGCACGTTATTACGACCCATTTCTATGCTTATTGTGGCTAAATGGTAGAAAAGGAGGAAGTCTGTTGACGTATTATAAATACTGAGAAAGTCCATGTAACGAGCTGGATTGATGGGTGAGACCCAAGACTTTCATAAAGGAGAATGGCATTCAATTCCCATGTGAAAACATGTAAATGTTGAGTTATTTTGAGTTTTAAGTTAAATAGCGTTACTGACTTATGTCATGTGATTTATGTCAGGTGACTTACGTAACGTACTAACTTTAACCCAGACCACAATGTTTTCCTAAACCTAACTAAGTAGTTTTCTTGCCTAAACCTAACCAAACTGCAACAGTTTTACAACGTTAACCACATGTTTAATGTACGTACCGTAGTTAAGGTTTGGTCGTGTGTTGCTAGACTGGTACGGGAAACACTCATATGTGTTGTTTCAGGAGGCATTGTCAGGTTGGAGAAAAGATGTAGGGGTAGCCATACTTGTGCGGTGTATAACAACGGTGGTTGCTGAAGGATATTTCTGTTAAGCCTTTTATCAGTTGAACTTGGATCAGTTCTCTCCCCATAAGAGGGTAGAGGATTAGGGTCTGCTTTTCTCCCTTATGAGGGGATGTGGCCAAGCAGAGCAGCACTGCCCAGAAAAAAATCCAATGAAGCAGCACAGAGTAGTTGGTATTTTAAGGCCTTTTCCCCAAGACGCCGGGGTTTTAGTGTTTGCCTCGTGACATTTTTTGTACATTATCGTTTTTCTCTGTCACTTTTTCTCTCTGTTATTATTCCTGACACTCTCCACTGCGACCTGTTATCTGATTGAAGCATAAATCTTGCTGTTAGGGAAGAGCACTGGGTAAGGTTACTCAAGATAATACAAGAGATAGGATGAACAGAGAGGAGTTAAGAGAGATGGAGAGAATATGAGAGTGGAGAAAATGTACTGTAGGGCTGAGAGAATGAGCAAAGGTTAGGAAGGATGAATGTCACTGGCTCATGTTGGATATAAGCACGTAGAGGGAGGAGTGTGTGTGGCGAAGCATAATAGAAGGACGTAGGGGTAAATGTAAGACAAATGTTATATCCATATTACAGCAGCGATGTCAAACCATATAAAGAATTTGGATAGTAGAGATGTAAGAGAGAACAAAAACAACCCAAAAGAATATATATCAAACAAATGGTGAAGATACTAAAAATCATGCTCCAATAATAAGTTTAATCCAACAAAAGAATTAGAAATACTATTTAAATTTCTGTAGCATTAATTCACAAACTCTACATAAACAAAAAATCTGTTTAGCTGATCGATACTGTACGACAGAAAATGTTGTATTGGCAACTTTTCTAAATCAGGGCTTTCACAAACTGGCCTAGAGTAAGTGACAAAAACGGACGTCACACAAAAATAATGGTTTGAAAGATGTAAATTACTGTAATGTTGAGCTAAAATAAGATATGTTGGTCGGTAAGATCAGTCATGAAAAAAGTGTGTTCAATGTGTGCAAACAAACCATAACCCCAACTACCTGGGGGAGGCTTGGAAGTGAAGAGGGTGAAGGTATTGCTCGTAAAGCGTATTGCAGTGAGTGCGCGGTACAGTAGATGGGTGTATAAACATTTTTATCAACTCAATCCGGTCTCTATCATCTGGATTTTGGCAGTTAGACACAGGTTTGAGAGCTTTTAGTGCGTAAATCCAACTGAAACTATAAAAGTGTTAGGCATAATTGCTTGCAAAGAGCCTTTCCATACTTCTGAGCAAATGCTGGTGTGTCTATTATTTTCCTTCATCCATCTGTCCATCCCCTCCACACACCACAGGACACGACCCTGTGTCTTTCACAGACATGGAGCCCTTCCTCTCCTCTTACCTAAGTCCTTCCCTCCCTCTATTACACCCAACACTCCTTTCTCCCTCCGTCATTACATCCTTCACACACACATGGACCTGAGCTATGGTCTTTAGGTCTTCACACATGTACTATACAATCATGCTGTTGAGCCATTACTCTCTTCAAACTGCTGATGGACTTCTTCTGTCTCTCTCGCTCACGCCTCTTCTTCCTCTCCTCCTCTCACTTGCTGTCTCTGTCTTTCTTCCATCCCCCCTCATCACATTTAGAGGAAAATCAATACTTCTTGGCTCAGGGTCAAAGAGCTGCAGCAGTAAGCATGTCATCTGTCTCAGTTGGTTAGTTTGGGAGGGGCAGGAGGTAGTCATCAAATCAAGGGCCTCTTGCACCACTGACAGGATACAGGCTGAACAAGATTCAATTTCATAGTGCCTTGTTTCCTACTGCAGTTCCTGGTACCTTGTGTTGTGTAATAACCTTAATAATCATATAAAGTATCATACAGAAAACATTTTAGTTGTTTTTTATTTTATTTTATTTTTGTTTAATCATGAACCATGCAAGAAAGGAGGGTTAATAATAAGCTACTGATGGAAATGTATTGAATCTTAAGCAAGTGTTATACTTTCTGCGCCACAAGTACGCGAGGGACCGCAAGGGTCCGCATGAGGAAAAAAACGTCATCAACGGGGTACGCATGGTTTCTGTGCGGACATCCGTGTGCCTTCCATTTTTTGTGGCCCACTATGCTACCTGGGCATCAACCGATCCACCGCGCATGTGTGGAACAAGTCTGCCAAGCTGACTCCAGAAAGTAGTATAACCAGAAGTAGTGGTGTCCGCAGCTGTCCCTGTACGCATCCGCTCCAAAGTGTATTCCAGGCTTTACTCATGAGATTTCTTCTGGGATGAAGGGGGAAGCACCTCTTCCAGGTGTATAGAGTAGAGAGTGGAAGCATTTCTCTCTCTAGCTCTCGTTTTATATTTGTTACACAAATGCTTCCGTCACTTTTTGTGTGTACAACCGAGTGCTACACCATGAATGCTGTCAAGGAAATAATCCCCTATTTGTAAGATTCTTGTGTCTTTTCTATGACGACAGGTTGTCAAAATTAGTTAATTTCGAGTATATCCCCACCTTTACACTGTCAAATGCTGACTGTTTTAAGAAGGCTGATGCAAGAACTTTGGGATAAAGTGTCCTCGAGATGGTCTAGGTTCACCGTCTATATTCAGAGCACTAATCTCAGGCATTACAGGGGAAACAGGAAGCTGAGGCAAGGTCAATGCTGACCTTGTTCTGTTTGCACAGCCAGTCCCCTTCTTATCTACGAAAATACACACACACACCACACACAGTGTTCATGTTTTAGCTAAGGCTATGACTCATGGATGTTTCATGAGGATTAGACTTCATATTCCTGTCTCACATCTGAGTCTCCATCCACACTCCTGTCAGCACTTAACAAATGTGACCCTGCGAGTGATGCATCAAGTCTTCTTTTTTTCCTCAAACAAAGTATTGTACTTTTCAGTTCATATTAATATTTATTAATGCCCATTCACAGTGCACACTTGCCCATCTGTAATCAAAATAAGTGAGTGAAGTATGTCTCTGTCTGTCAGAAATACAAATGTCTGATACAAAGACATAGATAAAGAAAGTTATCCCCATCCCATCCTGGGTCAGGCCGGCCCCTCTGTAATCAGAGTTAGATTAGCTGCCCCTCCGCAGCCAGGACCACCCGGTTATAAATAGAAACTGCAGCTTTGGGCATGATCCTCCTTTAATGCCCCTCCACTCTTTGTTAACATCGCTGACATTCACAGGAGGACCCGCCATGTCTGTGTATCAGAGAGAGAGAGTGTGTCTTGTGTATGTCTCTCTCAGTGTGTATGTACAGGCATGTGTGTGTTCATTCGTGTATGTGTCTGTGTGTATGTGTCCGTTTGTGTGTGTCTGTGTGTTCCATCCCAGCCTCAAAGCTTAGCTGGCAGCCCAGTCAGTCAGGCAGTCAACAGCTGGGTTTGAGGTTTTTCATCGGGCTGAACGATGGAGGTTCTTGAGCACAGAAACAGCAGCGATGTTGGAGGCGGCCTCACGCAGAGCAGTTTGGAGTTGGGAGTTAGTGACCGTTCCAACATAGGCGACACCCGGAGCTGCGGTAGCCCAAGCAAGGCAGGGGGACTCGGGCTGGACATGACCCCAGAGAAGCGGGAGGGTGAAGGATTGGAGGAGGGACAGGCCGGGCCTCTTGAAGTATTCTACCCAGGGGAGTCCACAGATGAGCGAGTGTCATCAGTAGTAGCGGCTGAGGCCTTGAAGTGCCAGGTGAAGATAACAACACGGCGGAGCCTGCATCTGCGTATAGCCAATCACACAGCTAGGGATGTGTATGTACGACTGGTGGGACATGGGGGGCGCATCTCTGAAATCAATGCCGGACTTCCAAGAAATACGCCGGAACAGAGTAAGACTGAGTGGCAAAAGCAGATATATGCGTCAGAAATACATGGAGGTTTACAGCAGTGCTTCTTTTGTTTTGCAGTGTCTTTAAGTTAAGCATTCAGTGAAGTTTCATTAAACTGTGCATTTCCAAGCCTTTCCATCTTTCCAGTGTGATGCAGCTTTAAACATGTATCTCTACATTTAAATCACTATCAAGAAGGAGAAATGTGCAGTAAATAAATGAGCTAGTTTTGCCCTGCAGTTGGGTTGCCAGGTTTGTTGTGGCAACGCATGGCGCAACCTGTAAGTGTAATCTGTCAAACATCCTGAGACTCTCAAGAGACCTTAATGTATGTGTGTGTGTGTGTGTGTGTGTGTGTGTGTGTGTGTGAGAGAGAGAGAGAGAGAGAGAACCATAATGTATTTTGAAGTAATTATGTGTAATCCCCTCTGTTCATCAACAAACCATTAATGGCTACAGTATAAGGCAATACTTTAGAATGTTATGCTATGAGATATACCAACAGATTTGCCTTTTATATATTTAATATATAAAAACATTTCTTGAATTCAAAACCAACTTTGAGTAACTTCACAAAAACAAAGGAAAATGTAAGTATTAAACATAATTCAGCACATGTATTGATAAAAGTATCAATAATGATTTGTCACAATATCTTTGTAGTTTTATCAGTTATAATTTGATTTACAGAAGGTAGGGATCTAAACTCCATGGATTCTGTTAGAAATTAGTTTTTAAGAACATGTCAACATTAAGACAGGGGCCTCAGGGTGGCCCATCACTTACTGGTGGCCTCGAAGGACCCCTGTTATCTCCACCCTGCTGAAGTGTCCTTGACCCGATTCTGAATCTTCATCAGGTTTAGGAGCTGTGCTTTACAGCTCATCCTGTTCTTTTAGTTGAAACTGTACAGGGAGGGCGAGTAGAAGAGGTTATTCCATCGTAGTAAGAGGTGTGCATGAGAGAAGAAAGTCTGTTACAATAAAAAACATGTAACTTTTACATTTTAGCATTGTTTCATTGTTGAAGCCATGCAAAAAAAACATTTTTAACATGGAATGCAGTACGATATTTTAACAGCACTTTACTAACACTACTAATAAAACATGTTTGACGGAAAATATGATTTTTGACTTTAGTAATAATCCACAAAAAAAACATAGATTAATTGCTGAAATTGTGTTACTTCAGTTGCATGACTTGATAAATCTGTGATATTGACAAGTAGATGAGCTGAGTATACATACTTTACGGTAAATGACTGCTCTGAAAATTCTTTGGAGGTGTTTGAGTGTTGATGATGAGGTTGCATTACAAAGATAAATAGGTCTGTCAGCACTTGCATAACAGGGGAAAACCCTGCTCTGTGTGTGCATAAGTGTGGGTTTGCGTGTGTGCATGCTGGCCACACAGGACTCTAGTGTCTTGTAGTGTGAATCATCCCATCTAAGGAGAAGCGTCCTGGCTGGCCTCTGTTCCGCTAGCTTCTGCAGCTCAGTGCAGTCTCTCATATAAGCATTGCTTTCATTGGTCTTTCTGAAAAAATGAAGCAAATTCTTAGAGTTTACTTTCCAAATCTCTGTTCACTACAGCAGTTGCTGTAAGAAATTGAAACCTTTGTGATTTTAACAAAGTTAAACAACATTTATGTCACTGCACTTTTATCCTCACTCCTCTTCACTCTTATCCTCATCTACGTTCTCAGACTCACCCTCACTGTCACTTTTCTTGCAGGATTTTTAGCAGCTCATTCTCTTCCTCAAATCCTTATTCATCCTCGCTACTATCAACTGGGAGTGCCTTTTTCTTTGATGAACCATGAAAAAATATTGATATTCATCCTCTAAATGGAAGAACAATGTGTTTAAAACATAATGGGCGTCAGAGAATCATGTAACAAATTTTAACACTGCTATTGGTTTCATTAAGGCCCTGCAACTCTTTTAAAGTAATGCGTTATATTTTGGGATGTATTGTGGGAGCGTACTAGGCCTAAAATGGGTATGTTGCCCAGAGGCAACACCGTACCATAGAGGGTTAATAGTGGAGCAGTTGCAGAACACTTCACAGCACAGTATCAACATCATCATGCATCATATGTGCCATTTTTGTAGTTTTTAGTTTAATGCTTCTCTCTCTCTGAGTTCATCCACTCGTTGCCTTTTTGCTAACTTTGTTTCCATGGTAGCTGCCACCACTCTGTCCTCAGGTTTTCCACTCCCTCCCTCTCTATCCTTCTTTAATTTCTCTCAGCTGATCTATGAGTCTATTGGCAAGGTGACTGATAGTCAGTTTGGCCTTGCTTTGAAAGGAGTTTCTTTGGCTGATTTGATGATATGATAAATTTATCATTGTGAGGTTTAGGTAAACACAGTCCTTGTCAGTAAGTGGTGATTTCAATGATAGTCCAGCCTTTTTTTCTCAGCCATGTATGATGAACGAAGGCTGTATCTTAAAATCAAATTCATTGTTAATGTATGATTGTCATTACATGGCTGTGGTTGCAGTATTCCATTTAGTTAAAAAAGATAGTGACTCTTAGTATAAAATTTGTGTTATGCTGTGAAACATACAGTATGCTGACAATGTCTATGTCTAGCAGTGTGTGTGTGTGTGTGCGTGTGTGGTGTGTGTGTGTGGGCAGGTATTACTCATGTTGTGGGGACATGAATCTGTTTACACATTCACATTGTGGGGACTCACCTTCCTTATGGGGACAAAATGCAAGACCCCATAAAGTACATCATTAAACATTAGGGTGAAGCCTTGGTTTAGGGCTAGGCAAGTAGTGGTTAGAGGTAACTTTAGGGTTAGTCGCCAGGGAATGAATGTAGGTCAACGTAATATAACCAAAAGTGATGTCAACACAAATGTGTGTGTGTGTGTGTGTGTGTGTGTGTGTGTGTGTGTGTGTGTGTGTGTGTGTGTGTGTGTGTGTATGTGTCTGTGTATGTATGGGTGTGTGTGTGTGTGTGTGTGTGTTTGTTCACAAGATAGAGTCTGGATTAGAGAGGTGTTGACTAGCTGAGTCATATGTCACTGGACATTTACCCCTTTGCTCCGAAACAAGCCCAGCTCCGAAGACAGCTGGGCTTGTTTTTAACATTCACACACACACACACACACACACAAGTTCATATTCAGATTCATTGTGTGCACCGAGGCATCAGTGATGTATGAGAAACTCATTACTAAGTCAACACCTGAGCGTCAAGTGCATCTACACACACGCACGCACAGAATTCTCTGCTCTGTTGTCAGGCTATGATACATCAGCAGGAATCACTGTTACACGGCAACAAAATTTTATTTTAATTGAGCTATAAAAATGTTAATCAGCCAGTTCAAACAGTAACATGAAGGTCATCACAGCTTGAACTGTATCATCAGTAAGTAAGCCAAAGGCAATAACTTAAAGCTGTGACACACGCTTGGAGCCATTCTATATATAACCATTCTGGTGTCAACTAATAATATAATTGCCCTCTCACTTTCAAGGTTGAAGTGAGGTTGGATATTTATTGAGCAACATTAGATAATTTTTTATTTTACATGTCAGTGTTGTGGGTGATATCTGTGGGTGCCTCTATCCTTAAGAAATACTGGAACGCCATCGTGTGGCTATTTTGTTCAACTGCAGCGTAAAAAGCTGAGAGTGGCCCTTTGTCCCAATTGCATAGAAAATAACTGTGTATATAGCATGGAAACTCATACACAACAGACATTCAGAGACTACTCCTACTCGGAAAAAGTCAAGTGAGTGTTGTATTTGTTAAGTTTTATATTTTCAAAAACAGCAGCAATATTACAAAGTAACTGTTAAATTGACATCTTTGAGCTCAAGCTGCGTTGCATTCTGTTTAAAAAAGAGAACAAAAATGGGACAGTGCGGACTGTAAACTGCCAAATTACAATCAACATTAGTAGGCGACCTATAGGCACAATTGCCACGTGGATTGTGATCAGATAGTCATCCTGTGTTGGCATAATGAGTTGCTGTGCTTTTCTTGATTGCTATTTGTTCTGTGGTTATTGACACACTGTGTCAGCTACATTGTGTTGATTTGTTACTGTAGGCTGGCTAAAGATACTTTGGTTGTTTGGAGACGGATGATTTGAGTCGAGGGCAGGTTGTAAGATTTCCGTTTGGCTTTGGCTGCTGTCCGTGGAGCTGATCAAAGACTGCAGATTTGCAGTTGCAGGGATTCGTTGTGTGTCTGTACCTATGGTCTGTACGCCCGTGTGTACACGAATGTGCCTTTTGGGGCATCGGGCACAAGAAAAATATGTGTACCAGGGCCAGTCACAATTATATTACGCTGCTGCCAGGTACACTGTAGTCTTAATATATAGAATGGAATATTGAATTGGGACAATGTAGAAATATTATTAATATGAAAGTAAGTAGTAAGTAAGTAAGTTATATAGCACCTTTTCAGGAGCAGATGTCACAAAGTGCTTCACAATAAAAGACAAAAGAGCAAATGAAAGATAAAACGCAGGCATCAAGCTAAAAAGATACAAAGAATAAGATAATAATTAAATAAGACACTAAAATGGCATGTAACAGCAATTGTTTTCACATCCTCATCATTTCTCCTTCTTAGAAGAAGTAGAAGTTACCTTTACTTTACCAACTATAGATATGATAAATATATCTAGCGTGTGTGAAAAATGCTGAGTAGGCTAGATTTGTTCCAAGTAATGAGCTCTGCTCAGTCTGACTCGTGTGATGAAACCCAATATACGATATAATGTAAAACTTGATTCTTCTTTCTTGTCTTTTTCCCTCAGCAGGTGTTGCTGTGAAGGACTCTGTCTCCGTGTCTCCTCTCAAACCTTCAGCCGCACCCACAGACTTAGACCAACAGAGTACTGAAGGAGGAAACTCTGCTTTAGGAAGCGACCTGCAGCCTCCCCGTGTTTCCATGGAAACTTCAAATCTCCAACCTCAGACGCCCAAAGCTGAAGATGAAGTGGAGGAAGACGACGATGGCAGTGGCCCTCTCACCATCTCTGAGCTTGTTTACAGGTCTACTGTCAGCTCTTTGTTTTGTTTCTCCGGCTCACAACTTTACTGTTTTGGTTCACTCATCACTCTCATACTGTTCTTTTGTTTTCAGTGAAAAACCCACTGTAGCCTGCACTATGGCCTACTACTCACACAAAGACAAAATTTAGCAACTAGCTAGTGAATATAGTGAAACATTTATCAGCTTAAGAGACAGATATGTCCCACAGGAGTTGTTGGAGACCAAAACCAGGGCTAAAATGAGAGTGAATATGGGATTTACATACATCAGGTTGCCAGAAACACAACTCTAAATAAATGCTAATGCTGCTCCATAACAGCTGGATGTGGAATAGGCCGGAACAGAAGACTGTTGCTGTACTGTTGTGTGAACAAAAGACATGTAAATTCATTGTTTTGAAAATGCTTGCTTCTTTTAGGTCCTTGTTCATCCCCATAGTATTTAATAATATGTGTTGTCTCCAGCCCTTGTGCTAGCATGCTACCCACCCCGGTGGATGACAGTCAGGGAGGCGTCGACTTGCTCTTCTCCTCTCCGGTCCAGAGCCCCGCCAGGCTGCTTAGGGAGCTCCATGCCGACCCTGACATCCAGGCCCAGCTGGAGGCTGAGAGGGAGCGAGACCGTGCATATGAACGCACCCGACTGGCTGCGAGAAGTCGAATGGGCGGAGTCCTGACCAGTAGCCTGCGCCTGCTGTCGTCCAATGAGAGAGTCAACGCATGTGTGCTGAGCGTGGCCCGCTTTGTTGCTGTTGTAATGGGCGTCCTGCTCGTCACTGTGCCCACACTGCTGCTACTGCTGGAGTCAGACATCGACGTTTCGTTCCTCCACGAGATCCGCCAGACGCCGGAGTTTGAGCAGTTTCACTACGAGTATTACTGCCCACTTCGGCGCTGGATCCTGTGTAGGATCAGCATGGCCATGGAGAACCTCTGGTCAGACTGAAGAGGAAAAGAAGGAGAAGGAAAAGGAGAGAGTGAGGAGTCACTGCGGGGGAGACAAAATTTGCCCAAATGTCTGTCTTAACATGTGATTTAGTCTTATATTCAGTTATAACAACTGGTGTCTCTTTAGACAAAAGAACCAGTCTGCCAATGGGATGAAATCATTTCACGTGTTTAGAAGGTGTTATGCAAAAGGAAACACTGTCAGGGTTCCCTGAATGAGCACATATTATTGTAAAACATTATTTCTGATTGAATTCTACTGTAACAAGTAGACTTGTCTCACCTCTTTGGCAGCAGAGTCTACTGTCTTAAAGAAAAGAGCGATACATAAGATTGTAATCATAGTATCCAATCACTTGTTAAAATAGACACTTTTGGCAGTGATGAACTGAAAAGAAAGAGGACAATAGATACTGCAACTGTTCGAGGAAAAGCCTGTGTAAGGGAGAGATTCATGAAAATAAAAAGTAAGGGAAGCCATGGGCAGAGAAAAAGTCACGGGTGAAAAAAAGTGTTTGGTATGGTTTTATTAGAATTTTTAAAGGTCTGTTCACTCCTGATGCTGACAAGCTGATTCAATGACTCTTTGGTAAATATCACCAACCATCCTGATTGGTTCTCGCCCTCAGAGCGGAGCACCTGATTGGTCACAGAGCCTGTCAGTCATGACGGAGTGGGTGGGGACAGAAAGAGAGACGATTGATTTGTCACTGAGCGCAACAATAGCCACAGTCAGAGGTACATTATATATATATTTAAAAAACAGAGAAGAGAAATATTGATAATTAATACCAATCTTAAATAAGTTGTTTTTAACATTTTGTACATTTTTATGTGATCCAGATCTTTCAGGAATTTTTCAGTCAGAGGATCTACTTTGAGCTTATTTTGAAATTAAGAGTTTACAAAGATTACAAAAAAAGCAGATTTATTGAAGTTTATCGGGGTGATGGGTGTTGAGAAATGTAAGCTATTTTTTAAGACTACCGTCAGCATTTGCTGGTTCGGTAGCACCCTGGGTTTTTCACAGAGGCTATAGCACAAATCTTTTACACAGACCAGAGATTACAACTGTTTCAGATTATGTGATGTCATTTTGGAGGGCAGCAGGAAAGAAACTTTAGTCTGTTTGTGACGATGAAACTTGCGCGTGTTGTGTTGTTTTGTTTTGTTCGCTCACTGATAAACGTTACTAGTGCATCTTTCAGTGTGTTTTAAGGCAGTTTTAAGATAAAACGTATAAAGAAATGCTAAGAGAAGAAAGTTAATGTGGGGAATAGTGTTGTAGTGCTGGCTAAAACCGTGAGTTCAGACTTACAAGTGGGCCAATTGTTAGTCGATGGTGTTCTAGTTTTGAGGGAGCTTTGTACATATATATATGGGATTTGAACTAATTGGATGGCACACTCAAAAAACCCTTTTGGACCATGTGTGTGTACTCCAACTACACTGCCGGTACATGACACTTGATGGAACACGTGACGCGTTTAAATCTCTCATATCGTTTTCTGGTGTAGAAGATGTTGATCAGACTGAAAGAACATCGCAGGAGAAGAGTTGCAGGTATTTAACGTAACAGAAGCTGATCACCGAATCAAATTAGAAATGATTTGTAGCCATTTCTAAGAGGATCTGTGATAACATCATGTTGAGTATCCTGTGTTTATCATTTAAATGGCTGCAACTGTTTAGACCCTTAAACAGAGTCTGTGAAAGTTTTTCTCTTTTTAATGGCAGTGACCAACAAGACAGCGTTATCAGGAGTTACAGGCGGTGAAGATCTTCAAAAGTGAACTTGTGATTCTGGTTTGAGTAGATGTGTTCATGGATGTTCACTGCTGATATGGCTGTTAGTTCCCAAGAAATCTCGAGCCATGGAGTCAAAGATGAACAATATCAAGGTTAAAACCGAGAAGGGATGCAACAAAACTGATTCAAAGATCTCTATTTGGCACAAGAAATGAACATTGTGACGTTATCCTGTGACTTCATTTGTGTCAGAATGTGTTGGTCTTTGCAATACAGTACATAGGTTTGTGTACTTTGACAGTACACAAAGTTGCAGTCACATTATGAAACTGAGATGCATGACTTGAGTCATCGTTCGGCACTAAGTCCGACTCCTGTATTCCTGATGAGAACTGTATGCGTCACTTTTCGGCAACTTAACATCCATCACCACGTGTTCATCAAACAGACGATGCCTGTCAGTTAAAGCATAGTGTCTCTGAATGGAGAGGAGAACAGAGAGGTAGAGCGGTGAGAAATGACTTCAGATCAATTGAAAACGGATGTTTTATTTAAAAAAATGTTCTGTTCAAAATGTAGTTCGATTTGGATCAACTTCTCAGGAAAGGACATTAGCAGTTTATGTTCAAAATCTGTCTAAAGGTTACAAAAAAAATCCCAGCATCAATATAGTTTATCCATAACATTCATACATGTCTTGCTGTTTTGCTATTATGAATATCCAAACACTGTACGCATTTATATCATGTCTGTTGCTAGACATTAACATGGCGGCCACTTCACTCAACTATATGCATCCATGTCATCTAATAAAAATATTACCCAAAAAGTCTTTATTGTCGAGAGCCAGTTATCACAGTTTGCCCGCCATAGCTGAACCTCCGTACTGGTACACTGCTTTTAAACGAGCAGTAACAACATGGATGGCAAGTTTCTCTATTGGAGCTCTCACACTGTATTTACGCTCTTATTATTATTAAGAAGTGAACTAATGCTTAAAGTTTATTTTCAGAAGTCACTCTGCATACTCTTTGGCTGCTACACAGGCCCCTGCAGTGCACATTACCATCAAAACCCTCTCATTACAATCGATCTTGCTGCCTCATGTTACCAGCTGGGTTGTCATGTAACTCTGTAGACTGTATGCGTTTACGAGCTTTATGCATATAGAAAATATGCAGTAACAGTAACGGAAACACGCTTATTTGGGATAAAGCATTTATTTTCCTACTACAGTACATGCACTGAGTTTCAATGCTGAAACCAAGCGAAGGGCCAAACCACTATGATGACAACGTTTGCATTTAACATCACAGACTCTGAGATAAAATCTCAATCTGTATGCACTGCTACATGATTACCGTCATCCCATGATAACTAAGGGGGGGATATCATCGTGAACTATTGTCCCGTCTTCATGCGTACCTGTTGCTCCTCCAGCATTTGCACATGCACCAAAATGCTTGAGCAATTCTCTGTAGATTTAAAATAAAAATACTGTATAGGCTTCACATACACCGCTGTATAGACAGTTTATCCCTGGCTTTGGTCCTTTATTTCTGTGCTTCATCCTCCTCTAACTAACCGGGGGTATCCCTCACACCTCCTTTTTTGCCGACCTCTCAATGCAAATTGCATGACCTCATCTGTAAATACTGTGTTTATGGTTGTGGCAACAAAAAAAAAACAGTCTGGGTAAAGATTTCCTTTCTTTCTTCCCTCTGCGTGTCTTGTCTTGTGTAAAGCAATCTAGATATAGGCTTGGCTGTCTTGAATATCTTAGATGAATGCATGTTCTCCCTGTTTTTACCAAGAGCAGGAAGGGAAAAAAGATAAAGTCTGAGACAATAAAAAGGCTTTTTGCTCAGTCAAAATTAGGCATTGGTCATCTGAGCAGTTTTGTGACCACATTTAAAAACAAAAACACATCATAAAGTGTGCTTTGGGCTTCATTTTAATCATTGGATTGACTATGTGATTGCTAATTCTGTTAGCTTCCTTTCAGTTGATTCAAACACAAAAACGGATTTTGTCTCAGTTAAATTATGTCTCAGTACAAAGAGGAAATGATGAGGAAACAAGGACTTGGAAAAGATCGTTTTACAATCTCTTACAGAGCGGCTCTAAAATATATAAACTTATAGTTAGCTTTGTTGTGCTTTTGCTCTTTGTGTGTGTGTGTGCGCGCGTATATCATTAATGCCAGACACTAAGCGCTAATGCTAACACCTAACCTCATTGCTAACGGAGCATGCTATTAACTGAATCAGTTGAGTTCAGAAACATTAATTGTTTAGACGTTCCGTTTTTAAGATTTTTTTTAAAAAAACACTGAACCGAATGAATGGAAAATAAAACACCTCATTTCATTGCAAACAACAAAAGGCCTTTCGGTTCTGTGATGAAACCGATCTTTGGCCCCATGTGACACTGTAGCATTATTTTAGTGTGTAGCTCATTTATCAGTTTAGCAGCCTTTATGAGTTTAAAAGGGAATTTCACCCCTTTGAGGATTAGCTCTTGTTTTGAGCTACTGAACTTGAGTTCGGCCCAAGAGTACAACGTTTGATGCCTGAACTTACATAAAACTGTGATTAAAACATTGAGATCACACACCAGAGGATGTCATATCTGAGGTATTACTTAATGTAAATTCAGAAGTTCCTGACATGAGTCAAGTATTTACAAAACTTAAATTTAATTACCTGCCTTTTAAGTATCAGTAAAAGTAACAAAAAATTATTTACACAAAACCAACACATGGAATTCAAAACTGTTTAAATCTAATACACAAATACTGCTTTTAACTTATTTATTTAGGATTTTAAATATTTGAACTCAGGTCTACTATATGCAAAACTACTGGACATCACGTGGTATAAGAGAAAAATAGGCTGTTGTTTAGTTTATTATTTCCGCGTTGTGTGGGCATGTACAGTAGCAGATTCTCTTGCACGGTCACTTTGTTGTTTTTGATTGTTAGTCAAACTGATTATTTTGTTATTTTATTGATCAGTCAGATTTATTTGTTTTTGTTGTTCTTTTGTCACTCAGTCTCTTTTAATAAGAAACTCTTGGAGATTACATTTAAGAAGAATCAGAAAAAAAGACTAAAAAAATACCCTAAGTAATGACCCCCTCTCTTCTGGGACAACCAAGCCTTATGAACTTTGTGAAGTGAAAATTTTGAATGTTTGTATGTTAAAAAAGAAAACATGGATTGTTTTATATGTTAATACTGCCACAATAAAGCTCCCTAATGAATATATATTGAACTATGGTGCATAATGAGTGGGTTATTTTACATTACTTTATATGACTCTTTGTTTATTGTGGTTTTTAAAGAAGTTACAGGTTGGGGTTTAATCTCTGAGGCTTAGAAAAGAAAAATCACTAAATCACCCCGTCAGTATGAACCTGTGATTCAAGACAATTTCCCAAAACTTTCTCAAAGCTTTGTCTCCCTCGTGTGGTTTGAAAGTCAGTTTGCGCTTAGTGTTGGCGTCTCCATGGTGATGTTTGTGTGAGCAACACAAGATTTCTGGGATAGGAGTGATAAGGAGTGTTCAAACCTTTACTATCAGGAGTTGACTCTAGTAGCCTAGAGTCTAGTTTCGAGTAGAAACCCAAAGATCTCAAGGAAGCTTGACTATACCGACTCCACATGAAGGATTGTGCTGAAATAAAGGTGAGGAAAGTGAGGAAACCTTTAGGGTAAGTAGTGCTGTTTTATGCATACATAAGCTGGAAGAGGTAGATCTGATACATCAAGTGGTAATTCATGGTGATTTTTTTTTGTGCAGTGCATGGAATTTAAATGGTTGTTTTGCTTCTGTTTTAACAGAACAGTGTTGTCAAAGTAAAACATTAGTGTGTACAGTCTGATCATCAGTGTCCTAAAAGGAAAACAACATGGTCGACGTAACAACGTAACAAATGATGTCAAAGCAACAAGAGAATGCATGAAGGCTGTGTGATGTCGGGAGGAGAAAGAAAATAACCCTGCTGCACAATTCAAACATTAAATAAAGGTGCCGGCAGGCCATGTATGACAATGGATACATCTAAAAAACATGAGCCACAAATGACTTTTCAAGCAGCAAATCCAAGTAGGGAGAAACACCCTATCGCAAGAGGAGGACATACTGTGTCTGACCTCCTGGAGGACTCTGGGAATTGTAGGCAGATCATCAACCCCGAGCTCAGGCGTCATCTTCTCAGTGACTCTCTCTTCAGTGAGCAGCAGAAGCTGAGGCATGTGTTGGACTGGGCTCACACTTTCCTCAGCAGTGAGTCAGAGGTTCAACATGAATTCTGCAATGAAGAGCAGAAAAACTCACCTGCATATAAGCATTCATCTGCAACTAAATACTATTATCAGATCTCCTGTTCTGCAGGTGGTAATGCGATATTTGGAGGAGTGAGTACGGAGAGAGTTAGTCAACTTGAACCATCAAATCATGAGAACAGTGACTCAAATAATCATCTCTGTGCATATAAACCCCCTTTTACAGATGATCCCTGCACCACCTTCTCCTTTACCTGGGGGAGAGATGAGGTAACTCAGCCTGAGTACAGAGAAACCCCTGAAAATGTGGAAAGTATGGAGCAACAGGATACCACTAATAAACTATTTTGTGGCCAAAACAACAACTGCAGAACACGCGGTCTGTTCATATCTAATCAAAGGCAACGCTCCAGCTTATCTGAGAGAGACACAAATCAAACGCTTATAGGAGATGGAGCAAAATGCTCAATCACAGAATCCACATCATCCTGGGGCGATAGCCGTCACAAGAAAAGCATGGCGAGTTATGAAACAACTAGAGCTCAGTCAGAAAGAGGCATGTCAGGGCATCAGATGGTGCTGAGCAAAGTAAAGGTCGAGGAGGGGGAGGTGGGAATAAGGAAGGAAATTGTGAAGGAGAAAACAGAGGATACCAGGATGGGCGAAATGAAGGGGAAGGTAAATAAAGAACAAGGATCGAGCTCAGAGTTTGCGGTGGGTGCAAAGGATAACATAAGCACCAGTGAGCCTGGGAGGACACCGGAACAGATGGAAAAAATGAGCTATCATTTGAAAATACCACCAACGTTAACCGTATATCAGCAGTACCAGCTTTGTGTGGATCAATTGCATCACCTCAGAGTTAGACAAAGCCAACATATTGAACCGGGACCGGGATGCTTTGTAGAGTCACCTGCAAAAGAGAGTAAGGCATGTGAAGAAATAGCAGCACCTGTTGAAGCACCAGCCCTGCCTATATCAACCTTTGAATTTAACTCTTCCACAACAAATCCTAAGATTAAAAAACATCTTTATAAAGTAAGAAGCAAAATAGCTACAGCTGAAGAAATTACAAAGGTGAAGAATCCTGATATCATTAACAAAAAACAGGACAGATCTAAATACAGTAGAAATCGGGCAACACATTGTGAAAATGGACAGACAAAACTTTATGTTGAGAGTGGACCTGTTTGTCAGAGAAACACAGTTACCAGCAACACACATTTGGACCTTGATAGCAACAAATTTGGTGAGTTGATAAAAGGAACTACAGGAGGCATAACTTCAACAGATAAGCTTATTAACACCCTTATGGAGCACCTGAGGCCTGCACATGGTGATGATGTTCCCGCTGTGGAAGAGAGCGCTGCACTCACCACTAACCCAGGTATTAAACATCATACATGAAGGCCATTAAATGTTGTGTCAGTGCCACCCATTACTGTCCAGAGCTGTGGCTATTAACCTGCTGGTCCGGTCCCCTCCCAGGGGTCACAGAATAAACCTGATTTACAGAACAGGAAAGAAGACAAAACATACTTTTGCTAGATAAATTTAGATATATTTTCCTCCAATGTCTGTCTGTTTTTTTAATGTCTCTAAAATGATTTAAGTTAAACAGTCTAAGAAAGAAAAATCACCCTTTTTACAAATCATTGACTTGAAGGCACAAGTATTGTGGTCATTTCTTCATTTTAAAACATTAGGTAAAAAGGTTCGGAACTGGTCAAAGGCAAGGTCTAGGTTCGCTTACTTTTTTGTTTTCTACCATTTAATTTTAGGCCAAATAAGTGATAATTGTGATAATTAATTATGATAATGAACTGGCTTGTCTGTGTTGAGGTTTGCTTCCAAAGAGAATCGGTCACAATCCAGGCTTAAAGGATTGTCGGAGCTGTGTCAAAGGTCAAAAGAAAAAAGCTAGGAGTCAAGGGGCCCCATTGAGACTCTGTGAAAAGTCAAGTGTCTCCATGTCTTCTCCAAACAATAAGGAAATATTTCAAAGGTAACAGATAGTGCCAAATATGTGCATGACCATTAATTAAAATTTGTTATTGTATCTTCTGACTATAATATCAACCTGTAAAATTCGCCTGAATTCACCTTATTAAATAACTCCTCATCCATACTCACTGTAATGCCCGGCTTTTCATTTTTGGGTTTTATTGCGAACATGGATCCACAATTTGATAAAAGGCAATCTTAGTGACACATGAAAACATGTAGCCTACTTTTAGGGAAGTCAATATACAAAATTATTAGCTGCTTTTTAAAATACTCAAAGTAGCTCTACAAATAGCGTCTGATGGAGTGTTTCGTTCTGTACCATGTTCCCAGCAGACCTCAGTCATCAGGAGTAATCAAACACACAAAAAGATACACCCCAGAGGACAAAGTGAAACCTACCTCAGCCTTCAGAGATACACACAAATGTCTGAAACCTGCAGAGACACACACACCTCTCCATGATGACCCCGGACGAACATCACCAGCCTCTGGTGAGTTCAACACCAAAATGACATGCTGAGAATGTTACATACAAACACATTATGAAATGCTGCAAAAAGCAACATATTTATAAAAGCAAAGTCACCAGCAAGTCATATGAATGGCTAGATTTTAATGGGATTACACTCGTGGTGCCACATAACACAGATTTGCTTCTGTTCCTCATGAGGACCCTTGGTTTGAAATTCATTTCACACTTTATCGGACATCATTCAAGCCGCAAGTCATAAGATAAAGGGGATTTTCACGGAGTAAGAAAAGAGTGTTCTGTGTGCGTACTTGAGTTAATGTTGTAGAGACAAAATGTGTTCAGCAGTCATTATGCAGACTCATCTCCAGTGTGGGCTGAGCTCTTAAACCAAACATTGTGTGAACTATATCTTTAGTAAAGTCTTGCAACAGTAAAAATTTAGAAAGCCTTGATAAAATTCCCTTTCTTTCCATTCCATTATCCCCCCAAAAATAATAATAATTATAATTATAATAATTATAGCCTAATAGAATATCAATATATAACTCTTTGTTTACCTTTACAGGTGCATGTTCACGTGTACAAACTGACTGCAAACACAGTGTAAGAAACCTGTATTTCTGCTCTTTGTTCATGATGTATAATGATATTATTAACACATTTATCAAATGTTATAAAAGCCCATGACACTGCAGTATTTCAGATGAATGCTTTGGCTTTCTGTCCAATATCTGTTGTTTTTTTTTATGTGTGTTGTTGTCATTATGCCTGTCAGCAAGCAGGTGTCCGTGTATGTAACCGCTGGCTGTATCTGCCCGATGAGGTGTGGCTGTCCATCCTGTCTCTGCTGCCTCACAGTGAACTGTGCAGAGTGGTGCAGGTCTGCAGCCGCCTGCACACACTGGCTGCTGATCATACACTCTGTGAGTCAGCCTACAGCAACGTAAACTCTTCTCACTTGAAAAACAAAGACCATGGTTTAACTCTAGATAGTGTTCAGCAGCGTCATTTTGCGTCAAGGTTTAGGTTAAACATTGGACTTAATGACATGGGTAAGAGGGATGTCCTAAACTTTTCCAAGTAGGTGTGTGTGTGTCACAGCAAATGGTGTGTTCTCATGATGTAAGTTCCTCCAGTGCAGTGGTGTACTGTACCACTCCCTGGACAAACATAAAGTAAGATAACCCAGACCCGTGCCGTCACATGCTCTCATACCTGTACACACACTGTGGGGGAAAAAACAGGTTCATACACTGAACAGTAAATCTTTCTCTGTCTGAAGGGAAAAATCTGAGGATTGAAAACTCCAACCTGACGGAGCAGTGGTTGCTTTGCGTGGGCAGACGTCGTCCTCGCAGTCTGTGTCTGTACAGCTGCAGCGGCCTGTCTCTCAACTCCTGGTGGCTGGAGGTGTTTTTCACTCTGTGTAGAAACTTTCTGGAGGTAAAACAATAAATCGGAACTTGTCGAGTCAAGTCAAGAAATTTCTTTATTGTGGAGTACTTTATTGATCGCTCAGAGCAGGCATGCCGGATCGGAGAGCAACTAAAGAAATGCTCTATGGGATGGATGTGTGTTGATAGCTTTTGGATGTTTGCCATTGTATGATTTTACAGGGTGGCCCTGTAGGATGTAGGATTAGATCCTCCTAATGACTGTGTTTTTATTGACCCCACATCCTGAATCCATCTGCCTGCTGTCAATGGCAACAACACACACGAAAGTAACAAATGTTACTAGAGCAAAAAGTTAATTACCACAACTTCATCCTTTTATTCTGTCAAAAGTAATAACAACATATAGCAAATCACATATTGTACATACACCATTTTTATAAATAGAGAAGACTGCTGATTGGACCATATCATATTGTAACTGAATTATAGTCACAGACACGCAAAATGTTCTGTTTCTGTTTCTCTCTCATGCAACAGGTTTGAAATTTTATTTCATTTCATTTATTTGTTTATTTGACAGGGACAGTGCTCATTAATTATCAGTAAAGTAACTCTAAATGAGCCAGAGTTAGCTCAACAGGCTAATTTTGATCTGTTGTCGCTATATTTTAAAGACAGCGAATTGATGAAAATTACAGTATGAACTTTAAATTCTTTAAAATGTAATTGCATTTTCAGCGTTTCGCTCACGTGTTAAAGATGATTTAAAATTGATTGTATGGCTCTATAACTGATTATTTATCAGTCAATGTCGCGTGCAAACTAAATTTTTCTCTGTTTCTTAACTAGGTGAATAGTCCATATTATATCTAGCTTGTTTGTTAATTACAGGAACTGAAGGTCACAAGTTGTACTGGTCCGGGTCTCAACGGTGACCAGATACTGCTTCTGATAGGTCAACTATGTCATCGTGTGACCAGTGTGGATATGAGCTGGAGTGGAGCAACAGACAAAGGAGTGAAAGCTCTGAGTGACTGCTGCCCAGGGTCGGTTTTACACACACACACACACACACACACACACACACACACACACACACACACACACACACACAATTAAGGGGTACATGTGTGAAACATTTTTACATGTTGAAATTAAATTTGTTGACAAGTTGTTTAAGTGTTGATATTTTAAGGGTTTAAATGCTCTTTTGTGGGCTCGGATGATTCAACTATGTCTTCTAAAAACTCATTGAACTAGTTTTGAACACATTGAACTATTTCTATACAGTTTCAATCTTCAGTAATAATGTAGTTTGAGTTTTATAAAACAGTGTCTGTAATGAAATTCTCAACAAGCTGCAATAAAATCCACCATCCATTAAAAGGCTTCCCTGAATGGCAGGATAGCTTGAATATCTTTGTGTTGCATAGTTCAGAATATCGTATAAATGTTTGCTGAGGC
The DNA here is from genome assembly GCF_021292245.1 of Micropterus dolomieu. NCBI lineage: Eukaryota > Metazoa > Chordata > Actinopteri > Centrarchiformes > Centrarchidae > Micropterus > Micropterus dolomieu. Next base: position 20,580,808 of record NC_060170.1, on the reverse strand, counting down.
ACATACCATCGTTATGTCCTCTTAATTTAGCCATTTCACAGGTAAACTTAATCACACAATAATACAGCAACACCCCAGAATTAATCCTTAATTGTTCTTTTCTGTAGGTTACAACTAAGATCCATTGTCTTGAACGGCTGTCATGTCACTGATGACCCACTGATGAAACTCGTCATGAGGCACAAAGAAAGGTAAGTAAAGTATGTCTGCATTTATTTTACTTTGTGTTGTAAAAAGGGAATGTCACTATAGCTTGTACCATATGTGCAAGTCAAAGACATTTCTATGTGAGTTTATGGGTGTGTGACTGGTGTCCCTTTAACACCACCTTGTTTAATGTGTTGTTCAGGTGTATCTTTGTTTAGCAATATTTAAATCTGATGTTTCATGCCTTTGAAATCCAAATTTGCTGCCTGACCACATGTGTGTTTGCTCCATGTGGCCACTTCCAACATTGAAATTTTACAATACTTGCTACATATTTAGTACATAACTGTCTTAACATTAAGGGAAGACGTCATCTTGACAATCAACTTTGCATTTTCACCTGTATTTCTTGTGGATAATCTGTCCAGATATAATCAGGATGTGCACACATGTCTGTTTGTTCCTGTTTGTCTGAGTGTGTTTTCACATTAGTCTGTGCAGATTGGAGGTGTTTGGATGTCAGTTCATCACTCCATCCTGTCTACAGGGAGTATATGAGGTATTTTATTTTGAAAAGTAACCAAACACAATTTATCTTGTTCTAAACTGCAAAAAAAAAAAAAAGAAATGTTTGGCACCACATACCATGTCTAAGATATGTCTCAAACATCCTTCAGCATGTGAAAAATTTACAAAAATAGTCCAGTGCTTATATACATAGAAAATGTATATAAGCACTGTACTATTTTTGTAAATTTTTAACATAACATTTTGTTGTTTTTAACATAACAACAAATTGTTTTCTACTTTATGTTCAATATGTACAGTTTATCAGTTTCTGTGCTTTAGATGTGTCCTGGCCTTCAGCGTCTTAACATTGGACAGGTGCCAAAAGTCAACTCACACAGTCTCACTGTGATGACATCCCAGCTCAAAAGTCTCATTGCACTAAATCTCACTGGACTACAGGCAGTGAGTTTCAGATTTTGTGACAGAAATGTTGAATCCTTTTTCAAAGCTATGTTTGAGTCTATCTCTGAATTCTGTGGTACAAAGGCTTTCCTGGAGATTTAAAATGACTTTCTGCATGTGTATTCTTACTGTATTTCTTACTGTATCAGGTTACTGACGCTTCAGTGGACACTTTGCTTCAGAACTGTGTCGAATTTCAGAGTTTGATCTTCAGTTCCTGTCCTGGAGTCTCTGACCTGACACTGCACAGCATCAGCAAATACACACCTTTCATCAGGTACACACACACACACACACAAACTTGAGCTACCATACTTTTGATGAAACTGTTTCGAATTACATCAATTCCCTCGAGATAGGGTTGGTTGATAGTCTTGACATCTTGACAGTTAGCAGCAATAGTGTGTGTCCATGTGTTTGTGAGTCAGATCCCTGGATGTGAGTGGCTGTAAGGCAGTAACAGATGTAGGAGTTCGGTCTCTGGCTCTGGGATGTAGAAGACTTCAGCAGCTGGATCTCAGCTCCACTGGCACAGGAAACAGAGGGTACAACACATGTCACACAACAAACTGAGCTGTTTCTTTCTTTATGTGTGTGATGTGTCATATTTAATGATTTGGTGAAGATCTACCAACAATGGTTTTGACTTCTTATGCTGTGTGTAGAGTTGTCGCCACATCCTCAGATAGCAGCTGTGGAATCGATAACTAATATGTTATAATAACTTACATTTTGTGTGTGTGTGTGTGTGTGTGTGTGTGTGTGTGTGTGTGTGTGTGATATAGGGTTTCTTTGCTGGCAAACTACTGCAGTGGACACCTCCATACTGTCAAACTCAGTTTCTGCCACATCACCTTAGAGAACATTCTGAAGCTCTGCAGACGCTGCAAGAAGTAAACACACACATGTGCACAAATACATTTTAATCTTTCCAGAAAATACAGAGTCATTATTTGTCTGCATTCATTTCACTGAGTAAACACTTGAATGTGTCCATGAAGGCTCAGTTTAAGATGTAGTTAGCTCTTTGGCTCTCTTTGATCAAAAGCTCTCCAGTGTTGCTGCTTTCATTTTAACACCTTAAACTTCATCATACTTACAATTTAACAATATTTTTAGAAGTTCATACAAGTATGAAAACATTTGTGACTGTGAGACATAACAATATGCCACAAGCTAGCCCTACTTTCCCACCTTGCTTTGATGAGCAAGATGTCATGAATACAATGACCAACTGTTTGGATCAGATCACCTGCTAGTGGGGTAAGAGTGATGTGCCGGAATAAAAACAGTCTTGCAACAAAAATCTAACTGTGTGATACCTTTGCTTTGTAAAGTAAAACATAACATAACTCATATGTATACAAAATTACACTTATTTGCTGTTTTCATGTTTGGCGCTCTCTTTAGGTTGAAGGTGCTCCATCTCTACGGCTGTGCCCATCTCCCCACTGAGAGAGAGATCAGAGACACTAATGCTACTGTTACAGTTCACCCTCTGCCCTGACTCACACACAAACACCTGCACACAGCTGGACAGATATACACACAGCATATAAAATTTAACTGAGTAATAGTAGATAATCTTGAAAATAATCCATATATCATAACATTTTTATTACATTTATTCCTGTGATGTTAGAATAATGGGCTAAGATGAAGAAGGAGAAGGTCTGCTGGTTTTCAAGGAGGATTATGACTTATATACAGACACAATACTAAAATTTTTATTTCTCTGCATGTCTCTGTGTGGGTTTGTCGATGGATTTCAGATGCGCTATGACCTCTTATCCGGATGCATCAAGTTTTTATTCTCAGTTTTTTCCAGCTGTTTTGGAGTCTTTGAAATGGGTTACTTGAGTTTTTCCACATTTTTCCACATTTTCCCGGCTCATTGACGTGTTATCTTTATCATAGCTTATTAGTTACCCCTGTATATCTGTAAGAAAAAGACATACTTCCTCATGATCCTGGCCACACTGCACACTGATTCCTCTTTTTTGCTTGCCTTGAGGGATTCTTCCACTTTGATACCAGTCATTCCTTTAACAGCATTTGCAACACTATGTTTGAAGGTTCCCAATAACTAGGTTTTTGTCATTAGTGTACACGTGTCAAAGAAGGAAAGAGACAGAGGAGAAGGGAGGGTTTAAAAGTGAGGTAGCAGAAGGATTGAGACTGATCCTGGAGCTGCAGTCTTTCCTGAGCTAAATGTTTTGGTTTGCTCCAAACCTAACAGCTGGCTTCCAACCATATCTGATTCTCACTAAAAAGAAATGTGGTGTAGTTTGGGACATGTCTGACCTAGTTACTTACATTTAAGTGAGGATTTACTCAAACAAATTACTATTACTTTTGTTTGGTTAAGTCTTATCTAACCTAACCTAAAACTTTGTAATAAATTGAGCTCAGTGAACTCCATGAAAGCATGTAAATCAAAATTTCATATGACGAACCATTGATTTAATATAAACTCAGAAGGAAAGACTCTTATGGTGACTTAAGGTCTCTTGTTTTGATAATTTTATATAACAACTGATGTGATAACATGACACACCTCATCAATTTATAACTAAATAAGTGGGGCGCAAAAGGGGGCTGGACAGGGTCTGTCTTGGGGTCTTTTAGTGGGTTAATCTGGCCCTGTTGTTTTCCTTAATATTTTTACCTAATGTAATATGTACATAAAGTAATAACAGACTGTTAAAAACAAAGACTTGTTGAAAACAACAGATGGTGTGACAGATTTGACGCTCTGAAAGATCATGTCCAGGATTGTTCCTTCTTTAAATCTAAATCTAAAGTAACTGATCCCTCACAGTTACGGGGGAAAAATACATCTTTAACACAGTATGGGAAAACAGTAAAGGCTCATCCTTAAATTCAAAACACAATCCCAAGTCTCAACTGAGTATACACATTTATGCAGGCAAGTTACGCAAGTCTTTCCTTTGTTTGTTACTGACTGAGTTACTTTTGCATTCATTAAATTTAAAAGCTATAGACTATTTCTATTGATTTATAGTCTGAAAATGAATTAGTACAGTAGCCTACATTATATGTAGACATGCATCTCAGGTAAATAAATTTTTTTCTTGCCATGGTATTTATACAGGCTCATGATCTCAAGTTCTATCATTTATAAAGTTTATTCAAATACACTACAGGCTATTAGCCTTTCCCCACAATGAAAGCGCTTTCATTTGGCCTGAAGCCCAGACCTCTATTGTTAAGGTGAGAGAGCTCCTCTCGCCCTGAACACACACACATTGTACTGACACCGGTGCTTACCTCACACACACACAACACACACTACACATTGTACTGACGACCGGTGCGTTACCTGAGTCAGACACAACCGCCTCTCTGTTTGTCCGACGGTCGATTCGCTGCAACAAACCACAAAATTATTTGGTGAAGACAGCACAGGAGCAGGAGTGTCCACGTTTGATTTATCGAGCGGTTACATCGGTTAAAACTGATGCAGCCTATTCATCACTTTTCTTTCCTTTTTGTTTTGCAAACTCATGACAGCTGTCGAAATGTCTGGATAACAGTCTGGAAGTTTGGAGCTATCCCGGTGTCACGGGAAATAAACACTGGCACTTCTGTCGGGTTTCTGGGTTCGTTCGTCTCGGTTGTCGAGGTAATTTACTGAAACGACTTCTTTTAACCAGCCTGCCACATCCCTCCATCAAGGGAATGAGCGCAGAGGAGCAGGACCGGCTGCGCACCCTCTTTTACTCCTACGACGTGGACAATTCCGGGCGGATCGAGAGAAACGAGTTTCTCACCGTCTGTGCAGAGCTGCAGGTGACCGCGGCCGAGGCCGACCGGATATTTAACCGGCTGGACGTCGACCAGGACGGAACCGTCACCCTGCAGGAATTCATCAGCGGCTTCCACGACCGCTACGCAGAGGACATGGAGCCGGACCGAGGAGACCCGTCCGCCGCCTGGGAGCACTTCCAGAGGAGACTGGGCGAGCAGGCCAAGTTCATCCCCAGGTGAGCGCGCACACCTGTCCGCTGGGCAGCCAGGAAGGTGGCGCAGTACAGACGGGTGGATGTCTTTAAAATATGTAAATACTTTAGATGATACGAGCGTGTTCAACAGTAAGCTCAGTGTGCGTAAAGATCTCCACAGGGAGATTCACAAATTATATATCAGGCTAAAGCAAAAGGAAAGAGCAGTGATCATGTGATGTTATTTGAATAACATATCCATGCTGTGACTTTATAACAGAAAAAGACTGACTGTGTCTGTGTGTGAAAGAGTGTTTAGCTGTATTTGTCTTGAGTGTGTCTATTAACCCAAGGCATCTGAAAGATAAAGGTTTCATGTTGACTCATCTGTTCAGATACAGTATGGTGAGATCTGTACAAGTAACTAATGTCTCACTACTTTTATTAACATATAGCCTAAGTAGGCCTAGTTGTGTGGAGAGAGAGGCCTGAAGGTGATCAAAAGTTAAAACATGATGAGCTGTTATTCCATTAATGAATTAGTAACAGTAGTAGACAGAAATCAAGCAAAAATGCCAAACATTACCTTGTCCTATAGTTTCTTTAATTGAGAGTCTGTTTAATATGATTGTACACTGAATATCTTTAGGTTTTGAACTGTTTATTTGTAAAAACAAAATGTTTCTGGGAAACCTTTGATGGATCATTTTATTACATAGTAAACCGATTAATCAATAATGAAAATAATTGTTAGTTGCAGGACTAAACTACCTTGAAACTGCCTACATTTGAGTCTTTTGGATCTTTCTGATTGTTAAAAACAAACCCAAATCCTCTTACTTAACATTATTTTCACACTAACACCAACATCGCTCTGAAGCTTTGTGGCAAATTTTATTCACTGAAATGTATGTTCTAAACTGAATCATTATATTTATAATGTTATACATCTGTCTGTTAATTTAACAGTTTTTAACCATGTGGCGATATGGGTCCGAATCCTTCTTAAATTGATTTTCTATTTTGGCCCCGCTGAGTGATGTTTTGTTGTTGTAACATCTTTAAAAGCAGTTTGTAAAGAGAGTTTCTCATTATGGACTCTTGTGGATGACTTTTTCCACTTTACTTAAAAATTTATAAATTTTATAAATTTATGTGGGGGTTTTAAATATTTTCATTTTATTCTTGGTGGTACCACAGAGTATAAGCATTATGGCCGATATTAGTGTAAGGAAATTAAGAATATTTTAGCAAACAATAAAAAAATCAGCTGTGTTGTTTGTGAGACAAAACCTCTCTCAGGTAAAGCTGAACAGTTTAAAAACTAGTTTTGTTAGTTTTCAGTTTTAATTAGCTGAGAATCATTAATTTTGACAATATAAAATATTAATTTAATCACAAAATGATTCCACTGAGATTCAATGAATGAAGCCTGTAGACATACTGTTTGCTCATACTGTTCAACATCCTGTTGCAGACCACGCCATGTTCTTCTTCATTGATTTAAATATTAAATAAAAATATTATAATATTAAAGAAGACCTGTTTGTCAGCAGCTTAACCACATAAGGCAGAAGACACATTTCTCACAAGAATAATACTGAAGTGATTCTTTAAACCTATATTCCCGGATTTAATTAAAAAATTGCAAATTTTCAACTCTTATATTTAATTCTTGTAGGGTTGCTTGTGTTTGGATATTTACCATATGAGAAGTTTGGCTTCTTTTGTAGAAAGAGGGTTTTGTAGAAAAACATGTTCCTGGTCATGGTTTCTGATTTTTGTAGCACCAACACTCAGGTATTGAATTGAAACATTTCAACTGGTATCCTAACCTGTGTAAGTGTGCCCCTACGTCTGTTTTTGTGTATTTATATATATATATATATATATATATATATATATATATATATATATATATATATATATATAATAAAACAATAATGATAATTATTGCAATATAATTTTCCTCAATAACAATATAACAGATGTTCTATATATTGTCAATAAATGTTTGTAAAATTTTTCTATTAAGATATTTATTTTGTTGAGGAAAAGGGACTTGTGTTTTTTTTATAGTGATAACATTTTTGGCCAGCCCTGTGTGTGTGCGTGTGTGTGTGTGCGCGCGTGTGTGTGTGTGTGTGTGTGTGTGTGTGTGTGAGACCCCAAACCTGGTATGGGACTCAGCCTGGTGCAGCTGCTGTAGCATTGAGACATTGATTGACAACAAGATATTTGCATTTGCTGGCAGCTTTTCCTGTCCACATAATATCTGAAGATTTCCTCAGGAGGTGAGGTGTTTACAACAAACACATGATCATATAAATTATAAGCTTACAGTTTCTATGTACAACTTTATTTTTTAATGTCGGGCATCTCCGCCTTTATCAGTCTGATGTTTGTGTGTGACACTACAGCGAGTTATTGACAGACAGGCTGCAGTGTCTATATGCTTTATCATTACAACTGTCCGCCCTGTCAGAAGGCAAACACACACACACACACACACAAACACACTGTAGACTTATATGACCCACTTTTACCATTGTGCTGTGACGCAGGAGGCTTTATCATTGTATAATTATAATGACTTAAGAACGACATACATAGAATAAACTGTGTGAGTACGCTGCACACATTCTTCTGGTCTGCATTGTTATTATCCTGAGTCACTGGCCAATACAGAGACAAAGTGGCATGTAATGTGTGTTTGCAAGTAATTATTTTGGTAATTATTTATGCAGCTTTCGTGTATTGGATCTTGTTGTACATTCAGCTATATTATAGTTAAGTGACGCAGCATTTTGCCTTCCATGGTTTCTACTCTGTAGAAACAGCTGATCTTTTTGCTTTGATTGTTTATTGATTTTGTTAACTTGGGCAATCAAGAAAATCAGTCAACTAAAGTAGAAATGCACAATACCCAGGAACACCGAAATACTTTAAAGTTGTAAGTTTTACATGGTTGGAATTAGAGAGTTAGATAAGAAGACTGACACCAATCATGTCTGTATAATAAAGCTATAGCCAGCAGCTGGTTAGCTTACAGTATCTTAGCAAGCCTGGATAAGAGGCAGCCAGCTAACCTGGCTCTGTCGTTATCTCTCTGTTTTTTTATTCCAGTGTAAGTATAAAAACCAGAAATCTCAGTTTTACAGGGGTTATATGCCAGACTATTTCTTGACTGGGACCAGCAATTTCCTAGAGTCCCCAATGGTTGCCAGCAAAATGCAGGTTTTACTCTTTTGCACAGATTAAATAAACAAGATGTGTTAATAACTGTTCTTTAGGGGTGCTGGTAGGTTGATTGTGTTACCTTTGGAAAGAGCCAGGCTAGCCTTTCCCCCCTGTTTCCTGTCGTTATGCTAAGTTAAGCTAACTGGCTACTGTTGGTAGCTTCATATTGAACGGACAGACATGTGAGTGATGTCAGTCTTCTCATCTGACTCTTAGAGAGAGGCGTATTTCCCAAAATATCACACTGTTCCTTTAAATTCAAATACTGAATTTCCTCGCTGGGGATCAATAAAGGTTTCTCCTATCTTGTCTTAAGCACAATCCAATATACTGCATTATTGTGATTCAAATTCACTTTGTTTGACTCAATAAAACAACTGACTAGATTAGAAAATTACGCGTATCATCTGTCATCATTTACTCTCAGTTGACTGATGTTAATTTCAGGTTTTGTATGAAACAGAACAACCAGGAGTCCTAAAGTAAATCATGTTGGGGAGCAAAGCTGATGTCAAATCCTGATTATCTTCCAGGAGTGAACAAGCAGCTATGTTGTACCAGAACATCAGTCTGACTGAGCCCCGACTGATACCTCAGCTTGAGAAAGTCATTATAAATTTCACCAAAGAGATCAAACAGCAGAACTCAGAGATGGAGAACCTGGCTCTCGCTATCAAACGGTGAGAAACACACACGAATGCAAACACTCACTTTAAATGAAATGAAATGAAGATTTTCATCTGACATTGATGTTAATCGGGAGGAGCCTCATTGTTTAAGCATTAGTTCCTACAGTAATTACAGATTTCCTTCTTTTTATTAGTTTAAAACTGTTTGGTAAAAGACAGGCATGATTTGTGGAAAACATTTTTAAAGCTGCTGTTATCGTAACTATAAAGGTATTTGTCTTTTGTTCTCTATATTGTCTTGGTCCAAATATCCAAATTCATTGTTAGCTATCAAAACGCTTCACCTGCCCTGTAACCATGCACTTTAGCCCAATATCACACATCACAAATTTGCCTCATGGGGCTATACAATATGTGATTCCCTCCATGCTTAGACCCTTGATTGGTATAATAAATATAAATAAAAATATAAAGACATGCAAGAAAACTGATAACAGGTCAATCCGTAGAGCTACCAGTGGGTGCTGTATTAATTAGAACAAGATACCTCAACTAGTAGGATAAGCGGTACAGTAACAGTAGATAAAGGATGTGGAGTACAGTTAAATTTTCCTATCATTGTTGTGCAGAGCGCAGGACCAAGCATCGATGCAGCTCAGTGAAATGGAGGAGGAGATGGATCAACGCATTCATGCTGCTGAGAGAAAAACACGAGAGCAGGTGGGACAATCTCAGACCCCCCCCCCAACCCACACACCCACACACACACACACACACACACACACAAACCCCCAAAACACAAAACATGACTTTTTGGTCTTGTCTTAATATTCCAGGCACATGTATTTTGTTTCTCTGGAGTTTGTGTAGGCAAAGCGATAAGCAGGGCACGTTTGTTCAGCTCATCCCTCATGTCAAACAAATGCACATGGCTGTATACCAGATTACTGATCCAAACTCAGACACGCCTGCTGACCAGCTGGATTCCACAACTCTGTGGATCCGAGATATGAAACAGTAGATGGATACAGGTGCTGCAGCACCAGTGTTTAATGATGTGGTCGGTATATTTGTGATGATAAGGATGTGTGGATGAAAATGATAATCTATAGAGAATCAGACTGCATACTTGATGATTCAAGTCTGCTGGCATGCCACCACTGCAACTTCAGATAATGTGCCAGCAACTTATTGTTAACCTCTCACATTCGCTGCCTCTATATGTCGCACTAGAGCACTAGCATCTCAGATAAAAAAAAACCTCTACGGCTCACCAGGCCCCATTGAGAAAACAGTAATTTTACATCACAAATGCTCCAGTCAAAGTACGTCCACTAAAAGTGCTTGTTTTTGCCACTGAAAGACTGTGTCTGACAACATTATGGAAAGAATCCCTACGGAGATAGAGCTTTTTGTTAAACTGTAAGATCTCTCTCTCGCCTCTCTCTCGCTTGCCACCAGACTCCATTGAAAAAAAATATAATTTTACCTCATAGGTCATCATAAAACAAAATAAAACTGAATAAAACTGTCTTCGTTAGTCTTTCCACTGTTCCAACAATCGCCAACTCTGATTTGGTCAAAATAAATCCTTAATTAGTTAGATGAAACACGAAACAGCGGTTATATCACACTCCTCACAACAACAACACAGGCAGAGAGATTGCAACAGAATTACTCCACTACATCTTTAGATAGCAAATACTGGTTTGCTGCAATATTATGTTCAGAATCTCATATACAGAACCTTTAAGTCTTTTCGTGTTGATTGAGTGATGAGAGAAGTTAAATTTAACTTATTTTAGTGCCATGTTGTTTTTTTTCTAGATACCTGATTGTGAGTTTCATAAAAGCTGGAGATATTTCCTGGAATCTGGTGAAACACATGTGGAATGATAAGATTTGATAACAATATTTAGTTTTCCATGACATAAAAATTAAAAGTGGAAACGACAGACGTGGTGACATAACTGTACAGATCACTTGTTAGATCAGGTATCAGACCGGCTGATTTATTTAACTATTCATTTCATTGTATCTTTGGTCCTGATGTTTTTTTCAAAGTTGCGCGGGAACATGAATCTATCTTATCACTGCGTCTGTGTGTATAAACTTATGTAAGTGTACTTCATTGACTCAGCTAAGTCAGGAGCTGGTGTTTGTTTTGTCTAAGAAAAGCACACAAAGTTAGAGGGCACTCGCCTGTATTCTCCCACACTGCACACAGTCGTGTCCTGACACCTGTAAGAGAGGTTTTTAATATCAGTTGCTGATACACTTATCTCCAGCTACCTCCATCCACAGTTGCCCTAAAATAGCACAGATTAATAATGTGTCACAGAAATTACATAACTGCAAAGAGACCAAACACACACAAACACACATTCATACAATAATTTCACTGTTATCTTAATGCAACTAATGATTTTTTTTTATTGTGTGCCTGTCTTCGTGTAGGAGAAGAAGCAAACAGAGGCTACGCTGAGTGAGCTGCGAAGAGGTTATGAAAATGAAGTGTGTGAGCTGCAGTGTAGGATCCAGAGGATGCAGATGGTACATTATTCACTTCTTTGACATAAATGTCAGCTGGACTCCATTCACTAGAATCCACTGACTGAAACCTCAAAGTTAACATGAGTGTGTGTATGCATGTGAACAGTATTACGCAGGATTAAAAAACTACAATTTTTAGTACAATCTGATTTAGCTCTACCTGAAAGTCAAATAACCATAATTCTAAATGTGTGGACTAAGATAGAGGAGAAGTACAAGAACATCACTGTGAAAGATGAGAGCCCAGCTTTGAAGAGGAAGATCAATGAGCTAACACTGGTGAGGCTGAATGTCGTCATTACACACTGTAAACTATTTACTATTTATTTTTCAATGTTGAAATTCAGTTTCCTTTTTGAAGAACATTAAAATCATCTTTCAAAACACATCTAGGCATGCTGTTCATATTGTACTGCATATATTATATACACCTTCTTCATGTACATAAAACTACCTGCACACAAATATTTATTACAGCAACCTTTGCACTCTTGTTTTATTGTCTCACTGTCTAAAAATGTTATAGTTTATGTTTATACACATACATGTAGGTCTACATAGTAGTTTTTACATCTATTTTGTTGAGCTTGTTGTCCTGTTAATTATGCTCATTGTACATTGAGAGCATCGTATGTCTACACATGCAGGGCCTATGAAAGTGATTCTGATTCTGACTCAGATTTTCCTCCGTTTTCTCTTTCTGTAGGAGAACCAGCGGTTAAAACAGGAGCTGATGAAGTCTCAGACCAAAGTTGCCTGTCTGCACAGTGAGATGGACTCGCTGAAGACAGAGCTAACGGATCAAAGCATCAGCTCTGAACGGTGAATGTGTTACAGTTTGGTCTGGTTTGATTTCCTTATGTGTGCTGTGTGTTGATGTTTACATGTTTCATGTCTTTATATGATTATTCAGTTCAGTTCTGGATCATTTTGAGTGGATGTATTTTGACTCATGTTGTTGAGTTGAGTTATAATTCTTTCTGCAACCTTTTGGGGGGACCGGGGGGTTAGACAAGAAGTTCAAGTGCAGTCAAATAGGAGCATAGCTTCATGTTTTATTAGTCACGTTTGTCCACAGATGTCTCTGCTGATCATATATTATGGAATGTATTTTAAAATTTTTCACAGACTGAAGGAAAAAGATTGTTTTTTAAGACTTCACATCATCTCAATCTCTCTATGCCCTGAGTAGATTTTTATGCATATTTTTCTCACCTCACTTGGACATTAATTTGAACTTGAGAATAATAAGTATTTGCATTTCCCTGTTCTACATCACATTGTCCATCTTACATACATTTCCAGTCTATTTTTAATGAAAAGTACATTTATTTTATGATAATCAAGTATATGTATCTGGTCCCAGTGTGCTTATCAAACACTCTACTGTTGAGAAGTTTTGTTGCAGAGGGACAGGGAGATGCCAAGGCCACGCCCCTGACTGACTGACTGACTGACTGCGTTTGTGTGGGGTGTTTTCGTTTTGTCACAGCTGAAACAGGATATCCTGGAGTGACTCCACACACACAGAAACTTCTTCAGAAGTGTTGCTTAGTGACAGAAGTAACAGGGCCACCGGCAGGATAACGCTCCGCCTCCCCGGTCCATCTCATTGATGGTGTTTGCATTGATGTGTCTCTATCTCTGAGCTGGCTCATGTTAATCGTGAATTAGCTGTAATGAATGAGTGAATCAGTTGATCTGTGGTGAAAAATGTTCTGGTTTGACTGACACCGAGGCATATCATCTATTGTCAATTTCCAAAGTCAGCATGAATTTTGAATTTTATCCTCATGATGTACATGTAGTTCAGGTTATAGGATGGCCTTTGTGACACATCACTTGTTCAGGTTACTTTTATTGTTCATTTGGTTAATATTCATAGTAACCAAAAACTGTGTTTATGACTGTGTTTTGTTGCAGAGACGAGGAGCTCATGAAGCACTTCTCTGATGAGCGAGACATCCTGGAGAGCCAGATTGAGATTCTGCAGTAAGTCAGACAGCATCACAGAGACTGACTGTTGTTGAGGGTTTCTACTAGAGATCTTACTGTTCTCAGGTAGCACTTTTATATTTTATATTTAAAAAAGTAAAATAAATATATTGAAGAGAGATATTTTTCCGTGTGTGTGTATAGGATAGCCAACAGGAAGCTCCATGACAGCAACGATGGCCTGAGGACCGCTCTGGAGAGGATCACTAGGGTAAAGCTGCACCATTGTATCAAAAAATAATCAAAATAAAAACCAAGTTCAGTTTTAAAAATTTCAAGAGGCTGAAGTTATTACATGCATTGGGTTTGCTCAGTGCTCTGATGCATCTTTATATAAATATTCAGTTCACTTTTGGGTTATCTGACTGGATTTATTTATGTTGTTCTGAGTTGAGTTTCAATCTTTTTACAGTCTTTTTAGTTTGTTTTAAGACATTAATGTTGAATTGCAGTCTAATTCTCTGCAGTCTTGTATTTGATTAATTAGGTTTTTCTGCAGCTCTCCCTGCTGATTGTCTATTGCATGCATTTTTCATTTTTCACAGTAAGAAACAGAAATCAAACTTTATATTCTGATACCTATTTATATAATTTAACAGCTGTTAAGAAGTAACATTCAGAGTTTGTGTAGGCTATTTGTCAATTTCAGAAAAACACAAACCATGGAAAACAGATTGTGTATTGTTGTGTGTTACAGTCTGGTAACGGGGGGTCACCAAGAGATATAAAGGACAGAAGCAGAAGTAAAAGCATCTGCTACACATCACCTTATGCATTAATGGATAGGTAAGAGCTACAAATAATGCAGATGGTGAATTTATAAATGTTCAAATATCACCATGCTTTCTGCACCAGTGTATGAGTGCTTCAGTATACACTATAGGCTATATGATGTTATCGTCTTATTCCTTAAGCATTTTTATTTTTCCTTTGGGGAACTCACAAGGATAAAGGAGAGTTGTTATTGTTAAGTTGCATCAAGGACAGAAGTTAAACAGTAAGTTTAAGATGATTAACTGATTAGCAGCTTCAGGGTTTTTTATTTCAAACCAGGTTTATCAGGTTTGCATCTACAACACAAAAGGGATTTTGCTTAAGTACACTGACAAACAGGTTGTTTTTTTCTTAGAACCCACAACTGTGTACTTACACAGTAGTAGAGTAAATGTTGAATATGCTGTGAGATATTTATTTAAGGTGCTGTCCAAGCTGATGTGCTGAGAAGTTGAACCACATGATTGTGTGGTGTCTGGGGACAAAGGTGATTAATAAAAGAGGATATGCAGCAATCCACTTACTGCATATACAGTTTGACATCTTACTAAGAGGTGGGATGGTGATCATTTCTGTTTAAGTGAACACATAACAGCAATAAAGTATGTTAGCATAAGTATTACATGAGGCTGTATCTTTTTTGCCGTTTACAAACATTTACAGGTATGCGTGTACACGCAGTGCACTGCCTTACCTTCAAAGCATGTAGGAAAAACGAGACGAAAGCATATAAATGTACACACACACAGCAAACTGTACTGTGTTGATGCAGACTACACACAATATATGATGGACACAGATCATTTATAGACTTTACAGACTTAAGAATTGCTCAGAGGCAAATCTAATATAAACAAATTACACTTTAATAAAAACAGATATTGAAAGCAATAGTTTTTGATTTAGTCAAACAGATAGTGGTACACTGTATCAGTATTTTGATAAGTTCATTAGGATTAGTATTTAAGTATAACTGTGGGTTGGTTCACCTATATAACAAACAAATATTTTTCTTACTTACACCTCGTGTTATCTAGCCATACAAATGTGTAATGTTTGTTTTATTAATTTAGAGGCATTTTAGTCTTTATTAAACAGCATGCAGGGAGGAGTCAGGTGTGAAGCGTGGGTAGAGAAGTGGGAGTGATAAACAGCAAAGGTCCCGGGCTGAATTTGAAGTAAGGATAGGATTGTAATTTGGTTGAATCGACCCTTGTGCTTTACATCACGGATTATTTCCTGACTGCCTCCTCAGGTTCTGCCAGCATATGGAGGATAACCCTCTGTACAGGCGCCGGCTCAGCTCTGACACTCTGGCCTTGGCCATGTGCGACCCAGGCCTGAGGTGCAGACACAGCAGTGAGTGCGAAGAGGACAGCCTGCCTGAGATCTACATGGACAGCGGCCTGTCGACACTCAGAGGCTCACATGGAGGCTACGACTCGGAGCAGGAGGCCAAAGGTCAAGAAAAAGAGGAAGAGAGGAAGGGGGAGAAAGAAGAGGATGACAATAATGACATCATGATGGAAGAAAACTCTGACACTGAGGTGAAATGATAAGAAAGTGAAGCACAAGTTTACAGTACATGCCCATCTATACTGTAGAAATGCAATATGTCCTTCAACACGACTAAGAGTTTTCAGTCATGTTAGCGGCTCTTTGAGGCTGTACAGTGTTTACTGTAATGTCACCATGGCAACATGCTCACAAAAATAATGCACACATACCAATGTTTAGAAAGGATCATGTTTGCCTTGTTCACAATCTTAGGGTAACGTTTTAGCATGCTAATATTTGCTATGTAGCACTAAACACAAAGTGCAGCTGAGGCTGATAGGAGTGTCATTAGATTTGCAGGTATTTGGTCAAAAACCAAGGCAATTTGATATATTGTAATGATGGTGGCGCAACAGACTACCATATGTAGACTGTTTCATGCAGGTGAACAGGTTTTTAGATGGTGAAGAGAGTCAAACAATAGCTTCTTTGGTTGGCGATCTGTGAGTCTGTCTAAGTTGTGGAGTGATGGGAAGTGAAGTTTAATCAATAAATGTAAAAGAATATCATAGAAGTAAAGCATTTGGTTTAGGTATGAGGTTAAGGAGTGATTTTGAAAAGCTTTTTGCAATTTGCTAAAAATAAAATGCTGTGATGTCAGCTGAAAATATAACCTGAGATTCATGTAGCAACAACCTGTGTTAGGCTGTGCTGTCTAGATTCAGGAGTAGACACGGAGGCACAGTTAGAAACAGGTATGGCAGAGACTCAGAGTTGGAAAGCCGGGGTTTAATGAGCTACAAAATATTTCTATATCAATTTACATGCAGAAGAAGTATTACTATTTGATAATAGTATGTATTATTTTAATTTAGTACCAGTAGGTTTACCATTTACAATGTGTGCTTCCATGGGACTTGCTATTGTTGTGTGACGTCATTCGCCTGCTACTTGTAAAGTCGGGGTACATATGCCGCATTCGAGACCGGTCGGAACTGGGATTTTTCCCACTTGAAACTTATGACTTCCGACCTCAAAGCGTTCCAGATGCATGGTGGTGCAAGACGCCGAAAGTGAACGAAAACCATGGCTTACCGTGACAAAGTGTGCACACAGTTACACCCTCAGCAGTGTTTTAGGTGTTACTTCAAAGGATGGCAGTTTAACTGCAACAACTGACATAAATAGCCCATACGTTACTAGTTAACTGTGTACCCCTCTAGCTACATCAGTTGGTAACCCTCAAGTCAGTCAATGTTGTAGGTTACACTTCCTAATGTTTTGGAAACTTTTATGCAAGATGACTTTATGAGAATCTTTACTGTAGCCAGCTACCTAATAACATATTTCTACATCAATGTACATGCAGAAAAGGTTTTACTAAATGATCATATGTATTATTTCAATTTAAATACATGCAAATATACTTTTTGTTGCTTTTTAGTTTATGGTTTACCATTTACAAAGTGTGCTTCCATGGGCGCTGACATTGTTTTGTGACGTCATTCAGCTGCTACTCGTGAAGTCGAGGTACATATTTTTTCTCCGAGTTCACAAGTAGGAAATCCGACTTCAAGTGGCGTTCCAGGATAGTTTTTCTAGTTGGAGATCGGAAATTTCCGAGTTCCAAGTTGCCTGGAACGCAGCATAAGACAGGAGAGGTGATTGCAGAATCTGTTTAAGGTGAGTAGGAAGCCACAGGTGTCTTGATGAGGACAGAGAGAACCAGTAGCGCCACACTCACACAAAACACCGGACAGACAGATGACAAAACAATTACACAAGGGAGAGAGAAAACAGACAGAACACACTAGGACTGGGGAGGCAGAAAGCCAAATCATGACAACCTGCTCATGGTTACTGCTAATGTGCAGGGTGTAATGTGAATAAAGTCCTCGTGATAACATGATTTCTGTGTAGATCATTGTGTCAGTGTTACGATGTCTGCTACTGTGTGATTACAGCCAGCAGAGACACAGGACGGTGAATCAGCATTCGGGTCAGACAGCAGCTCAGTTTTGGACTGGAAGCCAGCTGAATTCATTAGTGTGGCCAAACCCCCAAACACACGAAAAGCCCTCAGTGCCATCAGTGTTCAGGTAAGAGAGAGACGGAAGATACGAGAGAGGGGAGGTTACCTTAAATATAGGAGGGAGGGATGTGTCCTGCCACCACAACCTGACTGAGGAAGGGAGATGGAAAGATAGGTGGAGGAAGAACCTTCATGGATTGACTTTCAGACCTTTTTGTTTAAGACTACCAGCATATAAAACTTTCCAACATGTATTTTGAAAATAAATGGCCAGATTCTCATAGTATGTGCTAAAAATATTCAAGAGGATGAATATTAATCCCAATCAACAGTGAGCTGGAAATATATTTTGGGATTTTGGGACTATCACAAAATCAAGGTGTAGATTTTAATGATCACGTTGCCTTTTCTCTAGCACCTTCTTCAAAACAAACTTTAGCTCCACCACTTGTTTGGCACCACGCTTTGCAAACTTTTGCTTTGCAATGAGACATAAATCCCTCATCTCCATTTCTCAACAGAGCTGATGATGGACAGAGGAACTTATAAGAATTTATTATTTAAAATGAAGTGAATATGCCGAATGCATATACAGTCAGCTTATGAGTGCTGCATGAGTGCCTTATCTTTACTCTGTGCCCCCTCCAGACGGAAGACAAGGACAGCGCTGACCTGGGCTATATGACATCAGAGAAGGCCTACAGGATCGTGTTGGCAGGAGATGCTGCTGTGGGAAAATCCAGCTTCCTGCTTCGCCTCTGCAAGAACGAATTCAAATTAAACTCCAGCGCTACACTGGGTGAGTGGGGGAAAACTGAAGCCAACTCTTTGTCGCTATTTAGTTAACATAACAATGTTAATGATTAGTTTGGTCACCTGATATTCTATTAATCTGATCAGGTTCTGCCACCGAGTTGTATCAAGTCTGCGACTACTTAACAATGTCATGCAAAATGTGTCTTTCCTTTTTTTTTTACCAGCTTTGTGGTGTGACATGTAGGTTGTGTCTCTTTTGTGTGTTCAGGAGTGGATTTCCAGATGAAGACGCTAATTGTGGATGGAGAACCAGTTTTACTACAACTTTGGGACACTGCAGGGCAAGAGAGGTGTGTGTTGGTGTGAATTTTTTAGATTGAGATGTAAAAAGATTGAGTGAGCTGAACTTTTCAACGGTGTCATTGCAAACCTATGTATGTAGATTCAAACTATTAATTTATAGATAGTTAATGTAAATAAAGCTTGTTATTACGTGTGTGTGGGGTGCCTAAAAATTAAAATGAACATGCACACATGACACTGCGTTGGCAAACATACTGTATTTATCCTATCACAACAAATAATTATTTACCATGTTTAATTGTTGGAGAAAATAAACATCTTATGTATTTGTGTGTGTCTTTAACCCATTTTCTCATCTAAGGTTTCGCAGCATTGCAAAGTCTTATTTCCGGCGGGCGGACGGTGTGTTGCTGCTGTACGACGTCACCTGTGAGAGGAGCTTCCTTAACGTTAGAGAGTGGGTGGACATGATTGAGGTAAAGCGCTACTCTGACTACCTGACACCTGCTACCTGACACTGTTTGTATTACGGTTGTTAGCAAAAAAGTTCCAGACTTCAGCAGACTATAGCGACGCTGTAATCCATCTGCTTTTCTTTTGTGGACATTTGTACTGGCAGCATTTGTCTAATTATGAGTAAATAAAGACTAAACCTTATCACATGTTCATTTCTTTCTTTTTACATGCAGCAGATATGTAAGTGTTGGGTGTGCAGTGTTTGGATTGTGTTTTGCTGTTAAACTGTAGGCATGTTGACATTTCTGTGACTTTTTATGAATGCACGCAGTAGGTGGCTTATAACATCCTGTCACACATTGTCTGATATGATGTACTATGTACACCAGTGGTGGAAAGTATATTTACTCAAGCTGTACTTGTACTTCACTTGAGTATTTCCATTTTATGCTACTTTCTACTTCTACTCCACTATATTATCATAAATATTATACTTTTTACTCTACATTTATTTGTTTTACTTATTTTCATGACAAGTCAACTAATGCATTATGTTGTTATTATAAATTAAACTATGCAGCAGTATGTAAAGGCATTAAAATTGGCTCCACCTTCATGTACACGTTAATCAATCAAACATAATCCAGTAACATAATATAAGTCATACATATGCCTTTCTGTATAATGAGTACTTTTACTCTATACTTTAAGTATATTTTGTCCTTTCCAAAAGTGTAACTGTAAACTGTAATAAACTGCAAGCATTTGAATTCAAGACTTTTACTTAACAGAATATGTTTACA
This sequence comes from Micropterus dolomieu, assembly GCF_021292245.1. NCBI lineage: Eukaryota > Metazoa > Chordata > Actinopteri > Centrarchiformes > Centrarchidae > Micropterus > Micropterus dolomieu. The sequence continues at coordinate 20,560,686 of NC_060170.1, read as the reverse complement.
CTGTGGTATTGCTGCTTTTACTTAAGTAAAATATCTGAATACTTCTTCCACCACTGATGTACACACTGTGTCAATATCAAATAGTTTTAGTCTAGTTCAGTTTGTATCTCATTTTTTATTTCATTTAGCACATAAAATCTGTAATCACCATGCTGTAAAGTATGAAAAACTTCTGTAACCCGCTCCTCATCTCTGCTTGAGGCTAGCGTGTGCTTGAGTTGATGCCGACAATGTTATAGCAGTACAATTTTGAGGCTTGTACTTTACTTGATTTTATTTTTACTATTTTAAACTTGTGCTACTTTTAGCATTTAGTTTTCATTTTAACTGTGGGGGTTTTACCTTTTGTCTTTTTTTTTTTCTTCTTTTTTTTTTGCATAGCAGGATATGTCCCAGGAGGATATTCCTATCATGCTCGTGGGTAATAAGTGTGATCTTAGACAAGATGGAGTTAACTGTGTTCCTACCAGCTATGGAGAAAAACTAGCCATGGTAATGACAAATAAACACCCACTAATTCACCTGCTACATGCCTACACTAAACTCTTACCCTAGTTGACTTGCAGTCAACAGAAAATTATGATTAAGGATGAATGATTTCCTGTCTTCACCCAACAGACATACAACACTCTGTTCTGTGAAACTAGTGCAAAAGACGGCTCCAACACCCTGGAGGCTGTGCTGCATCTGGCCAGGTGAGATGCAACTTTTTCATTCCGCCGAATGTACAAAACAAAAACAGAAGTCGAATTTTTTATTTTTAGAAACAAGTGTTTTGAGTATATTCCCAAGCCAAATTATCTTCATGAGTCACACTCTGAAAACACTGAACTCTGTTATAAAGATTGACCTCACAGGAGACATTTCAGTTGTCAAACACAGGTATAGTTAATAAATAATTATTGGATATATTCCATTAAGTTTTTTAGCTGTTCTAGGACGCAAGTGTTGTATCTGCAGGCTAATTGGCATGGCTTAGTGGGACACTAAAATCGAACATTAGTTACAGTTAGGACATTTTCCTCCCGTAACAAGTTAAAATGTCTGCCAAGAGAAAGGTCTAATAATAGTGCCAAAAATGTAAAGATACCTCCTCTAAGGGAAAATAATCTTTTTTTAAAAAAATTATGTAATTCCAAAAAAAATCTGGATTCCATACATACAGTATGAACAGCAAATACATGTATGGAAAGCTCTTTATTGTGATCTTTGCTGCCCTCTGGTGTGTAAAAGTAAGACCAAAACGGTTACTGCAACGGAAAACAACAAAGGTCAAACAAATGAGTTGAATGCATTTCTTTCCTCATTAAAATAGTGGCGTGTTGCAACTACCTGATGAGTAGAATAGTGTTAAAACATTGGCAGGACTGTGTATTGCATGAGATAAACAAAACCCACTCATGGAAAAACTGCTCCATACACTAGAAGTACAAAAAAATATATATATATAACTCCACAGGAAACCTTTAAATGGGTCTCAAAATGCAAGTGTTTGTTCATGGGGAGTTATAAGAGGCACTTACATGACATCACAACCAAAAACAACAGAAAAGAAACAGAAAACTGCAGCTTCTGCCCTGATGAAGCCTGTTAGCTGTAATGAAATTGATTGATCCACAAGGACAAGTAAAAATGTTTTAGTGTGAGTTTTACCTGAATTTCTTGTTCCAGCTCTTGTTCTTTTCTTTCCTCTCCACAGGCAGGTAACAAAACAGGCAAATTTTGATGAAAAAAGTCACCATCTGTCGCTGCCCAATTTAGATGCTCCCAGGAAAAATCCAAACTTCTCCTGCTGCAACTGATCAAATTCATCAGAGCCTGACCTCCACATTTGACATAATGTGATAATGTAATGGGAAACCACAAATGCAGAAATCTGGCAAAACAAACAGGAAATTAGACCCAATCTCTGCAGAAGTACAGCAACAGGAACAAATCATCATTGTGAACAACCAAAACAATTTAACATATGGGTTAAGTGAGCATACAAGTGACACAGGATTACAGCCGAATGTCCACAACTTCACATGAGCTCAGATTTCTTTTGTACTTCCAGGTTATTTAAATGTGATGTATAGAGCTTCATTTCAACCACAGCTTAAAGTCTTACTCTTCCGTATTTTATGAATTTGAGAATGTCTGTGTTAAGCTTGGCATGTGAAAGTTATGTCCATTTTTTTTAGTATGCTATTACACATATTTGTATAAATTCCTTCCACATATTTTATATGATTTGTACAGTTTGCCCTTACTGACTGTGAAACAGCTGTGAAAGTGAAGTAAAAAGAGTGAGAAGGATTTGAAAGTGAAGCCGAGTATATGAGCATGTTTTTAAAGTGACATTAGTATGTGACACTGACAAATAATTGCATGTGATAGATGTGAGGTGATAATTATTTTAGAGAGCATTGTTATGGTGAGAAAATAAGACAAATAAGAATAGATTCTTGTGTGGTTATGCTATTAACTGTGGCAGTTATCTAATTACTCCTGAGCTCAGTTATCATCAGTGCTCCTTTGAAATGACATCTGCAGCACGTTGAATGGAAACAGAAGTTTTTGCTCCACCCAGATCGTAAAACTTTATTGTAAGTGAACTGAATTGTGTGTCGACATGGAGACATTGAGAATTATGGGAGAATTTAAAGCAAAAAATGTTCAATCTCGTCTATGTTTATATACAATGCACCTTGGTGCAATGTGTGATTGTGTGAGACTTTATGCTAATGCCATTCACAACCCACTATCTTTATTATATTACCCCACAGTGTTACATTTATTTTCATTGTACTTCCCACTGAGGATAACTGTGTTATAGAATTTATATTTTTTGGAACTGAACATATAGCAGTTCATTTTAATTAGCTTTAAGATGCTTTAAGCAACTACTGTCATGTTATTATCTGGTATGAGTAATAAAAATTAGGTAAGCATCAAAGAGAGGTGGCAGGAAGCAGAGCCCTTATTTTTAGTCCTTGTATACAGTACACAACTGTAATTCTGTTTCAATTTGTGCCACTGATCTTGGCAGATTGTCACTACTGATGGTACTGAGAGTATGTGATTATTATTTCTTAATAATAACACCAAATTATCCATATTATCTGCCTGCTGAAGGGCAGTGAATAAAGGTGCTTCAAATGAAATGCTTGGTAGATTCTCAAAACCCTTCAAAACCTTTACCAAGTTGGAATTGGGGACTTTGCCTGTCATTTAATGAATTTCTAAACAAATAATATATAACAATAAAAGCTTGATAACCACCAGTTACTTGTTGCATAAAGATCTTAATGTAATGTCATAAGAGTTGCTACAGCGAAGTCACTGCCTTTGCAACTAAGGTGTCTGTGTTAAAGTTCAATATAAATGAATGTCTCAACATCACAAGACTGGAATCATCCAGATAAAACATTCAATCTTTAGTTGGAGATTTGTTCACAATACTTGATACAAACATTTGTCACAGTTCATGAGTGACCGTAGTTTGACCACATGGAGAAAATACTTACTTAGACAGCTCAGAAAGGTTGTCCTTAAAGATAGTGCAGTACTTTTTGAAATTTTAACTACATTTCTTATCATCATCAAAATGTACTTACAGGGTAAAGGCTAGGGTTCCTTTCAATGTGTTAGATTATGTAATGTGTATTATATTGTGGGAATATTATTCCAACACCTGGGCTGTGGATCAGTTACAAGCCTCAGAATATTTGCCAAAGTGCTGCATATGCATATGATTCGGCCAAAGAGCTAACTAATAACTATATAACTTTACAGGCTGTCATACGTTATTTTTTTCTGTAACAACTTTATGTTTAGCGACGATTTTAGAATTTTTCCTGATCACTCCTTGTAAGCAGTTTACTAATTTTGAAGTAGGTCATCTGTTGCATGTTGCATTGCTTGTAACCAGTCTGTCATCACCATGAAATCTGATGGAGGACAAAACCTGAGTGTAGCATCGAGTGGTCAAGCAAGAAGTATAGTATTACACTCTGAAATTTAGACAAGTGTAAAGTAGCACAAGATTAAAATAGTAAAAATAAAATCAAGTAAAGTACTCAAAACAGTCCTCCACAGATTTAGCCTTGTACTACTATAACATTGTCAGCATCAACTCAAGCACACGCTAGCCTCAAGCAGAGATGAGGAGCGGGACAGAAGTTTTTTCATACTTTACAGCATGGTGATTACAGATTTTATGTGCTAAATGAAATAAAAAATGAGATACAAACTGAACTAGACTAAAACTATTTGATATTAAGTGACACAGTGTGTACATCAGAAGAAGTATTCAGATATTTTACTTAAGTAAAAGCAGCAATACCACAGTGTAAACATATTCTGTTAAGTAAAAGTCTTGAATTCAAATGCTTGCAGTTTATTACAGTTTACAGTTACACTTTTGGAAAGGACAAAATATACTTAAAGTACCAAGAGTAAAAGTACTCATTATACAGAAAGGCATATGTATGACATATATTATGTTACTGGATTATGTTTTTCATTTTCAAACTTGTAGTCTTCAGCCGACCGACATTTATCAGATCTCACGCAGCTCCCTTTGAAGCCACAAATGGCTTTCAACAACCTTTTTCACATATGCAGTAGTAGTCCTCAACACCTGTAAACCGACTCAGATGTGGAGAATTAGTGGTGTTCCCATTTAAGTACATTATATTTAGTAAATGTACTAGTTACTTACAACCATCGCAGTATCTACCTGTCTGTCTGTCTGCTGCTCACACTCAAGCAACCGGCATCCCCAATATAAAGACACAAAGGACAAGACAAATCAATAAATCAGATAATTTCTCCTTGGTTGCTGCTCTAAAAGACCCTCCTGTCAGCTATACTCCCGGAGCGTCTGCAAGTAGCTGTTTGAATAACTGCAACATATGTTAGGGATTTTGCACTTGGCGTGCATGTGTGGGGGTGGGGGGTTTAGAGCTGGCACGGGTCCCTGTCTCCACCTCCCATCTGTTTACATTGTCATCTGCTTGATGAGGCGAGACCACTCATTTGTCAAACAACATGTGGGGTAGCTGAGGTGGGGACGGGGTGTATGGGGAGTAGCTGCTGAGAATTGTGTGTGTGTGTGTGTGTGTGTGTGTGTGTGTGTGTGTGTGTTCTGTGGCAACGGGGATAATTAGATAAGGGGACTGTGTAGCAGAAAGGTTAATGACAGTAATGAATGTATTAGTGTAGAGGAGAGAGAGCAGGTTCTCTTTGCTGTTTTGCATCTGCAGGTTCAGAAAATGTAGAACACCACAAAACCTAAAAAAGTCCCACAAATTATTTTGTGTAGTTTTGTGAAAATGAACAATTCTATCCAAAAGCCCAGAGGAAAAACATATGGTTAAGTCTCATATAATATATCTGAAGATACTTCATGCAGGAAGAGATATAAACACGGTCACACAGTGAAGCTAATTCATCAATCATGTTTTCTGGAAATGGACATTTTTCTGTTTCTGTTAAAGTTTTATGTTCAAAGTTAAAATTAGTTTTGGTATTAAAATATTTCAAAGAAGCAGCCATTACTCTGCTCATTCACTGTTGTGAAATCTCAGGTATTGACCTCTGCTTTAAGTTTATATTTACATAAAGTGAATAAAGTTATTTGTGCATCACAAGAAGCAAAGTTTTATCCTGGATTTACTGTAGAATTACTGTAGAAAAGTTCTGCTTCCTGATTAATGCAGTTAATGCACACAGTTCCATTACTATATATATTTTTATTTGGCATCAGCTCCAATCAGGTATCATTCTGAAGCTTTAATGTTTTATGCCCATGTAATTTGAACTATGTAGTGAAGAAGATCTGTATTCTGTATCAGCTGGAGTCATGACAAAAATCCTCCTTCGCCCTGCATTTCACGTTCCAAGATTTTCCCCCAAACAACTGAAATGTTGAAGTCAGATTAGAGCTTAAATTAATTTAAACCCTTGTAGCACATCCTTCAAACCTTATCAGTCAGTCTTTCAAACTTTTACACACACACGCACAGACTGTGTTCCTGGGAGGAGTCGCTGATGGAGGGAGCCATCTGGAAAGGTCAGAGGTCAGAAAACGGTACCACTGGTCACTCTGACGACATCTGGGACAGCAGGCTGTCTGTCCAAATCCACCTCCATGTCAGCCACACACATCACAACCACCCATTACACACACACACGGTCTGGTGCACCCGATTGTTGTCTGCCATTTTGTTTGTCATGTCACGTGTGTGTGTGTGTGTGTGTGTGTGTGTGTCTTTTGATCTTTGAAACCATACTTTTTTTTTTCACCACAGCTTTATTAAAAAGTCTTCTAATAAAATAACTGGATGTTTACAGTTCATGTACAAGCAGGTCTTGGTTAACAACACTGTGTGCTATGCCTCATCTGTAGGCAAGAGGGCAGCAGCCTGCTACAGTGCAGGAGTGGCTTGTTGTACCGCGTGTTGTGATGTGGCTTTAAAGCTTTAAATAGTATTTCATGTTATGTCACAACACACATGCATTAAAGGTCTGTTGATGTTAGAATTTCTATATAATTTATGTAGAAGATATTTGATTGTTCAAATTTTGTTGTGACATTGATAAGTTAAAGTTTGAAGTTACTGCATGTTAAGAATGAAATTTAATGGAAAGTAACTCCTATTAATCCACATTATTAGCTTACTATACCATACAGAGGCAAATAAATGATGGCTTGAACATTAGATTACAGAAATAAAATTCTTGATGTCTGAGTTGGTAATGATGAACTTGCCAAAGAGTGTGTGGATGTATCCAGAAGCAGCAGCAAATAGTGAAATTAGAAAAAGTGATCAGGTTTGCAGGTTTGGAGCAGAAAAAAAATTACACTTTTCTGGGTGTTAGAATACCAGCATCACATTTTATTTTTGTTTAAACACATGCTATGTTGTGTAATGTTGCCACAAGAGTTCTATATTTTCAGTAGAAATGTAGCTTCAGAGACAGATAGGCCACACTTGTCCCTGTGCTCACACCTCTAAGACCGTTATAAAACAGGAAATCAACGATGGGAAACATGTTTATTCTAGTGACAGAAGAGATGCTGCGTTCTTTTTATCTCAATGACCGCTCTGTTGGCTCTGCAGAAGGACGGGTGGGATTAGTGGCCGTTTTATAATGTGTGTTAATCTGACAGATTAGCTTGATTAGGTTAATCTGAGAACATTTGTGTGTGTGTGTGTGTGTGTGTGTGTGTGTGTGTGTATGTGTGTGCGTGTGTGTGTGTGTCTATTTCTACAACTTGAATGTGTGTGTCTATTTCTACAACTTGAATCCACTGTAGTCCCATTCAAAAACCACATGCAGTCTATTCACTGTCTTTGCTGGTAAGATTCAAAGTCAAAATGATGAGTATCTGACCAGCTGATGGCGGGGGTTGCCAGTCTGTATTCTTCACAGCATCTAAACAGTGTTTTGTTGATATTGTTGTTATGTCTTGTCAATAACCTCAAGCTGCAATTGATCTCTGCAGAGTCCCTCTCTATAAACTGAATCCCCTTTGGAGATCAGTCATTCGTATTCCTGTCTTACGCTGTGAGCCCACTGCAATTTAAGGACATGACATTTTAACCGCTAAAAATCTGTTTCTGTGTGGTTTATCTGAGTCAAAGCATAAA
>NC_060170.1:20538046-20548046 GCF_021292245.1 Micropterus dolomieu | reverse complement strand
CCAGTGTGCGTCTCTTGTGGCAGGGCGAGGTAATTGGTGGCAGATAAACAGCGCTTAACACACACACACACGCACACACACACACACACACACACACACACACACACACAGTAATCAGAGGGGATTTACAATGTGTAGTTTGGAGCCTAATTGCTCTTCAGGTCCCTGTGAGAGTGCTGCCAAAGCCATTAGCTGCTGCTATTCTCAGAGTATTCAGTGTGTGTCGTTTGTGTGTGTTTGGTCTCTTGAAAATGAGCGTGCATGTCACTTCAGTGTACTTATGCATGTGTGTGTGTGTGTGTGTGTGTGTGTGTGTGTGTGTGTGCTTTGTTTTAAGCATGTGTGTGTGCTTGTTCTTCTGTGTGCATGCCCTTATTTGCCTCTCATTGGTGCGCGCGTGCCCATAGCTTTTAGTGTTTTTCTCTGCGACTTGGCTTCCCTCCAAGCTTGAAGAGCTAATTGGAATTAGAATAACATTCCTCAAAGGCCGCTCATTTAGTGCCGGCGCTGAGTGCTAACGACTGAGTAGCAAGTGAGAGAGAGGCAGGAGAGAGCGCCCTAACGATCTGCGCTAACAATGTTTTATTCTGATTTTTAATGAGGGGTAATCACTCAGCTGGAGAGGAAGAGCAGCGAGAAAAAAGGAGAGTCGAGGGAGGGATGGAGGGAGTTGAGAGGAGAGAGGAAGAGAGGTGAGGAGGAAACAGTAATTATCTCCTCTCTAAGCTGTGAGTCACAGCCCGTCTTGCGGTCTTTCCCTGGGAAATTAGAGATGCACATTAACTGCCTTTATTCAAAGTCAGAGCTACCTGGCAGCACCATGATAACAAAACAGAGGCCTTTATGTTTACATCACTCTGTATTTGCAGGGTGTAATTAGAGGTTCACTAGGAAACTTAACTTTAACTGACTTCATAATATAATAAAATAACATATCCGCTGAAACTGTCACTATATCTGGACAGTATACATGAGACAGGTAAAATAATAATCTGCCATGTGCTTGCATCAATGAGTGGCAAAGAGGTATGATGACAAACAGTGGGGAATAAATTTCGTGGGGGGATAGCAGTATACTAGCCTTCCATCCCACTGTTAGACGTTGTCGCAGCTGCCTCTGAAGCCTGGGGCGTTCTACCCAGGGGCCGTGAAGTGTTGGAGGGGTGTCATTGAGAAGATAAGTCTAAGCGAACAGAACCGGGATCTTGCGGGATGAGATTTTGCAGGGCAACCGGCTCCTTCTTGTGGGTTTGGTGGGCTGGGCTTAGCGGAGTAATACCAGCAGCGGAGAGAGAGAGACGGAAGGTTTTGCATTGTATCAATTGTTACCAGCTGCTGCTTTAAAGCACGAAATGGCCTAATAATGTTAAACAAATCTATCTAGTGTTATGATTGGTAAAATTCAACACCGAGCTGAAAAAACATAGCCATGTTTGTATGTGATTGTCAAGCAAATATGAAGAGAAGTAGTCACAAAAAAGAAAGGTACATTAGGTACATTTTCTATCAACTGGTTTGGAGCAAATAAACTAGGCTACTGCATTATTTAGTCATAAGTTGACAGTATAGGCTACATACGTTACGCATGGCTGAAAATGGAGTAGAAGAAGCAGTGGTTGCCAAACAAAAGCCAAAACCAGTTGTTTGCCAACTGCCAATAAACCTCAAAAAGAAGAAGGAGAAGATGCCTTGACCTCTACGGGAGAAAAAGAGAGGCGTCTTGAAGAAATAGCCTCCTTTTTATCTTCTTCTTCTTGCGGAAACAGCTGATCAGTGATCCCTTTACTTCTCCACCAGCGCCACTATTGAGTTTCCATCAACTTTTTTAATGCAATACTTCAAAATGGGCATAAAAATATGTTGATGGAAAATCTGCAAATTAGTACACAGGAGACTATTAAATGCAAGTTTTCGACCAACTTTATATTGACTTCCTTGTTATCCTGCTGGCACTGTGAGCCAGAACGGGATAAGTTGTGGAAAACAGACAGATGGATGATGACTAAGTAGATAATATTACTTTGCAGCCAGGGAAGTATTGTGTTTTACACAGTTACATGCAATATTTGTTATTTAAACTACACATTTTCTGTTTCTGATAAACACATTTTCCTACTCTGTCACCTAGAAATTACGTTTATAACTACTGTTTCAGAAAAAACATTTTAAAAGAAACATTATGCAGTTAGGATTTTGTTTATGTTTTTTATGTATTTTATCCGTATTTATGTTTTTTAAATTGTGCTGTTGGATGATACTGTGTCCCTGCTGTTTGTCCTTATCATTGTCCTGTATTGTCAGTTGTCACAATGTTTTTAATATGCTTTTTAACCTTATGTGGTGTGTGCCAAAGACAGACAAGAATAAAGTTCCTTTTTGATTAACGCATCTGCCAAGTTGCATAATGTTGATACTAAATGGATCAAAATCTTTACTGAAAATATATTTAATTTGTTTTCCTTACAAAATCCCCTCACAGCAACTTACTGTTTGGGCATTTAGCAATCGGTTAAGGTGAGGGGAAGATCATGTTCTGGTTTAATACTGAAAAAGTCAACAGTGACTTAAAGCAGGTAACATGACATGTTTACTGTATTGACATTTAACGTAAAACCACAGTCTTTCCCATCTGGCCACATAGACTAGATTAGTCAGTCGTAGAACCATAAGCCGTTAACCAATTAGGCTTTTTAAATCCAGGATCCCACCAGGAAGCCATCCAAACGTACAGTGCCGTTAAGCCCGTATTATTGATATACTGTAAAGCCTTAAGATTTTTCACTCAGTCCAACTGAGCATTAATCAATACAGAGCATGGGGTTGCTGGAGAGAGAGAGAAAAACAAAGTGAGGGAGAGGGCATGAAACAAATCGGATCTGCAAAGAATAAGGGAATTTGTGAGAATAAGGGAAGCACTAAAAGACAAAATAGAGAGGACGGACAAGGACAGAGAGACCAACGAATCCAGAGAGAGAGACAGCGACATGGAGTGATATACGTAGCATACAGCAGTAGTGAAGTGTGAAACAGATGCTGCTCAGTGGAGAGTGAAAGGCCAATGGTGCTTGTAGAGTGCTTAGAAAGGGCAGAAGCTTCATCGATTCACACACAAACACGCATTAATCTACACTATCTGTGTGTGTGTGTGTGTGTGTGTGTGTGTGTGTGTGTGTGTGTGTGTAGTGGGAGGATTGGGTGTGAGGGAGAGTGAAAAAATAGAGAAGAGAGTGAGGGGGTGTGTGAGGTGAGTAATGGTGGCAGGGGAGATAGAGGTGGAGATGGATCAGGAGAGAGATAGAGGCTGATTATTGCTGAGCACTGACAGAGTAAAGGCCCCCTGGGTGTGATACTAACATACACACACACACACACACACACACACACACACACACGCAAGGCCTTCAAGTAAACACGAGCTTACACACTCACCCACAAAGTGATGGAGATGGAGCTGCCAGAGTGTAATACAGTTAAAGGCCCATTTCCACTGCCATCACCACTGAACGTCTGTGCTCCCTCCCCTTCTCCCCCCCTTCCTCCTCTCATTCTCCTCCCCCTGATGGCCTTTCTTCTGTCTCCCCTCCCTGATCATTCAACTCCCAGCCTAATTCTCGATCTTCCTCTGTCTCCAATGTCCTCACCTGCCCTCCCCTCCTTCTCTTTTCTCTTTTCCTTTCTGTCCTCCTCCTTCTTCTCCTTCTCCACCCCTCCCTCCCTCCCTTAATTCTCTTCTGCTTACTTTATCATAGCTTCTCTCCACATGAGGGGATTCTCCGGACCCTCAGAGCAGAAAATGGAGGCTGGTGGAGAGAGACAGCAAGAGATAAAAAAAATTTAAAAAATCACACTGGCAAATATGTTGCACACACATGTACACACAGACATGCATACAAAATGTTGTCAAGGAGACAAACTGAAAGTTTACATGCGTTTATTGTTAGGATCATACTCATATTCAGTACCATCCTTACTGTCAGTATCATGATTTTCTGATACTACTCACATCTTAAAATATAATAAATTCCCTAAAAATCAGCTGTTCATCACTGAATATGTTGTGTAAAGAAAACTACAATTTCAGAAAAACATTTGTTCAACACATGCAGCTTAACACAAGTTTCATTTACATTTCACACATCCCACTGCTACTTTTTGTTTTGTTAAAGAGGTGGTATTATGCTCATTTTCAGGTTCAAAATCTTATTTAGAGGTTGTACCAGAACAGGTTTACATGGTTTAATTTTCAAAAAACACCATATTTTTTGTCATACTGCACATTGCTGCAGCTCCTCTTTTCACCCTGTTTGTTGAAGACTTCGTTTTAGCTCTGGAGTGATACATCTTGTCTCTAAATGATCTTTGTTGGGAGTTGCACATGCCCAGTTCCTAGTTAAGGACTACTAGCCAATCAGAAGCAGAGAAAGGCAGGTCAGCGAAAAGATGGTAAACAGCTTTGATTCAGCTGTAGGCTACATGTTGCCGACCAGCTTGGCAATTTGGACTGGAGCAAGAGTTTCAGAGTGGTGAGTTATTAATCTGTAACAAAAGTATCTTTCATCCATAAAGTTTTAACTGAGCTCTGTCTCTACATCACAGTAACAACTTTATGTCCATTGACTGCCTGGAGGGTAGCTAGTGTTTGGAAGGGAGAGTGTTTTTCCACCGGTGTTTTTGAGGGCGTGTCGAACTAACTGCTTGGTGAGCCTTATGACACGTATTTTTATTGTGACCTCACAAGAAAGGGAAGTAAAGGCTGGACTACAAAGAGCTGTAAAAACTACAAAAGTAAAATTAGCAACGTCCAAACAACATTAAGAGTCTGCAGCTGTGCTAATGGCTCTACAGTATAAGGCAGTACTGCTGAAATGTTAACACTAATGTCACACTAATGTCACACTAATAGACTAATGTCATCATGCTAACATGCTTATGATGACAATGCTGTGCTGTTTTGGCAGGTTTACCATGCTCGCAATTTCAGATTACCGTGTTAGCATGTTAAAATTTGCTAAATAGCACTGGACACAAACTACAGCTGAGGCTGGTGAGATTAGTTTTTAGTTATTTGGTCATATAACAACTTGTTGGACAAATTAACATTTAGACCGATGATGTTGCTAGAGGACACGTTAAGGGGTCAGCGAAGTGGCTCATTTAAAACTACAAATGTTGACTCAATAGTGGTGCTGGTGGAGAAGTAAAGTGATCACTGTTGTCAAATCGCTGTCCAGAAACCATGAATACGTGCTGCAAGTTTTGTGTCTATTTATCTAGTCGATTTACAGTAAGTGAATACATTGACAGGTTGGTGGTGCTGGAGATAAAGTATTAGGATTCTTCATGCGGGATCCATGATAAGCAGCATAAAATTTCAGGGCAATCCAATCAATGGTTGTTGAGCTGTTTCAACTTTGGACCAAAGCTATGGACGCACCAGCTTACCAGCCGACTGATTGACTGACGTTCAAAAGCCATCCCACTAGAGAGGCTAAAGAGTAATTAATGAATTTATACATTTTTCAATAAATGTAATATTGGTGGCACATCTATTTTTAACTTAAGCCAGCTTTGGTTCCGTTATTTTTCACATTTTTCACATCATGTTTATGTACAACAAAGGGTTTGATCAAGTCTGACTCCTCACAGTCCATATTTTTCCATATGTATTGTACAATACTAGCTACCAATTTCTTTTTCTTTCTGTCAGATTGTGCTCAGAAGGGTGACCAAAAGCATTACCAATGTCAGAAATCAGTTGAGAAGTGAAAATATGCTGTTCTTGCACATACATCAAAAAGATGACTGTATTCATGGACTGTATTTGTTCAATAACTTTAATTTGTTATTTAATAAAAACCTGAACATATTTCCTTCACATCACTTCCCTTTTTCATTTCTGAACATTTGTACTGATGGAAAAATAATCCGAAAATAACAAAAAGTAATTAGAATATGGCATCGATCGTCCATTATGATTATAATCATGATGAGGTGATGAGCACTACACATTTATGGACAGTATCTCACAAAAGTGAGCACACTCCTCACATTATTGTAAATATTTGATTATACCCTTTCATGTGACAACACTGAAGAAATGACACTTTGCTACAATGTAAAGTAGTGAGTGTACAGCTTGTATAATAGTGTAAATTTGCTGTCCCCCCAAAATAACATATCACACAGCCATTAATGTCTAAACCACTGGCAACAAAAGTGAGTACACGCCTAAGTGAAAATGTCCAAAATGGACACACATGCTTGACACCATCTGAACCAAATAAGTTTATCTTCAGATCACAGGATATGGTTCCAGTAATCCATGTCCTTAGTCTGTTTGTCTTCAGCAAACTGTTTGCTATGGAAGATTTTATTGGACTTTAATATTTGTAACCCACAGAAAACAATCCACAAATGTGTACTATGATGCGCAAATAGTTCACTATCTACAAATATGTATTTTTACATTTGTGATGTGTAAAATCATATCCACAAAAATACAGTGACTTCTACACAGAAAACAGTTTTTGCACATTTGCAGATTGCCTTCTGTCAATTTGTGGGTCATGTTACATTTGTAACTTCCTTTTTACACATTTGTGCGATTTTTTCCTATGTGTACTGCGAAGATCTGTAAAAAAAATATACACAAATATCTCACTACCCAAAACATGTATTTTTACATTTGTGTAAAATCATATCCACAAAAATGCAGTGCAATTTGCAAATATGTACAATTTACTCTGTACACAAATATTTTGATTTCACATACAAAGTGTTATTTACACATTTGTAGATCTATTTTAACACACAAAACAGTTCTTGCACATTTGCTTTCAATTTGCAGGTTGCATTACACAGTGTTGGGCAAGCTACTTGGAAAATGTAGTGAGCTAAGCTACTAGCTACTCTACATTAAATGAAGCTTCACTACACAGAAGCTACCCCCCAGTGAAATGTAGCAAGCAAAGCTACAGCAACGTGGCAAAAGTAGCTTAGTTATATCTAAGCTACTTTTAATTTTTTTTTATATTTTATAGTTGGGTCTATATATATACACACACACACACACACACACACACACACACACACACACACACACACACACACACATACACACCGTATATATACACACAGTATAGGTCTAGTTTATATTGAACCAACTTCATTCCACAGTATAGAAGAAAGACTAAAAACCTGAGAGCTAAATACACAGAGAACTCTCCTACTTACTGCCATATCATTGCAGCTGAATGTATTTCATTTGTATAAAGTAACTTAATTATCACATTATTATCTTTAATATTGTTTGTTATTTTAATAATTGTTCCTTTGAAAAATTCTACTGCTTTCCAAAATTGAAGACATATTTTCAATGTAACATTGGCCTACATCGTGTTTTGTGTATGGTTTTTATTCTTCATTTTTTAGTTTTTATAATGTCTTTTCATTGTTTATTAATTATATTTTTTATATGTGAATATGTGTGCTCTGGCAACATTGCAACCTAAACAACCTACACATTCATGGCAATAGGCCTGAGAGGGAGGGAGAGAGAGAGAGAGAGAGAAATCTCTCATCTCATCTCATTGAAACAAGTTTCTGCCACTACATATCCTCCTCCATCCTCACTAGAGGAAGAGCTGTCCAGGCTGGACCCTGATCCTTCTCACAAGAGGTGTTACAATAACTATCACAATAGAAAGTAAACTCAGTCCCGCGTGTCTTTATTCCCCTGTAGCAAAGTCTCAGACATCAGCCCAAGGATCAGTACATGATGTCACCGTCACACGGAAGCGCTTCTGCCAGCTACACATACAGGTCCGTGTGTGGCGGTGGCATCACTTACTGATCCTTCAGAAAAAAATGCGCTACTCGGTCAATAAAAGAGCTTCGTTACTGAAAAACTAGTTGATCCAGAAAACAGCGACGCTACCACCATGCTACTGAGAAATGTAGTTAAACTAGTAACGAGATGTTATAAATTAATATTGTTGATTGGGCTTTATAAAATACAGAACTTCTCTGCTTTTCATATACTTTTATAAAGCTTACTTTCATAGCTCTGACAGGAAGGTGTAACATATTACTACAAACACAATTTCAAGCTTATATTTATTTAAATATAAATGTCAACAGTGATAAAGTATTCAATAATAAACTATGTACACTTGTACAGAAAAATTTAGACTGAGTAGAGTCCAGTGGTCCAGCAGAAGCAGAAGTTGTTGTCTCCTACAGATGACCCTGGGTACTGCAATGGCTATTCTTACAACTCATGAGAGGCAATGTCGCTACCGCCACCTGCTGGTGTAGCTAATAAGCTGCTCTCACATTTACAGATCTCTGTTTACAGATCTCTGTGGTAGAGAGTGGACAAAATTCCACAAATGCGTAAAAAGGAAGTCACAAATGTAACGTGACCTGCAAATTGACAGGAAATGATCTGCAAATGTGCTAAAACTGTTTTGTGTGTAAAAATAGATAAACAAATGAGTAAATAACACTTTGTATGTGAAATTAAAATATTTGTGTACAGAGTAAATTGTACATATTTGCAAATTGCACTGTATTTTTTGGATATGATTTTACACAACACAAATGTAAAAATACATGTTTTGGTTAGTGAGATATTTGTGTATATATATATTTTTTTTTACAGATCTTCACGGTACACATTGGACAAAATTCCACAAATGTGTAAAAAAGAAGTTACAAATGTAACATGACCCACAAATTGCCAGAAAGCAATCTGCAAATGTGCAAAAACTGTTTTCTGTGTAGAAGTCACTGTATTTTTTGTGGATATGATTTTACACATCACAAATGTAAAAATACATATTTGTAGATAGTGAACTATTTGCGCATCATAGTACACATTTGTGGATTGTTTTCTGTGGGTTACAAATATTAAAGTCCAATAAAATCTTCCATAGTTTGCGGGCATCATCTTTAGAAGAGACTTCCTTCTGGGATGACAGCCAGGCAGACCCCCACCCCTTCAAACTCTGCAGCAATGCTGGCAGCACTCACACGTCTGTTTCCCAAAGACAACCTCTGGATATGACGCTGAGCACGTACACTCAAATTCTTTGGTCGCCCACGGCGAGGCCTGTTCTGAGTGGAACCTGTCCTGTTGAACCTCTCTATGGTCTTGACCATTGTGCTGCAGCTCACTTTCAGGGTCTGGGCAGTCTTCTTATAGCCTAGGCCATCTTTATGCAGAGCAACAATTCTCATTCACACCTGAAACCTTCTAACACTAACAAGTCACATGACACCGGGGAGGGAAAATGGCTAATTGGGCCCAATTTGGACATTTTCACTTAGGTGTGTACTCACTTTTGTTGCTGGCGGTGTAGACATTAATGGCTGTGTGATGTGTTATTTTGAAGGGACAGCAAATTTACACTGTTAAACAAGCTGTACAATCACTACTTTACATTGTAGCAATGTGTCATTTCTTCAGTGTTGTCACATGAAAAGGTATAATCAAATAATTACAAAAATGTGAGGGGTGTACTCACTTTTGTGAGATACTGTACCTATTGCCATTTCATCTGCAGTTCTTTTGTTTGTTTTCCCATTTGATTGTGAGTGAGACACTGAGTTAGTCTGAAGAATAATGCCTTTAGAGTAACTACACCAACAAATCAATGAAATAAACGAGTGATGTTTCACAGTATGACAAAAGGACGGAATGGGGGACAAACAGTTTTATCAGAAGAAGAGGATTATGGAAATCAGGTTGTGATCTGTGGCGCGGTAATCCTTGCCGCAGCGAGCAATCACATAAAAAGTGTTAGTGCGATTAACCAGCAGATTAGCCACGTAGCCACGCACATATTTAACTGATTAAAACCCTTGAAAATCCGGACTCTGGGGAGGACCCACACCATTTACGATCTGTATCCGCTGTTAGCTATTTCCTCCAGCATAATTATGGAACATTTTGCGTTTTGCCTTCCACGTGTGTGTGTGTGTGTGTGTGTGTGTGTGT
>NC_060170.1:20512880-20537946 GCF_021292245.1 Micropterus dolomieu | reverse complement strand
ATATTTGTAGATAGTGAACTATTTGCGCATCATAGTACACATTTGTGGATTGTTTTCTGTGGGTTACAAATATTAAAGTCCAATAAAATCTTCCATAGTTTGCGGGCATCATCTTTAGAAGAGACTTCCTTCTGGGATGACAGCCAGGCAGACCCCCACCCCTTCAAACTCTGCAGCAATGCTGGCAGCACTCACACGTCTGTTTCCCAAAGACAACCTCTGGATATGACGCTGAGCACGTACACTCAAATTCTTTGGTCGCCCACGGCGAGGCCTGTTCTGAGTGGAACCTGTCCTGTTGAACCTCTCTATGGTCTTGACCATTGTGCTGCAGCTCACTTTCAGGGTCTGGGCAGTCTTCTTATAGCCTAGGCCATCTTTATGCAGAGCAACAATTCTCATTCACACCTGAAACCTTCTAACACTAACAAGTCACATGACACCGGGGAGGGAAAATGGCTAATTGGGCCCAATTTGGACATTTTCACTTAGGTGTGTACTCACTTTTGTTGCTGGCGGTGTAGACATTAATGGCTGTGTGATGTGTTATTTTGAAGGGACAGCAAATTTACACTGTTAAACAAGCTGTACAATCACTACTTTACATTGTAGCAATGTGTCATTTCTTCAGTGTTGTCACATGAAAAGGTATAATCAAATAATTACAAAAATGTGAGGGGTGTACTCACTTTTGTGAGATACTGTACCTATTGCCATTTCATCTGCAGTTCTTTTGTTTGTTTTCCCATTTGATTGTGAGTGAGACACTGAGTTAGTCTGAAGAATAATGCCTTTAGAGTAACTACACCAACAAATCAATGAAATAAACGAGTGATGTTTCACAGTATGACAAAAGGACGGAATGGGGGACAAACAGTTTTATCAGAAGAAGAGGATTATGGAAATCAGGTTGTGATCTGTGGCGCGGTAATCCTTGCCGCAGCGAGCAATCACATAAAAAGTGTTAGTGCGATTAACCAGCAGATTAGCCACGTAGCCACGCACATATTTAACTGATTAAAACCCTTGAAAATCCGGACTCTGGGGAGGACCCACACCATTTACGATCTGTATCCGCTGTTAGCTATTTCCTCCAGCATAATTATGGAACATTTTGCGTTTTGCCTTCCACGTGTGTGTGTGTGTGTGTGTGTGTGTGTGTAGCCAAGGCAAAAAGAATAAAAATAGGGGATTAGCATGACCCAAAGGGTGACAAAGTAGTTTTAATTTCTTTTGCATCCTGATGATTAATGAAAACGTTTTGCATTCCTTTTTTTCCAGTCTAATTGTGGGCTATAAATGTAGCATTTGAGATCAAAGGTAGGACAGTCAAAGAAAGAAACGCATGTGTGAGTTCAATGTGTGAGTGGTGCTGGATCACATTCAGAGCACAATACCGGACACCCTGGACCCAATGCAGTATGCCTACCGGCCCAACAGGTCAGCTTCAGACGCCATCGCTGCTGCCCTCTATTATTCCTTCTCTCACCTCGAAAACAAAGACTCCTACATCAGGATGCTCTTTGTTGACTTCAGCTCTGCTTTTAATACAGTCATCCCCCACAAACTCACCCACAAGCTGTCGGCACTTGGACTGCGACCCACACTCTGCGACTGGCTCCTGGACTTTCTGACTGGCAAGCCCCAGTCAGTCAGGATCGGCAACAGAACCTCAGCCACTATTATAACAAACATTGGCACTCCACAAGGATGCGTCCCCAGTCCCATCGTCTACACCCGGTTCACTTATGTGCTGCGTTCCACAAGGACAACATCATACTGAAGTTAGCGGACGACACCGCAGTGATAGGTTGTATCACTGGCGAGGATGAAGTGGCCTACACGAGGGAGGTGGCAAGCCTTGTGGCATGGTGTGAGGACAACAACCTCACCCTTAACACAGACAA
The DNA here is from genome assembly GCF_021292245.1 of Micropterus dolomieu. Taxonomy (NCBI): domain Eukaryota; kingdom Metazoa; phylum Chordata; class Actinopteri; order Centrarchiformes; family Centrarchidae; genus Micropterus; species Micropterus dolomieu. The sequence continues at coordinate 20,536,039 of NC_060170.1, read as the reverse complement.
GACAAAGGAGATAATCGTGGACATGAGCCACTGTTCATCCTAGAGCTTGAAGAAGAGAGGGTTAGCAGCAATAAATATTCACACTTCTACACCTGTCTGGAGGTATAGGAGCATGAAATGTAGGACTACAAGACTGAAGAACTCTTTCTTCCCCACTGCCATCAGAGTCCTAAACAGTTGTTTAGGACATGTGGACTCCATAATCATGCCCATCTCTGAACTGTACCATGCCCATGTTAATTGCACCGTTATTGCACATCTGCACACTGCTACATGCACGATTTCCACATGTATATAATTCATCATGTCTATAATTCATCAGTTGCACAACTGTTTATAATTCGTCTGCCTGCACAACGACGAAGTGTACATATTTGTTATTATTGTTTTACATCTGATGTTTACATTTTCTACATTTTTTATATTTGAAGCTAATCTCTATCGTGTTAGTATTTATACTTTTTTATTGTAGGCATTTGATGTCGACAGGAAAGTAAGAATTTCAGTGTACAGGGAAACTTGAACATCTGACAATAAACACTTGGAATCCTTTGAATCCTTGAATCCTTGAATTGCTTGCGGTTGGCTTCGGTTAGAATGATTCATGGTATAGGTAATCAATGTCTCTGATCAGCAGACCCTAGTTTATAACTATCTACTGGGGGATCAATAGATGAGTTTTCAGTCCTCGGGGAAAACAGTCCTGGAGCTCTCTATCTGAAAACTACTCGCCAATTTTCTGATCAATTCCAGCACAACTGGGTGTGAGAGTGTTTGAAGTTGTACTACTTGCAAAAAAAAGCTGAGTTTAGACTCATAAATCACAATTATCGAAGGAACTTGTGTTGGTAGATGCTGTAAGATAAACACAAAAACATAAACAGTAGATAAAGTTAATGTACTAAGACAAGATGGACAATGCACACATACAAATTAGTATAGACCAAAGAAGAAGTGTGTTTACGTAATGTGTATCTGTGAACATCAGCAGAGATCCTGGATGAGAACATCTTCAAAACACAAACACACCTCACCTCCCAGCCACTAATGTTAATTATAATATTGTGATTGATTCTGGTTAAACCTTCACACACTAAAAAATACGTTGTCAACATAGCCCTATTTGATTTCATTTTCTTGTTACAAGGATAATAGTTCATATTAATTGTTAATGAGACTTCACTGTACAACACTGGGATACTGGTGTGAACACATTCAGTCCAACCCAGGGGTATTTACAATGCAGGGAACCTTTGAAATGGAGTGCATCTCATCATTGTATACAGTATGTACACCAAATGAGTGTCAGGGCTGCACATATGCATATACGGAAGCCCTAAGCGGCCATCAATTCAAGCATTTTTTTACTCCGTTTTCCCGTGATAACGGGATAATTTTCTCGTGATCTCAAGATAACAAACCATAGCTGAATACAAGGGTTAGCCGGTGCGTTTCTTTACAATAATTTCAAAATACTTTTCAGTGTGACTGATTAGCTCAGTTGGTAGAGTATAGGACTTGTAATCCAGGAATTGTGTTTGACTCCTGATCAACTCTTTTTCTTCTTTTGGGTGTTTTTTATTATCCTCTTCAACAAAGTTGTTATGAAGAGATTCAGGGGAATCCAATCACAGATTTCCTGACGGCTATTTCAAAGGTTCTGGAATAGCCATCAGGAAATGTTTAACGTTTAATGGATTTCCCTGAATTAGAAGCACAGGAATTTCCGCTGCCTGGGAATGATGGGTATATGAAAAGTCCATAGGTTGATGGATGTGGACCAATCCAGCACGTGCTTTATTATCTCTTCATAAGAACTTTGTTGAAGAGGCTTATGAAAAAGATTTTTAAAAATTTGGACTTCAATGAGGATCAAACCCACAACTTCAAGAGTTTAAGTCCTGTACACTAGCAACTGAGCTAACCAGTGATATTAACAGTTCCACGGAAATTATAATTAAACCACAGTCTTAAACTACTGTTTTGTTATCTCAAGATCACGAGAAAGTTATCCCATTATCATGGGAAAACAACATTCGTTATCTCAAGATAATTATCCCATTATCACGGGAAAACAGAGTAAAAAAAATATTTGAATGGATGGCCGCTTAGGGCTTCCATATACACATATACAGAATGAAAAATAAATTATTACAGTTTCGCTTAAATCCTTCTGGATCTTTGTTGTACTCAAGAAGAACTAGCTATACAATACCCTGTGGAAAAATGGGATTATTTTACATAAACAGTGGTGCCAAGAGGCTGCTCTATAGAGTGAAACAGCTTTAACTAACCGACCACTGAGAAACCCATTTTTATATCTCCCAGATTTCCCATTAACTACATTCTAATTTGACAGTGACGCAGCAACACCCCGTTGATGAAGATGTGGGTTGGAGGCTCTCTTCTGGAAAGACTTTGCCTCTTGACAGGTAAATAGGATGCAGTATTCTCTGGTGTCTCTCTGACTAAATGAAGCTTGCTCGGGATGTAGTTCTTAATTAAGACTTAGCGGCTCTGGCAGGGAACATTTCAGCAGCTGCAGCTCCTCTGGAAGTGGGCTGGGTTGACGCTTAGCTGCTGGTGTCGACTGATGTGTGTGAGTTTTCAATAACGCAAACTGACAGTCAGCTTCAGGTGAAGATGCATATTAAAGATGGAAAGGCGTCACTCACACAGAGACCCACACACACATCCACATGCGCACACACCTTTATCTCTGTCCTATTGAATAACTCTCTGATGCTTTCCATATTCCATGTGAGGGATTATTACAGCTTACCCACAATCCCCAGCAGCTGATTATCCTGCTGTTGACAGGACAGAGTTGTGCTATCGCCCTTGTGCAGCAGTCAGCTGTGTGTGTGTGTGTGTGTGTATGAGAGAGAGAAAGGAAAAAAACATACTGTATTTAATATGTTTGTTTGTATGTGACAGAGGAAAGTAAAGATTTATTCTGCATTTATATGTATACAGACGGAGGAAATAATTTTCTTCTTTTGCGTGTGTGTGTGTGTGTGTGTGTGTATGTGTGTGCGTGTGTGTGTGTGTGTGTGTGTGTTAGTGCTCAACCCGGCAGGTGTTTGTGGTTGATACCTGCAGCTCCAGCAGTGCTGATCACCTCAGCATGTCACCTCACCTTGGGAGAGAGACAGCTCTAAGCTCATTAGCACACACACACACACACACACACACACACACACACACAAACACAGGTGCCTAGCTCAGTGGTCTACCTGGGGAGGTTTGGGGGAAAAAAACATGAGGACAAGAGGAAAAAGGCAAATAAGCTCAAGGGAGATAGAGGAGAGGAAAGAAGAGTATATTTCCTTAGAGGAGAGGAGAGAAAATCGGTTTACCAAACAAAAGATAACCAGGTACTTGTGGAAAACAAAGAGATAGATGAGGGAAGGGGGGAGTGTGGGGCCTGCAGGGACAAAAAGTGAAAAGAAATAAGAAAAGGAAAAAGCATCTTGGTAGACAAAGGCTTTGAAAGAAGGTAGAAGAGAGGGAGGAGGGAAACATAAATGAGGATGAGAGGAGGAGTAGGGAAGGGTAGAGAAAGGAAAAGAGGAGGAGGCCTGAAGACAGCATAACAGGATGTAATGGTTTTATTCATGCTGGCAGCAGCTGCACTCTCGTTATCCCCCGCTCCTATTTGTGTGAATTCAATTTAATCTGGTCGTATTGTAGCTTGTCTTCCCTCTACTGTTACTGCGGTCTATGTGACTCAGAGAAGAAAATTTAAACAGCATTACGGTGATGGTTAAGTCCAACTTATGATGATTGAAGAAAAAGTACACACATCCCAAGGTTAAATGCAGCTGAAATTAAGCGCAAACATCAATCAATGAGAGGTCTAGAATACCACAACAATTAGAAATATGGGTTGGAGTGTTTGTATGACAACATTATGGCCCTGATATGTCCCATACTGTCATTTAGTAACTTAAAGCTGCACTACATCAGTGTTTTTATGGTAATAATGTATCAAATGACATGTGATCAAATGAAATGTGTAATGTAAAATGGGTCATTCATAGTTTTTTTGGTTGTTTTGATTTTCTAGCCCATAACTTTACTGTTTTGGTTCTTACTGTTCTTATTAGCGTTATTTTCCACAGCAGCGTGCACCTGTTTTCAGCAAAAAGGCTCTGATAAACCCACTGTAAACTACCTGCTCAGCAGCAAACGGCACACAGGCAAAGTCAGCAAGTAATATTTGCTCAGGTTGATGGTGGAGCGCAAAAGAAAAGATCTGAAACAAGAGCGAATACTGGACTTCCATTCACCAGGTGGCCAAAAACACAACTCCAAATGAAATATAATGTTGATCTCTTCTGGATGCTGTTTGCCACAACTGTATGTGCGTTCACAGCTTGTTCTGCTCCCTCAAATTATGCTAAAAAAAACAACAAAGTTTTAAAATTTTATTCTTCAGCCATCATTGATGTTCAGCGCATACATTTTAATCATTATTTTGTGATGTGTTGTGGAAATTAACTTAGTAACTTATCCATTGCACCTGAATGTGTACTATTCATTTCGGTCTAACAGTATTTTATTTATGTCAGTCTAAAATATTTAGGTTGTCCCAGACTTGAGAAAGAAAATTTAGAACAAATTAAACAAATAATGTTGAATGAAATTTAGATTACATTAGAAATTAGATAGAGCAACTAATCACTCTATCACACAGTCATTTGTATTTCTGCATCTGGATCCCCAGTATTAATAACTATTAAAACTTAACTGTAAATCCTAAAACAGAGCATTTTCAAACTGAGCACAACCTGAAATGTCACTCTCTCATGTCCTGAACTAGTCCCCGTAAATGTAGAAATACAAGTATACTCACATCCGTACTGTACACATAAGCTGAGCAGTGGGAAGAGAGCACCTTTTTTGTGTGGCGTTGAGATAAATAGGATTAGGGATTTGGGAGATTTAGGGGGAATAATCCGTCTGTGTATCGGAGAGAGGCAGCAGCGGTGATGATCAAAAGAGAACGCTGTGATTCAGAGCTCAGAAATCTCTAGATAGACTGAAAACTTGGAGTGACATTTTCTCCATTTTTTCTCCAAGGATCAGCTTTCGTTTTGTCACTGTGACTGTTGTAATTGCTGCATAATCACCTCATACTGTACAACGCTGTCTGCGTGCGTGTGTGTGTGTGTGTGTGTGTGTATGTGTGTGTGTGTTTGCGGAAATGTGTCTGTGTACGAGAGCCGGGGATAGACAGAGAATTATATATTCACAGTAATTAATCAGATTTACAGTTTACATCAGGGGAGAGAGCTAGTCTGTTTGTAGTGGGTGTTAGTATTAAGCAGGGGATTGGACTTGGTTATTTAACACACAGTTGATTTGAACAGCTGCTCTGGTCTGCTACTATCACACTGGCAAAAAAACCAAAAAACCTCTGCACACCGGTAACTTCTCCTTTCTGTAGACATCCCTGGCTGTTTGAGTGGACCACCCAGCTTCTTCACTCCTCATCCTTTACCCACTTAATGCTATTCAGGAGCACAAGAGGCTAGAGCCTAAAAGCAGGAGAGAGAAGGCAGGAAAACTATGTAGGCAGTGCATGTGTTTTCACAGGGTAAACAAAGATGCAGTATGGTGAGGATCTGTAGGAACAAGTAGTAGTCCAGAAGAGTCTGTGAATTGCAAAATAAAATGCTAAAGAATTAAAAAAGCTGAGCATGTGACATCTCTGCTGGAGAAACCTGACTGACACGTACACCTTCAGCTGGGTTTTTTTCATATTTGTAGGGAAATAGGGAAAGTAATTGGGAATAACATCGTTGGAGAAATGTGTTATACAGTCTCCCTCTGACACTAATCAACTGCAGTGCCAGTAGTTATTAAGACTGAGATTTTCCCGTGAAACAACTGTTTTAGAGTCATCACATGTGAAAGTGTTATATCCAATTTTAAAGTTAAACTTGATTACTTACAGTGTATGTAACATCTTTTTTTTTGCCGACAGACAGATTTTCTGTGGTGATCAGATTTCTATCTCTTCCTCATTTGACCAACTAATGAGATTTTGTTTCCTGTCACATGGGAGAAAAGTGGATCACAGAGAATTTTAGTTGAAAAACTACAAGAATAAATGCTTAATATTATGTTTAATAATACAAAGGCTGTAGCTCTCGCTGTACAGCTATGTCAATGCATAAAGACAATGTTATAGCAGCAGCAGCAGCAGCGAACCACTGCACGTACAGCTGGCGCATTTCAACCTGCCCACACTCAAGCAGAAATCATTCAGTCAAGTTGCTTGCTGTGTGAAGTGGATTCACACTTGCATTAATACCTACAGAGATTTGATCCCATTCGGGTAAATTTCAGCTCGTACTGAATGACTATCTTTACTGGATGCTGTCAAAGGTTTCATCCAGTCATACATACATTATGGATTATGTATCATACAGACAAGAGCAGCCACTGAAGAAGCAAACCTCTTCACTTTGGACCAAAATATCACCACTTAAATGCCTCCTCTCTTTTCACGTTATAAGTTTGTATGTGGATATAGAGTAAGTACATATGTAGATAAAATATGTATGTTTTAGCTACCAACACTTGTAGTGAAAGTGTGTGAGTTACACTCAACACAGAAAGGACAACCTGGTTAAACTCAATTTTATCTTCTTATGTTGTAACTTGCAGAGTGTGACTAAATGACTTACGTAATGATCGTTTTGGTTAGATCGTTTTGTGCCAGCACCCCCATACTTGCTCACACTAAAAATCACCTTCACAATGACAAAAGGCTGTTGATATTTTTTAAAAGCAAACAGGATTCAAGGACATGTCTATACATGTTTGAAAAGACACTTCTTATTTTGGGAATGCACAAGCAGCGTGGTGTGTGATCTTCAGTTGCAACTCCTAAACTCTTCTACCGTAATAAAGCATGGCGTACTAGAGAAGAGCTGTGTGAAACTAAAGGGAATCTAAGAAAATATTTGGGTGAACATGCAGAGAGCCAGGACAGGAATTAATGATGCATGAAAACACTGATGTTTCCATTACATTGCAAGTTGTTTCGTTAATCTATACTCCATTAACACATATAACTGCATCTTCTTAGAAAAGTACAGGTGACTTAAATTGAAAACTCAATGTACCAAAGATGATTCAATAAGTTTTTTTCATTTTATGTCAAACCTTTATCCACACAGAACTGAATTAGGGTAACGATTATCCTCTGCTGGTCTCAGAGCAGTTTCAGTAAAATAGACTTTGCACAATGGAACAATGAGAATGGATTAAGTTAATGTTTACGTCTAGAATTTAAATTACCGTCTGTTTAAAAGGCTGATTCTCTAATCTCTGAGCTTCCATCGCATTCATCTATAATGTACCAAAAAAGGTTTTATAAATTAGGGCCTAATGTGTTCATGTACCAACCCAGAAAGTCAAAGACCACTCCAGTTACAAAAAAAAAAACATTTATTGTCTAGATATTTCAATCATTTTAGATTAGCTAGCATTAAGACCATTTAGTATTTCTGCTGATTAGAGGTTTCTTTTCAATGTAAAAGATGTACAAAAACAGTTTGTCATTTCTAAAGCATGTCCTGTAAGAAAAAAAAACAAAAACAAAGATATATACATTTGTACAAACATTCAACAGACAAAAAAAAAAATAAACACAAGGTCATGAAAATAATGAGATTGAATGGCTGAAATTGACCAACTCCTTCCTGAAGCTGAAATACAACTGAACCTTCACTAACCTTCTCTATAAGACTACCTTGACAAATAATTTAATCTTGCTTGTAATCTTAAATCTCATTTGTAAAATCAAAAGACAACATGACACTGTTGTACTTTTCAAGGCAAATTCACAAATGTCCCACATTCAACAATATTAGCATAAACAAATGACAGTATTTTAAAAAGGCAGTTTTTAAGATGACATTTGTTGAGTGAAAACGGAAGAAAGGACTTTTCACTTGTTTAAACATAAAATCAATAAAACCTATCAAGATCCTTTTAGAAGTATAGATGGTCCTGGTCCCATAAAGCTGATTAGCCACCCATACTGATATCATGTGTTTTAAAGACAAAAGGCAGAGTTGGGGTACATTTGCAACAGTAAAGACAGGAATCAAAGGGTTGTTTTTTTTTATGTAAAATTAAGGGGGAAAATTTAATCCAAGACCCTTCATTTAATTCATTATGATAAACCAATGAATGTACTGTAAAAGAGACCACAACCGAATAATTGCATTAAAATTGACAGCAAGGGCCTTGTCTTGATTTCAGCAACACCATATCCAAAAGGCTATCTGAAGCTCTACCCAGCTGACCAATTATCAATACTGTCTGAAATCTTTTTCAGTAATATAGTGAATAAAGAAAGGCTCCTTCTGCTAATGGGAACCCCATCAACACCTTCAGTTACTGTTAGTATAGAGCGTAAGGGGCTAAAAAGTCAAAAGAAATTCCAGTATGAAAGCTTGTGTTGCTTGTGGAGTACAGCTGTGTAAAAGGGTAGGGAAATCGTCTTGCTAATATTTCTCCAAAGTACGTATATGGCTTTTGGTGGCATATGAAATGGGTACCTCATGAGGATCCAACTAAACCATCACAGAAATTGACAACAGCGTAATGCTGGACAAGTCAACATGGCCTGTAATTGTGTGTACTAAGCGTGTAGGTGGACAGCTATCACTACAGTGCAGTTAGTGAGGATTGGACTTACTGTTGAGACAGAAAATGTACTTTTCAGACAGTGTAGGCGTTATCAGAACAGCAAGCTGAGGTTCTAAGGTCAGGGAGTCACAGCTGAGAGATCAACAGGCTGTGAGCATTGTCTGGAACAAAATACAAACCAATATGTTCTGCATGTCTGCATTCACTGTCTCTAAAATGTTGCTTCTCCTCTTCCGTCTCTCTAATATTTTGTCAGTTTTTATCCACATTTTCCTCTTTGTTTACATAACGAAACATCTGGTTTGAGTGTTCCTTCTAGGGTCTCTGCCCCTGGTCGTGGCACTGAATCAAAGTGTGTTTTCAAATCGGATGTTCAGTACAGTGTTCTCCAGAAGAGCTGGTCTCAGTCTTTGGTTCAGTCATTATCTGGCCCCTGTAACTGATCCCAGTGCAGTCCGTAGCACAAAGCAGTAGAGACAAGAACGTCCAAATGGTTCCTCTCCTTCCATTAACATCCAGCTGCTCCAGTTAATTTCCAGCTGATATGGGAGTCATGTATACAGGCACGATAGATGTGTGCATGTAGAACGTTAGTCTCCTCGGTAGATGTAACAGAAAAACAAAGGCGGCGCCATCAAATTCACTCCTGTCCGCGATTTCTGTCTTCAAGCAAACATTTCTAGAAAAATATGTATCAGGTGTGTGGGAAAACAACATTGGTCCATGCTTTCTTTCCATATTTTTAGTAGATGACCTCATAAACAGTGGCCTTCTTGTCCCCTGAGCCAGTGACGATGTACTTGTCGTCCACAGATATGTCACAGCTTAGCACCGAGGATGATTCTTTAGACTGAAGAAAAACAAAGAGAGACAGAATTGGTGTGTGGGATCCTTGAAACTATACTCTTAGTAAAATATATTTACATCTGGTGCTCTCAATCCAATCAATATGGCTGAATGGTTAATAAGATACAGTTTCATAACATGTTTGATAATGTCACAGAGAAACATGCTGATGCAGAACGAGACGGGATATGTTGCCACACTCCAAGCAATATTTCACTGCAGGCTTGTTTACAACTTAATGTGTCATTAAAACAGTAAATGCACAGTAGTCATTGATGCCATGCAGTGCTGATGGAAATGCAGTTTGCCCTGTTAAAGCTGAAGCAGTAACTTCCGAGGCAACAGTTTTATATATTATCTAAGTTAATATATTATCTAATGAATATAGTGATCTGTTGCCCCAACCTGGAATATGCTGGCTCCATACGGTGTTCTCCACGCATTCAGTAAGTTATCCTTTCCTGTGCTCACAAACCATTTACCTGGGTAGAGATAAACACAAACAAACCCACAATAAGCATCCTCAGAGTAAAACAAAAAGACAGACAGTGACATCATTAACAAGATATAGTAAAAGTGAAAAAGGAAACCCCTTTTTAGAATAGAACAGATAAAGTTGACTTTTAATTGGCTTTAAGTGACGAAAGACCTGTGTTGCATGTCATACCACACTCTCTCTCTCTCTCTCTCCCTAGAACCGTCACAAAGACATTTAAATGACTAATTTTAAAGGTAGACTGCAAAAAGTGCATTGAAAAATTAGTCAAAGGAGGACTAAATAGATAGAGATCAAGGCAGGCTGTTGCTTACCACAGTAGGCAAACTGCAGGGAGAGTACACAGCTCTCATGTAGGTGAAGCTGGTATTTGTCGGGTTTGGTGACATGAAGGACCTCGACGTTGCTGCTCTCCATTCCCACAGCAAGCCACTCTCCTGTCGGACAGTAGCCAAGAGAGAAGATCTGGACAGAAGACACAGGAAATGTTATTTGAGTTGTATTAGCATTGAGCATCTGACCAGCTGCTAAAATTGAATTTAGGATACTACTTTTAATACAAATGTTACTGAATGGCATTCAGTTTTTTAAGGTTAGACAACAAAACGCTGCTTGCTGATAATGCGTGTGTACCTGTGATGTAAAGTCATGCTGCTGCAGCTGCCGTCCCTCTCGCAGATCCCAGGAACGCACAGTGTTGTCGAGGCCTCCGGTCCACAGCTTGGTGCCGTCATTGGAGATGTCAATACAGCTGGCTCCATCTGTGTGGCCCTGGAACTGCCTGCAGGATACACGCATACATTTTGAGTTAAATAAAGACAGAAATGTTTAAACAAAGACACACACTAGGCATCAGGTTGCCCGGGCAGTTGGTATGCGTCAGACTACCAAATGTGAAGGGCTTACAGTATTTCTCATCAGAAGCCATTCATCAGAAGTAGTGCTATTGTTGAACTTCAGGTGCTACAACTTATCTAATACTTAACTAATCATAAAAAGGTTCTATTAGACGGGGCTGACAGTCTGCTAATTAAGGAAGATCAATACTGTGGTTAGAGAAGCCAGGCAGTAATTGCAGATGCCCTTATAAAGCCCAAAGCGTACGTACAACAGGGACTCTCTTACCTAACGAGGGTCTGGTTGTGTAAATCCCAGACTGCAATGTTTCCATCGCTGCAGCAAGAGAAGCAGACCTTGGAGTCCGGGCTGATGGCCAGAGCGTAACATGCCGGTGCTGATGATGTTAACTCTGCCTTAATCCTGGGAGTGGGTGTGGCCAAATCCCAGATTGACAGCGTGCTCGCCTCGCCTCCCACAATCAGCGTCCGACCATCAGGGAGGAGACGGCAGGAGCGGATGTAGTTGTCTCGGTTCTGACGTGGCAGACACACAAAAAAAAAAAAATGTATTTAATGTTTTGCAAGCGTACAAGATTTTGTATAGATAAGACTCAAATACACACAAATACAGTTGACTGCAGAAAATCTGGTTTTGACAGTTTCGACACACACCTATCAGTTTGACACACACCTATCACTCAACAACATTTTGTACTGTATTTCGGCCCCACCAACCAGCACCAGTTCACTCACCAGACAGTCAAGCTGCGACACTGGACTCTTGTTTCCTGGGTGACTGATGTCCCAGACCTTGACACATCCCTTCCCTCCTGTGTAAACGTGTCGGGTGGGGTTACTGATGGTAACGGCACACACCACTTCTCCATGATTCAGTGTGTTGATCTGACGGGCGTGGCGAGGAATCCCTGGCCCTACCAAGGCATCCGGGGGGAACGGCACGGGCTGCATCTGCCCGTCGGCCGCCACATGAAAGGAGTAAGCACTGATGATACAAAGGAAGGGGAGAGAAGGAGGTTAAACATGAAGGTAAAGATGAAGAGAAGGAGAACACAGAAAGAAAGTGGAAGAATTTGCAGAAGAAGAGAAAGTGGTAAACACTGGAAGAGAAAAGCGTCATTTTTTATAGAGCAGGTTTTTCTAGGACATATTACATGTTCCACAGGACAATTCACATACGAGCAGCTGCAAACACACTTACGGTTTGCCACCAGGGATTCCTGTTAGGCTGGGCGGCATTCCAGGAACTCGCATGTGAGGATGAGGATCAAAACCAACCTTGGAGGAGAGAACACAGACATTTTATGATACACACCCATGGGCCTTGGCAAAAACGCACACAGGTCAATACTAAACTGTGGAAAAGAACACAAACATTCATGATTACAAAGCAAACAGACCCTCTCCAGCTCACACACCCTTTGAATCTAAATGACAAGTTTAAGAGTCAGCAAACGCACAGAGGCTGAGCTGTCAGTACTTGTGCTATCACCAATGCAACACACACAGCTGGTTGAGTACACAACCTGAGTTTCTATCAAGTGTTGCCCAGACACAGCTGTGAGTCTACTAAACCTATTTAAACAGTGTAATGAACCCTTCGCAAATAGAGACAAGAGCGATGAGGTGATTGTTGAACGTAATGCACACCAACATGCCCACTGTATAAATACTGTCGCACAGAGAAGAAAAATACAGCTGTGCAACTATTGACACGCAATATAAAATATACAGTGCTTATGAAAAGTATTCACAACACTTAACTTCCTGATGTTTTGTCATTTTAAAACACTGAAATACTGCGGATTTAATTACAACTTTTCAACACAGAACAATTCTACAAATATTTTGCTTCATAAGACACAAGTGTTTTTAGAAGCTCCTTCATAAGTTGAAGGAGATCACGTGTTTAATCAAGGGGTGACAAGTGATTTTAATTTTGATTTCTGGAAGGTGCAACCATTATTGTCACTTTTATGGAAAAAGCTATGAACACATGTAGACAATTGATCAAATCAATCTACTGTTACTGAAAAGTAAGAATCAGAGGAACGGTGCAAGAAAATCTCCAACACACTGATTATTTCCTCAGAGTATTGTGTAGACTGAAAAAGGAAAGAATATATTGTAGTACAGCTGTAAATCTGCCTGGAGTAGGTTACAAGGTTTCATGGCTGAGTTGTGAGTACTGTGCATACAACAACAGTTGCCCGGGTGCTTCAGGGAGAACGGCATAGAAGGCAGTAGAAGTAGAAGGCACGACTTAAAAATTCACTCTGTTCTGTTCACTCACATTTACCATGCAACTTCAGAGAGCTCGAGAAGTTTTTGCAAAGAAGAATGGGCTAAAAACTGAAGCGTCCAGGTGTGCAAAACCTGTTATCAGCCCAGCTCTACATAGAGTCAAGGTTGGAATCACAGCCACAGGAGGCTCTACTAAATATCGTCTTGAAGGAGGTGAATACTAATTTTCATGTTTGTACTTAGTTTAGATACATTTGTAGAGATTTGTTTTCAACTTGATATCTCTGTTGATCAGGACCAAAAATGCCTAATTACATCCACTGTGATTAAATATTTTATCAACAACGCAATGCAACAAAAGCTTTGTATATCAACAATTAGTAATATAACAAGAAAACAGTTAAACGCTTTTGTTGATCTGATATTTTGCAGAGGCTTTCTTTATTTTTGGGATGCAACAGATGGACGCACACAGATATGAAATGTCACCCTTTTCCACTCACCATGGGTGAACGGCCATACGCAGCCACAGCGGCCGCAGCAGCGACACTCATCTGAGGTGACATGTTGTGTAGCCCGGCAGCATAGGCCGCAGCCCCGGCAGCACCAGTTAGCTCCCCATTCATTCCTGCTGCGTGGGGCAACATACCAAATGCACCCGGATATGGGCCTGGTACAGCCAGGGGGGTCCGCAAACCTGCAGCTGAGGCGGACAGAGAAGGAAATAGTAGGACACATGAAAAGCTGGCAACATCTTAAAGAGAATTCAAGTTCACAATCCCTTAAATATGTGAGAATACAAACCTGGGTCCTGCAGGATTATCATTCGCCCACAATCATCTGTAACCCTTGATTACAATTCTTTTTTTGTCTGTGATACAAAGTTAAATCAAGCATAAGCAAACAGAGATTTCTAACCGAAACTGTGATTGCTGGCAATCAGATGCGTTTCATATCAAGTAGACTGTGGGGACCTACGCACATGTATGACGTTTTTCCAGAGTAAAGGTGTGCCGTGAAACATTAGTAGTTAAGACCTACAACAACAGTTTTTTCTGGTAGCAGGCAAGCTCTTTGAAACTTTACTATGAGGTTGAATTTTCCTGGGGGCAATTAAGAAAACACTTTAAACTTATTGCCTTCTAGTAAAAGTGTGCAGTGTAAAGAAAGCACAACCTATCGTATAATGTATTTACAGATGTTTAACCTGGACTTACTGGGTGGATGTGGTATCTCCATGGAGGGGGGTTTTGACAGACTGGGCCGGATTCCAGGAGTAGAGCTCGGACCAGGTGTAGAGTCACCTCTTGGTGTGGGCGTGCTCGACTTTAGCCCCGGTGTACCTGCCTTATCTCGCTGCCACACAAAGAGAGAGATCCCTTAGAAACGTACAAGAAATATGTAACTACTGACATATATTCACTATCAATGGTCTGTCCATCTATATGCTAAAACAACAAAAACAACTGTCTATCCCTACCATTGACATCTCTTTGGATTTGAGGGAGGAGGAGCTTGCTGATGATGCAGTAGAGGCTGGACTACAGGGGTCTTTCTTGAGAAGGCGTGCCTTATCCAGGCCATTTTCTCTAGGGGAGGGTAGAGGCGTGCCACGGGGGGAGGCAGGATCCTGGTGGAGGGACAAGGATTCAGTACCCTAGAGCAATATTACTGCACAAAAGTGAGTTTCCTCGATAGAAGACTTCAACTATAAAAATATTGTAGTTTTTAAAAAAGGGACTGCATCAATCCCACGGCAAACAACCACAATTACAACAATCTACTAACAAACAAAAAATATTTAAACATACTGACCTCATTCGAGACATCCACCACTAAGTTATCATCACTCTTCTCCCCATCGCTATCCTGCAAAGAAAGACAATCAGTTAGCGCCCCATTAAATATTCTGCACCTCCGTCTGGTAATTTTCTTAAACAGAAGATTGTCACAAATGTCCTTGCTCTATGATTAGCTGAAAAACAGCCTGTTAAAGGCACTTACAAGTGAATATTCAACTGGAAATAAATACCAATGTGAAGCATCACTCTTAAAATTCAATGTGTGACTATGATGAATCTGTACAAACGCTTACAATACATGTACACATGAATAGAGACAAATGATAAATAATTTTCCCTCACTTAAGTGAAATATTTCTTACATAGTGGCTCGAGTCCTTGTCATCCACCTTGCGTTTCTTGGTGTCATTTGAAAACTCAGGTCCATTGCGTCGCTTATCTGAGTTCCTAAGGCTTTCTGGCAGCAACGAGTTACTCTGCAGATGAACATAGAGGGGAGGTGTAGAAGGACAGAACACAGTGGGATAGGAGAGCAGAGACGAGAGAGATTTAAGAAAAACGAAATGTAGTGTAGAAAGAAAATAGAGAAAGGAGAGTTTGGAGGACAAAGGGGGAAAAACAAAACAAGAAAAAGGTTTGCAGACGTGAGACAATTTTGCCATTTACAGTTCAGGTTGTGCTTTCGGTGTGTGCATACTGCAAGAGCTCGCTAAACCGTCTGATCCATCTACCACTAATTACAACAGCTATTCAGCGTGTGTAGAGCAGGTTAGAAAAACAGACTCTTACTTGCAAATAGGTTAATAGTTCATAGCGTGGATTAAGCAGCACTAACACTTAAACAGCAACCTCTTTTCTCACTTGACCACAGCCACACACACACAAACACACGCCTCTGAAGTTGATGATTACATTAAGTGGCCCTCAAAATCTATCAGTGCTCCCTCTCCTGGCTCTGACAAGCTGCACTGGCTGCAGTATGTGTGTGTACAGTGTGTAATTGACTGTAAAAGGCTGTGTGTATGACCAAGTGTGTAACAGACTGTGTGTGTGTGTATTACTTGCATAACACTTGTGTGTCCCTCTGTGTCCCAAGACTACATACACAGACACACACTCACACACAGCTGCCCCCCTCTGGCCTCCTGACCAACAGATCCTATTGTTAATAGATTAAAGCTTCATGTTGAGTCCATTATAGTCTCAGCCTGTCAATGAAATGTGCATCCAACATACACAAACACACATGCACACATCTAGTGAGCGAGCGCTTGGGCTTTGAGGGAGGAAAGGGTAAATGAAGGAGGAATTGCTAAGAGAGGAGGGGGTGGTGGTGTGAGAAAAAAGGGGAAAGGGAGGGGATGAGATTAGAGGACGGAGAGGATGGAGGGAGGGTGTGAGAGTGTGGAGGAGAAGAAAGGGTGACAAGAGACAAGGGAGGGAAAAAGAGGGGTGAAAATCTGTATTCTGCCAAAGGCCCCTTCCTTCACACCCTCTCCTCTTCCTCCCTCTCTCCCACCCACCTCCTCCCCCTTTATTGAAAGGTTTTAGTGAGTTGAGCACAGAAGCACTGACCCGCAAAACATAAGCAATTTCCCCCCACCGCCTCCCCCCTGTTCACTTTTAGCATGGTCTCTCACTCACACACACACACACACACACACACACACACACACACACACACACAAGAGCAGTGTCATATGACTGCTGGCCCCCCTCCCCTCCCTTTCCCAATCCCTCCCCTCTCAGTGGTGGTGATATTAAACACAATGAGAGTCTTTAAGCGGGGGATAAGGGGGGGCTGGGGGGTAATCTGCTCACTGAGGTGTTAAATAGGCACAACAATGCAGGATAGGCTGGAGGAGTGTGTGTGTGTGTGCACGCAACTGTGTGCGCGTGGGACCATGCTAAAAAGCTCATTTGGAGGAGAAAAGAAGCCCAACAGTTCAGAGAAGATCTAGGGCAGAACTAAACAGGCAGGCCGAAGCTCTACCCAAGAGATCCCAAAACACACACACAAAAATATACTACTTAAGGATGAAAGCTATTTGCGCGTGAAACACAAGTAAAAATAAAAACAGCAAGTTTCTTTTATGCACATGGTGAGGTGAACTTTATTGAGTAATACTAAAATGAAAAAAACAGCAACAGCTGCACTTTACATAAGTTAAAGTTCCAAGTACTTTCATCAAATGTAAGGTAATGTGCTGTGACTCTTTAAATACTGTATTGTCAATAAAACACTATTGCATGTGAGACAACTGAATGGTTGGCCCAAGATGGGATATTTGGCTTAAGTGTTTATCCTACATTACCAGTGGTTGATAATAAAAAAAGTTAAAGCACAAATCCAAACAATTAGATCATTACTTGAAACGGCTATGTAAACTAAATGTAGTTTACTTACAGCATACAGTCTAAATTTGTTTTTCCTTCAGCCTGAGTAGAGCTTACAGATCCCATAGACGTCTTTCAACTGAGCTAAGGCAAACTAATCTCACTGTTGAGCTAAAGTCAAACTGAATCTAAGACCAAAGTCAAATTCCCCAAAACCAAACTATCCCTTTAAGAAAGAAAGTAAACTGAGTTTGTCAGAACAGTAAACATTGCCGCGGAAAGAGGAAGTACTTACTGTGCCGGGCTCTCGTTCTATTGCCATTGGAAATGCGTATATGTGGTTGAGGTCATAGGGTTGGGTGTTCAGCAGAGCAGAAAACAAAACAGAAAAAAGGAAAAAGAAAAGGGTATGAGTAAGCAATGTGAAGTCTATGTTTAATTGTATTTATAAATGAGAACCAAACATTCACACAGAAAACTGACTCAGAAGTAGCCAAAACTTTTTTTTTAAAAAAAAAGGGATTAATAATAATAATAATAAATAACAGTATCTTTCAGAAAATTACAGCCTGCCAATTAAACGATATGGATGTTGGCTAAAAAGTGAATTGTATTATACATATTTTCAAAAATAACAAAATCCACACATTTCTGGACCATCTAACAGAAAAATATTTGTCTCTTTCTTTTCTCTAAGTTGCTGTGGTGGAGGGTGCGTTTGTTCACCTCTCAGGTGCTCAGGTCCTGAAGGGTGCGAGTCTGGTCCAGACAGGTGGGCCTTTTTATCCCCACCATCTTTTCCCATCAGATGGGGAGGAATACCACCAAGTGCTCCTGATAGAGCCAGGAGACCAGCTGAACCACCCAGCTGAGAGGGGTGGAGGCCAGCAGGGTGAGGGGTGAGGGGCACCGGGGCTCCACCGTGGTTATGGGATAGATGCTGCTGCTGCTGCGAGACAGAAAGAGGCAGTTAGTTAGTTGAGTTGAGAAAAAAAGTGGGACATTCTGAGATGCTGCAACATACACTTGAGTCGTGTTCAGGTGTTGTAGGCCTAAAGCTGGCAA
Source organism: Micropterus dolomieu (assembly GCF_021292245.1). NCBI lineage: Eukaryota > Metazoa > Chordata > Actinopteri > Centrarchiformes > Centrarchidae > Micropterus > Micropterus dolomieu. Next base: position 20,517,719 of record NC_060170.1, on the reverse strand, counting down.
TATATATTGTAAAGAAAATAAATTGTTGATTTGCATCTGGAGCAGTCCATTTTTGATTCAGTCCTCGGTGTACTAGTGTTATTTTCGTCAGACGAAACTAAACGAAATACATTCGTCAACAACCTTTTGACAACAATTAACAAGGACAACTGACACAAACTGACAAATGGCTGACAAAATTAACAGCCTAAATTCTCACACCTGTGAGTCAGTGCAAAATGTTTGTACTAAAAAGATGAGACGTTCTGCTGCAATATAGCTGCCTAAATGTGCAAAACATTGACGCCTGACACCAAAAGGTCAAGTGTCAGTGAATGAAAGTGAGCCATCTATAGGTAAAAATCAATAGCACTATGTCACCCAATCAATAGAGATCTCTGACCCTATTGAAGTCTTCAACAGATGGGACAGTTTCTTCAGTGTCAGGGTTTACACCACCTCAACAGTCTGCAGTCTACAAGGCGGTGAACATATCCTCTCCCCCTACACGTCGACACACACACACACACACACACACACACACACACACCCCCTCCTCCCTCTAGGGTCAAACACTGAACAATACTGACAGCTGGGATCACAGCCCAGAGCCTGAGGATGTGGTGGTTGGGGAGGGGGGGAGGAAAAGGAGGAATGACAGAGAAGTTGGGGGAGAGAGCCGAGAGCCCCAGCTGCTGCCTGCACTGTCAGGTCTTATGAGGGAGTGAGGCGGCTGAGGAGAGAGGGGAGGAGAGGAGAGGAGAAGAGGGTCAGAGAGAGAGAGAGAGAGAAGAGGGAGACCGAGTTTGGCTGGCAGCCCTGCTCTCTCTTTCACACCAAATCAGGCGCTCGTCTGAGCGTGAAATGCCTTTGTGTTCCAAAACATCATTATTGCCTCCTCAGACAGTAGCCGCGGGAATCCAAGCTCACTGATTCGCCACCGGGAGGGGAGGAGGAAGGAGGGAGAGAGGAAGGGGGGCACAGGAGGCGACTCGGCAGGGGTGGAAGGAGTGCTGAAGGTCAAACCGACTTTTATCTCACCTAATTGACTAACCCACACCCCCTCTCCTGAGCCCCCGTCTATCCATCCTTCACTCTCTGCGTCCTGCCCCGATGAATGAAAGCAAAACAACGAAACAGTCTTTTAGCCTCAACCCCCATGCCTGCCTGTACACACACACAAACACACACTCAATTTCCTGAGCTGGGTCGCCTGCCAAACAATCAAACATAAACACACCCACACGTCACACTTGATCGCACTAACATGCATACACAGAGTCTAGATAAACAAGGCACACACACCCTCACTCAACCATCTTACACCCAGCCTGTTGTTTTCTGGGGATAACAGAAATACACGCTTTGCTACACCCAGACGCACACACAAACAGATGCTAAAAACACACATACAAACACACACAGATACACAGGACCCCTGATGGGAGTAAATGGAGGGGAAGCATTGGTGGAGGCAAGGGGAGCCTGGTTTGTCATGGGACGTTAGTGTGAGCTGGTGTGTGTGTGTGTGTGTGTGTGTGTGTGTGTGTGTGTGTGTGGTGTGTGTGTGTGTGTGTGTGTGTGTGTGTGTGGAGGTAGGGGCAACATGCTTCATTACACTCATTTAACTCACAAACGGGGTGAATGACAGGCCGGCGTGGGAGATGGGAGGAGAGGGGAAGAGGGGAGTGTGAGGGCAAAGCCGTGACCCCACCCCCCTCTTTTTACAAACACTGAAATCCTGCAATTAAGACTCAAATAGCAACTGCCAAATCCACCTCTCTCCCCCACCCCCCCATCACACACACAGACCTCCATCAGTCCACGCCAACTAACAAGCCCACCTCACATTTTACTCCCCAAACCCCCTGCCCACTCTTCGCTAAGCTAAAGCTATGAAGCCCCCACCCCCTTCCCACATTCGCCTTCAGCTCAACCCCCTGGCCTCACCTCCTGCTAGTCCCGCCCCTATGGCTCCTATAAAGAAAAGTATTCTCAACTACCTCCCATCCCACCCAAAAAGACACCACGAATAGCTCAACTCAAGTCTGAATAGCTGGTCATGCCCCATCGTTCATCATAGGCTGATGACATACAGTTTGAATAAACACCACTCATTACACTTCTCCCAACTTATTCATATCCTCTATTCTCTTCACGTTCACCATGAAAAAGATCAGTTCTATCAATCAATCAATTTTATTTCCAGACACATAGTACATAAAAAAAGAGAAACTATCTGAGTCCTTGGTTTTCATTTTATTTAATTTCCTTTCTTTCTCTGTTTTCATTTTCCTTCATATGTCATACATATATGCCTGTGGCCTTGAGATTAATTTGGTGATCAAGGGATTTAAATAATATTCCTTTGAAACAGTTATATATATATATATATAGCCTATAATATAAAATCAATGTAAACTTCTGTGTGCAGGCAGTGAAGCTTTAGCAGTGGTTCTGTAGGTTTCAAGTGAAATCCGGCAAAAAAAATATTTGCTTAAAGAATTATTTTGACTTACTTGGGTGTTTGAGTTATGTCTTTGTTTCTGCTACATATTCATTATTATGCAAACAAGTTATGAAACGTTTCTACAATTAGTAGACAAACCTGTGCTTCTCTTCTTAGTTGTGAGGTTATGGAGAGGAGAACCTTAAGGATACACATAAATGTTTAAACTTCACTCGCGTTTAAACTATCACAGTAGAACTGCTATACTAGTGAACTAGTGTGACATGCTGTGCTTTATTACATTCAGCAACACCAGCCCTACTTTAGGGCTGTTGATTTTTGAGAACATGGAACAGTATGCACAGACATGCAGAGACAGCTGATTAAAGTAAAGAGTAAGTAGAAGAATACACACTGTAGGTGGAAGCCCTGGCAGTCCACGTACCCCGATGACAGCGTTGAGCTCTGCCATGGTCACCTGTTTGGCTCGCTCCACAGCTTGGACCACCTGTTGCTGATGCTGCAAAACACACAGACAAACACAATGTTGCTAAACAAAGAGTAAAAGGCTGATTTATCAATAAAGCTAGAACAGACAACCAGAGTGTATAAATGGCATAAAGTCTGAAGCTAAAAGTCACACATGCTTACCTCCTGTGAGAGGAAGGGAATGACTTGTGCACAGATGGTGTTTAGTCTCTTGGCAATCTCAGTCTGACGGAGGATGAGACAGAAAGAGACTTAATTGTTAATAACATAATTACATTCATTTAGAAAAGACAGCTGTTCAGTAACACCAATAAAGTAATACAAGCACACACACACACACACACTGAAGCCCCTACCAGTGTATGATATAATAACAACACCCATCCAATTCCAGCTACACACAAATCCAGTGCGTGCCATTTTCAGCATCACTAACAAAGCACAATGAGATTTTCCTGTCTAATCACCAGTGTGAGTTCAAGTTTCTCTCTTGCCTGCTGTATTTCTTTTTGCTCTCTCTCTTTATCCTCTGTACTCTTGTCCCTCTTCCCATCAGCACTTCAACATAATCTCATCAGCTACTAACTTCATTTGCTCTCCCCCCTCCAGTATCCATGCCAACACATCCGCCTGCCCCCCAAACCCCCCGGAGGTGGCAACAATTGGCTGAAACCAGATACCCCCACAGTGGCACCAAATCAGATAAGGGGACTCGCATTACATATCATCCAATCAAACTGATACGAAGAAGGCCAGGGTGAAGAGGGAATTGGAAGAGCCATGAAACGTAGTAATGGCTCATCAGACACACACATCCCACATAAACAGAGACACAGACACACGCTAGATGCGAAAGCCTCAAAAGGCATATGTGCTGAAAACTAATGACGCTTTTTTAAAACTCTGTGAATAAGGCTAAAGCACACAGAACTTCCTCTTTCCAATAGACTTACACGACATACATTGCTCCAGTTTCCTACATAAATCCTTCCACCATCCGCTGTGCAGGAGACTTGTGAATATTGCTGCAATTCCTCTGTCATTAGAAGGTCATCAAGAATCTACAAGCATGCTAGTGGCTGAACCGTAAGGCTGAACTTAGGCACTATGGTACTTTGAGCTAAATCTTACACATCGTAGTTTAGCGCGTTAGCATGCTAATTAGCTTTAAACATGAATTACAGCTGAGGATGATGGGAATTGCATGTATCTGGTCATAAACCAAAGTTTTGGACAAATTTTGATGATGATGCTAGATGAAAAGTCAGGGGATTAAAGTTACTGTAATTCATCATGAGGTGGGTTATGAATGTGTGTACCAAATTTCATTGCAATCCATCCAATAGTCGTAGAGATATTTGACTCAAAACTATAAAACTTCTGCTGGACCAAAGGGAAGAACCGACGCTAGAGTTTTCCATCATTTAATGGGTTTGACAATTCCTGAAAAGCTGATATTGCGGCGACGTCCTATTTAGCTGTAGCATATTAGCTCTCATCTGACCTGTCTGCTAAACACAGCTCAGCTCGCCAAATAACTGACCCTGCCACAGTTTAGCCAATTATGTACTTGGGTGAGCTAAATAAAGTACTAGCCTATTCAGAATGAGTCCTGAACTAATTAAGTAACTGCTTCACCTATAATATAACTTGGAGTGTGACTGAAACTAAAAAGGCTTGGCAATATTCAAATACACACCCAGAAGACAGAAAATAGGGTGGTTAGGTAAATATGCCAAGTAAGTAAATATAGATATACCAAATAGAGGTAAGAAAATATGGAACAGCTTAACCCTGCAAATTCTAAACATTATAAATAATTGACTCTTTATCCAGAATCAAAGGGAATATGGGATCACAAGGAGTAATCTAAGCCTTCACAGCGCTCGTAGTTCTGTTTGTCATTTGGGACTGCATGTGTG
>NC_060170.1:20492060-20512780 GCF_021292245.1 Micropterus dolomieu | reverse complement strand
TCCCCCTGCCATCACACACAAAGACACACACACACACACACACACACTGAAGCCCCTACCAGTGTATGATATAATAACAACACCCATCCAATTCCAGCTACACACAAATCCAGTGCGTGCCATTTTCAGCATCACTAACAAAGCACAATGAGATTTTCCTGTCTAATCACCAGTGTGAGTTCAAGTTTCTCTCTTGCCTGCTGTATTTCTTTTTGCTCTCTCTCTTTATCCTCTGTACTCTTGTCCCTCTTCCCATCAGCACTTCAACATAATCTCATCAGCTACTAACTTCATTTGCTCTCCCCCCTCCAGTATCCATGCCAACACATCCGCCTGCCCCCCAAACCCCCCGGAGGTGGCAACAATTGGCTGAAACCAGATACCCCCACAGTGGCACCAAATCAGATAAGGGGACTCGCATTACATATCATCCAATCAAACTGATACGAAGAAGGCCAGGGTGAAGAGGGAATTGGAAGAGCCATGAAACGTAGTAATGGCTCATCAGACACACACATCCCACATAAACAGAGACACAGACACACGCTAGATGCGAAAGCTTCAAAAGGCATATGTGCTGAAAACTAATGACGCTTTTTTAAAACTCTGTGAATAAGGCTAAAGCACACAGAACTTCCTCTTTCCAATAGACTTACACGACATACATTGCTCCAGTTTCCTACATAAATCCTTCCACCATCCGCTGTGCAGGAGACTTGTGAATATTGCTGCAATTCCTCTGTCATTAGAAGGTCATCAAGAATCTACAAGCATGCTAGTGGCTGAACCGTAAGGCTGAACTTAGGCACTATGGTACTTTGAGCTAAATCTTACACATCGTAGTTTAGCGCGTTAGCATGCTAATTAGCTTTAAACATGAATTACAGCTGAGGATGATGGGAATTGCATGTATCTGGTCATAAACCAAAGTTTTGGACAAATTTTGATGATGATGCTAGATGAAAAGTCAGGGGATTAAAGTTACTGTAATTCATCATGAGGTGGGTTATGAATGTGTGTACCAAATTTCATTGCAATCCATCCAATAGTCGTAGAGATATTTGACTCAAAACTATAAAACTTCTGCTGGACCAAAGGGAAGAACCGACGCTAGAGTTTTCCATCATTTAATGGGTTTGACAATTCCTGAAAAGCTGATATTGCGGCGACGTCCTATTTAGCTGTAGCATATTAGCTCTCATCTGACCTGTCTGCTAAACACAGCTCAGCTCGCCAAATAACTGACCCTGCCACAGTTTAGCCAATTATGTACTTGGGTGAGCTAAATAAAGTACTAGCCTATTCAGAATGAGTCCTGAACTAATTAAGTAACTGCTTCACCTATAATATAACTTGGAGTGTGACTGAAACTAAAAAGGCTTGGCAATATTCAAATACACACCCAGAAGACAGAAAATAGGGTGGTTAGGTAAATATGCCAAGTAAGTAAATATAGATATACCAAATAGAGGTAAGAAAATATGGAACAGCTTAACCCTGCAAATTCTAAACATTATAAATAATTGACTCTTTATCCAGAATCAAAGGGAATATGGGATCACAAGGAGTAATCTAAGCCTTCACAGCGCTCGTAGTTCTGTTTGTCATTTGGGACTGCATGTGTGAGAGCACAAGATTTGATCACGTGAAAAGCTTAAAATGCTAATTTTCTTGCTTATTGTGGAGAGCTATGTTTCTAAATCAAGCCACACAACAGGCTGTTGGTGGGGGAGAGAGATGGTTAGTCTGATGTTTGTATTTAACTACTTTGGCTGACCAGTCTGAGCAGCATTTATGTGAGACATCTTGCCATACTTTCAGCCTTGTAGAAACGTGCCCCCTGGCCAGCTCGTGAGCTGCTAACTTCCGCATGCTGAAACTCAATCTCATAATGTCTTACTTACTGAACGCCCAGAAAGCTCTAAATAAAGAGCTAGTTCAGGATATACTATACCTGCTCATCCATTCTCAGAATCCTGAGTTGTAAGCCTATAATTAGCCTTGTATAAAGGCTCAATGATTAGGTCACCTGAGAACAGTCTGACTTACTACTACCAGGTCAGCTCAGCTAATCTAACTAAGCTAATGACAAAACTAACAAGGATAAAGCAGACGAGGCCACAAATACCCAAAGCTGGAATCCCTAAGTGAGACATAACAAATACTGACTCAAGAGCATCCAGACAGGAAAAAAAAAAAATTAGGTAACAAAGCACACACAAATATTTCATATGAGCTCCTGAATAACAACATAGGAGACGGTGCACCATCCACGTTGTGATTTTCATAAAATTAAGCGAGTGGTTAAACAAAAGTTGAAGATACAGAGAGAAGACCCCATCCACACTACTACGTTTCCATTTTAAAACAGAAACCTTTTGTTATGTTTGCACCTCCCGTCCAGACTAAAACGGCGTACACGAAGACCTAAAACGGAGAAGTTTGAAAACTCTGGTAACCCCGTTTTGGTTTTAAAATATTCCGTTAGTGGGGACAGGAAAACACAGGAGGACTTCAGAAAATATGACGCAGACGCTCAGCTCTCTGATTGGTTCTTATTAGTCATGCAAAGCAGAAATACAATGCTACTGACAGAGCTTTTGATTTGGCATTTTTATTTAAATATTTTGTACCATATAAATAACACTTAAGCTACACTTGTGTATGTCGGCGTGATTACTTTGCGACGACTGCCAGTCTGTTTTCCACTGCCACAGTTGCTTTTAACTGGCGTGTTACATTCAGTAACAGTCCCAGCTCATTATTGGTCCATGACAAAAAAATATCTCATGCGGAACTTCTTCTCTTCTGAAACTAAGGAAGAGAGACACCATCTTCTTCATGTTTACACTGGCATGCGCATGCCCAGTGAACTAGATATGCATTTTCAGTCGTTTTAATATAGACAGAGATCAACTCTGAAAAGCAGCTAAAACGCTGGTGTGGACGGAGATCGTATTTGTTTCGTTTTGTGGATGGGGCCACACTGTATAATCGGAGCATTACTGCCACACTACACACACACACACACACACACACACACGTACCTCCCCAGCAGGAGGTGGGTTGTTTTCTGTATCCCCCATACCCGCCCACAGAAGCTTGTTGCTCTGACAACTGCAGACCCAAGCTAATGACCTCCCCTGGAGCTTTAGTGTGTGTGTGTGTGTGTGTGTGTGTGTGTGTGGACAATAGGAAGAGATGCATCTCCCTCACAATGAAAGAACAGAAGCTTCACATGGACATAAAACGAAAGAGGGTGGGGGTGTAGCACAAGAAAGAAGAGATCCCATGCTTTTAAACAGAGGCTGAGAAGGGCAGAGAGAAAATGGAGAGAACTTGGGGTAGAAAAAAAAGGAGAGAATAACAGGGGAACAAAAAAAAAAAAAACTACTACTGGGAGGGAGTGTGAGAGAGTCAAGAGAAGAATCCCCACTCCTCAGTGAAGCAGCCAAGCCAATCCACCTCCAATTTCCTCTGGTCTGACTGGTCGATAGCTGTGGTAATTACTGGTAAACGCTCTGAGACATGCACCACTCCTGTGGGGAAAATGTGTGTTTATGAGTTTTCCCTCCTCGTCCATGCGTCTGCGTAGTATGTTTGCATTTCAAATGTATTTATGCATAAACGTATTTGACTTTCTGTGTTTGTGTTTATTCCTCTATCTGCCCTGATGTGTTCGCATATATTACTTATGACTGTACATGAATGCCCTTACCTTACATTACAATGTGTAAGTGTCCTTTCTGCCATACTGAAGTGTATGTTGGTGTGTTTTGGCCTCCCTGCTTCTAAAAAAGGGAGAGATCCACTGTCTCTCCTCTGCCCGGCCTCACTGTGATCGATTCCTCTGCCCTCCCTAGCCCTGCCCCACTAATGTAATAAAGCAGGCCGCTCCCCTAGACAGCACCAATCAATCTACAGAGCCATTCATCCTGCCTCTGGGCTCAGGCGGCCAGCCCTAACTGGGGAAATGGAGACAGAACCCCATCGATCACGAATAAACACACATCCAGACACACACACACACACACAAATGAACGCACAAATGCATTTGCACATACACACAAGGACACGTCAACAGGCGCGCACACAAAATACATTAAAACCCTGCCATGAGAGGGAGGGAGAGAAAGAAAGAGAGGAAGAGACAAACAGTATGACGCAGAGTAGACAAGAGGCACACAGATAAGCGCCCTTACCTGTTTGTGCATTTCGATGTTGAGGCCATAAGACATCTCATAGTACTGAGGAGGACAGAGAGTCAGATGAAGATTAGTGAGAGGAATTCTGAAGTAAAAAGCTTAAACAGTTAAGAAAATATGCGCAACCTTCAAGGTGTGGGTGTTTCACTGGAACAACCAGGTGTGTGACTAAGTGTGATCGCAAACAATTCAGAACGACATTCCTGTCGACTTTTTGTTTGTTTCTGTGTCACACTAAAAGGCATTAGACACAAACTAAGCCTCCTTTGACCCAAAGCTGTTTGAGGTTAAGTGGCTAATAAAGTGAAATGGTATTTTACTTTAGGAAGAGGAGACTAATGCAGAACCTTCATCCCTTCAACCTTTGACCTTTTGTTAAATCAAAATGCAAAGTCTGCCTACTCACAATCTGCAAAGATGTAGCACAGTCTTATCTGACACGCTAATCATCTTCATATCCGAGTAAGGAAACTCTGTACAAATGTGCACAATAAAAACAGCCTTAGTTAACACTTACTTTCATGTTGTGAATCGTTTTTAAATTTTTAATCACTCAGACAGTATTTACTTAATATTCAAATATGGGTTTTCACTTCTCTGCCTTTGGAAAGCTGAAAGTTCAGCTCTAGAAACACACAGAGCTGGTCGGGAATTCCTCAAGGGCACGTCAGCAGGGCAAAAGCCTCACTGTGTGATGTTGTGGTGGGAAGTGAACGGAGTGTCACACGAAGCTCACCATGACATAGTGTCTCTGCATCTCCGTCTTTTCACTGGCCAGCTTCTCACACTCCAGCTTGAGACTGAAAAACACAAAACACCATTTACTTTTTAAGAGATACCTAAATTTTTTTATTGCCATGTAGATTGAGCGTGTGTGTGTGTGTGTGGGGGGGGGGGGGGGGGGGGGGGGGGGGGGGGGGGGGGGGGGTGTATTCGTCAGCCCTTGTGGACGGTTATTTAGTCCTTGGTTTTACAGTACAAACAAGTGCCATTGCTGATCAATGAATATCAGCAAGTGCTTTGGACACAAACAGATGTGTGACTGTCTTCTGTCTAAAACATAGAGTCAAACTAAGAATAAACAGTCATCCAGCTGTTTTCCAAAAATAGATAAATAACAACAGTGAAGCATACAGTTTGGTGGAAAGGTTAAAGTCTCCACTGATCCCTTTTTCACTTTGCTCACTGATTAAATCACTCACAAATATAAAGACAAATTTAAACAGTGCCAAACTACGACAACCAGTGTTGGAGGCAGGAGGTTTGGTTTAGTCCCTCTCTTTGTATTAGAGAGAGTATTAGAAACAAAAACGGCCTGTTTGTAGGTCGGTAACTTTCACCTGTTGCGGCCAACCCTTCGCGACAACACAAATAAGTAGAAGTACATACATACACACAAAGAAAAATGCAACTGCACACATACTCAGGCAGTCTTTTCCCAACACACACCCACAGGGGAAAATAAGGAGTGATTTATGAAACCCTGAGCCCACACGGCAACCTCTGGCTCTCACCCATCACCAAGACTTAGACCTACCGCAGTGTAAGCACTAACAGTGATGCTTGGGTCTGCTGCATGTGTGTGTGTGAACCTAATCCAGGTTTATGGGTTAGTAAGAGGCCAGAGCTGGGGTTTTGTTCATTATGGTAAGGGGGATGACTGTGGTTAGGGTGAGGTTTAGTGTTAGAGGGCAGAAGACAATGAGGAAATTGGCAGCAGCGCAGCCCGTAAAGACAAGAGGAGCCCTTCCCTGTGAATGTGTGCATTTGTATTATCCACCTGTGATACTGTGCCTGGAGAAACTGGAACTCCTCCTTGATGCGGTCCAGTGACTCTGGGATGGTGAACTTGAAGGGCTGGCCTGGAGCCTGGTGGGGCGCCTGACACACACACAAACACAGGATTATTAACATCACAGTGCCTCATTATGTGGTCTACAACATGCATCTGATTCCTCCCCAGGCTCACATGTAATACCAACAACTTTTAATTATTAGCCATTATTAAACAAACTAAACGCTTCTCGGGCCAGATGCAGAGCACAATTAACAAGAAGAGCATGATTTACACACGTGCTTAGCCTGAAGGCTGGTAAGACAAAAAGGAGGCGCGGGTCAGACAAAGAGGTGATGATGTTATCTCCCTGGCTGAGGAGACCCGGTTGCAGCCAGGTGAACAACTGTTAAAGCAGGACGGGAAGAGTCTTACCGGGTGTCGCCCCTGAGGAAACATTGTTATCTCCGGGAGGATGCAACCGCTGCCTTCTTAAAACCCCGTTTGGAAGGATCAAAAGAGGGTAAGTTACTGTGAGGATGTGGGGCTCTCCAGATCACGGAGACGGATCCATCCGCGGTTATTATCAGGACCAAGTCTCGTTAATTTCAACCAAAACTGACCGCCCCGCCGCTCCGTCCGAGTTCAGCTACTATTTCATGTGAACCCCTGCTCCCGTGTCTCTCGCCGTCTTTCGGTCGTTGTCTCTCCTGCGCTCCACTGGCAACGCGGCCGTAAATCAACCGGAAAAACACGGGAAACGGCTCATTAGCTGGAGGCAGCTAACAGGAGAGGGGGGTGGAGGAGGAGGAGGGTAGGAACCAGGTGAGAAATAAAAAAGACTGGAGCCACCGCAATCACTTCGGGGTTTGTTTTGCGTAGGATCCGATGTATTCCGAGTACTGAGAGACGACCAAACAAACAAACAAGAAAATATTCAAGCCAGTAGACCATAAACAGACAGCAGCAAACTGTCGGCTCTCAGTCGGAGCATCAGAAACAAATCCACACAAGTTAATTGCAGTGAAGAGTTCCCACTTGACTCGCGCGGTCGCTAGCTGGCGGTTTAACGGTCAACAGAAACAGAAATATTTACTTCCCCGCTGAGTTTTGGATGCAAATCTGCGTCCAAAATAGATTTCACGAGAAAAAAAGAGGAAATATGTTAGTTTTGATAGCAACAACTCCCACAGTGGCGGCGACAGTCCACCGTCTAGCTCTGCGTTACCTCAATGGCAACTTTCTCACGCGGTTTCACGCACCCCAACCGAAACTGTAGGCCGGCCCACAAAACGGCCGCGGACCAATCCAAGCCGCCGCTCCACGTGGGGATACTAATGTAGATTACACAGCTGACCAATAGCCGTACAGTAAACTGCCCCGAGTCTGTTGACCTGGTTGAGCTACGCGGATTCTGGCCAATCAAAGCGTGCCAAGGAGCTGCCATTCTGGAGGCGCGCTGGGCGGGCAGTGCGGTGAGTGAAGGAAGTCTCACCTGTCAATCAAAGTAACGTGGGCTCAGCAGGAGCAGGGTTGAAGGTGTGCGTGTGCATACACACACATACACAAGGGCACGCACGTGCACAAACGAAATCAGCAAACACAAACACAAATACAGTCTAACAAGTGTCGTGGCAAATCAACTTAAATCTCTCTTCCTCTTCTCTCTATGTAATATAATACAGTGTGCATGTTAATTTGGTAGGACTTGAACTCACTTTGTGTTCCGCTTTTCTTAAAATAAAAAAATCTATTCATGCTATTCATCTGTTGCTCACTACATGTTCAGGCAGTATGTTGTTATTTTCATACACATTCAAACTATATTGGGTGAGCCACAGAGATAGCTCACAAGGTTAGGAGTCCATGGACAAACCCAAAACCCCAACTTCAGGGGAATATTGTGAGGTCCTGGTATACCAGTTACGTCACTTCAAAAAAGGATGTTGGTCTCAGTGTAAATACTACTTCCATGCAAAGAGGGGAAACTTGGTAGGGGAAATCCTGATTTGCAGTAACAACATTCACAGAATACTATGTTATCACCATCACACAAATCCAGATAGAGACAGGTGGGGGGAAAAAAAGGGTTCCCAAACAGGTCAGCAGTGTGCACAGACAAAAAGCGTAGGAACTGTTTTTACTTCACTCTGGTGTGTAAATTTTTTTTAATATACTCAGTTTGTGGACAAAAAAGCACTAAGAGGCAAAAGAGCACAGCAACTACTTACTATTTCTTCATAATTGTAGAAATTAAGTAGTTGTCTATATTGAAAGTATATATCATATCCACCTTCCTCATGTACTTAGTAACACCCGCACAAAAACATTTATTTATTCCAGCATCCCTTGCACTATGCTCCATTACACTATTGTTTTGCTGTCTACAAATGTTGTTGTTTGTGTGTGTGTGTGTACTGTACACTGTAGTTTGTAGTATGTACAAAAATGGATATTTATTTGTGGAGGTCCGTAGCTGCTTTGAGATAGATTTCTGATATATTTTTTTAAAGCATTATTATTCATCTGTTTCCTCATATATGGCTTCATCTCTTTTTTTACATCAACTTTGGTTACAGTTCAGTATAGAGATACAGTTAAGAGCAAATGTCCGTGAGGTAATGATTAAAAACCTCTAGATATAATTGTCTGTGGATTAGATAAATTCTGACCCTGTGACTTCCTGTACTGATAGGAATATCTTGACTTGTAACTTCATATTTTACTGTAATACAATCAAAGAAAATAGCGACTGTATTGTGAGTTGGTCAGTGGAGGTTCCCCAAACTAAAATCAGAAACAAATTGCACACAGCTACAGCCAGAATAATGACAAATGAGTAACTTGCACCATTCGTCCTTCACTTGTAATCGTATATAAATAACTAGTATTAAGATCCGACAAATCTGACTAGCTAATTAACTGATGAAGTACTAAGTGACTGACTAACAACAGATTTGTTGACCATGTCATGATTGGTGAGGTGGTGGAAACGGGGTTGTGAAGCAGGTTCTGAGTTTTCTGTGCTCTACTCATCCCGTCTGAGCACAAGTCCTCCATCCCTCACTTCACATGGAAAAGCCCCTCACCTCCACGCCGACCTGTGTTTTGCTTATAGAGCTCAACCCCTGACCCTGTGACCTCTGACCTCTGACCTCTGCAGCGGCTGATCCAGTCCATATGAGAGACTCCTGACTGTGACCAGCCATGACCTTTTTCGGCAGCTCTCATGACCACATACACAGGTGCTCTTCAGTTTGTGGTACTATTAATCAAAGGGGCGTGCACGTGTGTGTGTGTGTGTGTGTGTGTGTGTGTGTGTGTGTGTGTGTGTGCGTGTCTGCATACGTGTTGGATCCCCTTTTGTCGTTCTTCTGCCCCCCCCTTCCCTGTCAAATATTTTAATCACGATTAATCACATTGTTAAGCGCAAAATTGAATAATGAATTCTAAATTAGTGTATTGCGCACTTTTAATTTAAACTTACTGCTATATACACAAAAGTACAATAATATGTGGTTTGCAAACACTTACAAGGTGCTTTTTACCAGCAGTATTCCCTTTACACAGTAGCAATAAAATATTTCTTGTAAATCTCAACTTAAAAATTAATGTAATCAAATCAAATATAAAACCAAAGCTTTTTGCCACTGCTAGAGCATTACCTTTCATCTAGCTTGTTAACGCTACCATCAGAGTCCCGAGCCACGATCATAACATCATAACAGGCACCTTCTAAGCAACAGGTGTTCTTGGTTTTTTTCATTAGCAAGTGTCCCTGTTAGAGTGAGGTGAAGTGGTCGAGCCCGCTGCCGAAGTTGAATTGTCTTGAACTTTTTGTACTTGACGCGAAGCACAAAGCACTGGAAGAGAGACTGATCCTCGCTGTTTGTGAGTTTCCACAATCTATTACTGTTTACTAAATCAGGGAACAAGGCATCAGGGAATTTGCATGGCAGAGCATCCCCACAAAACTTGATGAAGGCCTATCAGGTAAAGTTATGTAGTCTATAATTTTAACTTAATAGGCTACAGCTGTGTAGTGCACAGAAGCCGTTGCCATGGTTACTATCCATAGAGCGCCTGCCATTTACTCACGGAGCGCTGTCTTACTTCTCCCACACGCTGCATCCAGCGTAGTCTGTCGAAGCCTCCCTCTGCTGCTTATTTGTGTGGGTGATTTGCAGGCTGATCAACATCCCACCGCACCGTGACCCATGGTTTGACTGTATGTGTATTCAGAGCCAGTGAGTAACAGACTTTCAAAATAATAATAATAAAAAGTCAGTGACAAAAGTTTAGGTACTAACATTTCGGGTGGTTATGGTAAGGGGCTTCGGGGCTCTGTCAACACCTTTAGCACTTCCAGTCTGTAGGAGACGCCCCAGAGAGCTGAAGGGTACCTTTGATGTCAAATAACTACGTTTTGTCACTTTTTCTGAAAGCATTGGTAATGGACGCCCTATATAGTGGGTTTCCATTAAAGGAAGCTTGAGGCTTTCCACAAGCTAAACGTTTGAGGACTTGTGAGGCTTATAGATAATATAAAAACAAGGCAGTCAGTGGTCCAGAAGGACACACACTGTGTATGGATCCACTTTGTTAATCATTTCCATTTTGTTAATAGCTTCTCTGCACTGCACTGCGAAGCGTATCCTGAATTATCCCAAACACTGCAATAACCTCAGCTGCAACATTTTCGTTCCTTCCAGCTGACTCCGGTTCCCCCATCTTCTGATGTTCTTCACAAATACACAGGCTTGGATGTCATCGTTTGTACAAAATTAATTTGGCATAGTTCTTGTGTTTTGTTTTTGTCATTTCAGATTCAGTAGTAAAATGGCATTGTTGTTATCCTGGTGATTTGCTCAGGATCCAGTGCACTGCTAGCACCACCTGAAACTTGAACCCCCATGAGCTCGGACATAT
Source organism: Micropterus dolomieu (assembly GCF_021292245.1). Lineage (NCBI taxonomy): Eukaryota > Metazoa > Chordata > Actinopteri > Centrarchiformes > Centrarchidae > Micropterus > Micropterus dolomieu. The sequence goes on along the minus strand of NC_060170.1, from coordinate 20,501,872 downwards.
TTTTATTCAAAGAACTTCTCCCCTGAGTGTGGGAATGGAAATAAAAACAGAACCTGAGACAATGGCTACATGTTACATTAGATTTCCCCAAGTTCCTATAAAAGAGGTAATTGTTAACATTTTTTATTCAGTGCTTTCTCACTTCTCTAACCAACACTTTGACGCATCAAACAACAACAAAAAGGTGCTGTCTCCTCCTCACAAGGGAAGAATCTGCTGGGCATGTATCACGTGTAGACATCATGTCTTCAGTTAGTCATATTTACTACACATTATCTGTATCCACGTAGTAAAATCTTTTCCTCTCCTCAATACACATCAGTCAAGTTACAAAACGTCCTATCAAAACAAAGATCTTGTGATACCTCTTTACCAGAAAGCAGTTTGTCACACATCAAGAGCAATAAGTTAGCCGTGGACCGATCACATGTCACTCAGAAATATTCCTTTCAAATATGACTACTTGCAGTGCAACACAGTGTAACATGACATTTCCTTGCCCTCAAAGAACAGCAAGATATTGACATAAAAGAGTGAAAGCTAATTAAACTATGTTTTATGAGCAGAACAAAAGATCAGGGCTTCTCTGGTGCTTTCTCTGACCTTCATTGGTGTGTTTAACAAATTAATTTAAGTATATGGACTGAGACATATATACAGTAGCCTATGTATGATCATTGAAATGTAATTACACAAAAGTCACAAAACGCTGTCTGCTCACGATAAGTTTGACACTGAAAACTGTAAAACAAATTTTTACTGCACAGATACAGACACTGTATTAAACATTTTGCTTATAGACAGTGAAAAGGCGTTCACTATTACACTTGTTAAAGCACTTTGTAACTTGTTTTTGAAAAGTGCTCTACAAATAAGGATTATTATTATTATTATTATTATTATTATTACGTGGAATTGGGCTTTTGTCAGTATAACCACTCTCATTTATACTTTGATCAGTGCGGTCAATGGAAACGCTGATGTTTTACACTGAGTCCCAGGTTTTTAATTTCCTAGAACTGAGAATGAAAAAGAAAACAATAATCATTCATTAACATTTTATTAAAATGTTTATCCAGTAATGCAATGAGGTGATGTAATGTATTTTGAGAGTGTTTATTATTAAGGATGATACACATCGGTGTTATATGTGCTATTGTTTAAAATGTATTTGGACATGTTTTAGCGGTTTCAGATAATACAAGGTTAAAATTGTAAGGCCATCAAGTTTTTCAATGAACTACTTTGCACAGTACAGCTTACTGTACAAAGGAGCTTTAGTTCAATGAACTGCGGCGTTACGTAGCTCAGAACGCTTTGAAAGTGTCTGCTTAAGGTCAGGTAGGCAGCCTATTTAGTTAACTCAGACTATGGCCTAGGGCCTATGCAGTCAGTACAATACGATTATAGGATTAAGGCTTCAAGGTAACCATTAATGGCTTACATAGTTAGAGAATAAGTCCACTTAACGAAAGTATTCCAGGAGGTGTGTGTGTTTCCATGCTGTGTGTTTCCGAAATGGTCCAAACGTTGTCTGCGATACCTTGTGTTCTGCTTTACTGATCAGACAGCAACAGTCACCAGGCAAATAGATAATTGAACATGAGCTCACTGGCCTCCTGATTTCCTTAACAAATAGCCCATCCCCTCATTCACTTCAAAAGTCTCTCACTCTCTCCCCCTCTCCCAGTCATTTGTTTAGAGTGGCAAAGCACACAATTAGCCTCTGCTTTGGATGGGGTACAAGAACCTGCCATATAGGCCTCATTTGGTTTGCAAATGTTCCATTTCTTTCTGATTTTAGTGGCTAAAACAAATGATTGAGCTTTGTTTATAAAAGAGGAGGGAGATGGAGTGGTGTGGAGGGGGAGAGTGAGAGCGAGAGAGAGAGGAGTGACATGAGGGAGAAGAGGCTATTTTAGCTGTGACCCGGTCATCTTGCCTGTAGAGGAGAGAAGAGGCTCTCCCAGATAATGACTGAACAAGCAGCTTTGTGTGGGACGACAAATGGAGTGATCCCACTCTCGTCCCACTTACCACAAGAAGAGTGTTGGTGTGTTGTGTGTCTGTCTTTGTGTGTGTGAGCTTATATGCAAACATATGTGTTTTGTTGGGTTATTTGAATGTGTGTGTAAATGCGAATTTGGTTAGTTTGGTTTGGTCTGAATGTGTGTGAGGTTGTGCGTGTGTGTGTGTGTCAGGAGACGGTGTTAAAGAGTGTATTCATGGTCATGAGGTGGTGTGTGTGTCAACAGCAGATGATTTGCATGAGGGTTCTGGCCGAGCTGTCGCATGGAGCCCTTTTGTTTTGTTTTGACTCTTCTGTTTTTAATGGACAACCAAGGACATAATTTGAATACCATCAACCCCGCCTGTATGCCACTCTCTGTATTTTGGTTGAGGGAGTTGGGGGCGCTTGTTTGTTTCCTCTTTTGAAGAATTTGAGTCCCTTTGTGCCAAATCCATTCTTCTTGTGCCCAATGTGGAGGTTCTGCGTGAGAAGAAGGAAAGAGGAGCAAAAGATATAAATGCGTACTTTGCCCAATGGTGGAAGGGCACTGTCCTGTAGATCTGAATCTGTTACCTATTCACGAAAGAGCACACATCCCAGAACTCAGACAACAGCAGGTAAAGAACAACAATAGTTTATTTGATAAATGTTAAATAGAGATGTTGAGCGAGTGATACAGAGTTGGTCAGGCGGGCAGGCAGAATGAGCTGGGCAGACAGCAGGCTTTATTTTGTAGGTAAGAGAAAAGTCTCAGCGACCAATAACACAATGCCCAACGTGCTTGACGGGAGTTAAGATGCTTGGCTGACTAGATGAAGGCCAGGTTCTTATGGTCTGTCCAAACAGCAAATCGTTGCTCAGCTTCCTCCAGCCAGTGTCTCCTCTCCTCCATTGCTAGTTTGACTATAGCAACTCCATGTTACCAGCTTCAGAGTTGCATTACGACATCTGGAAAAGAAGGCACAGGAAATGGCATGTTTGATCAGAGCACTGAGAGGGGACTGCTCCAACCCCAGCGTCTGAAGCATCAACCTCCACAGTGAACTGACGGAATGAAGGTTGAACCAGGATGGGAACTGAGGTGAAGAGCAACTTTATCTGGAGAAGGCCTGCTGTGCTTCAGAGGTCCAGGTGAACGGGATGAAGGAGGCAATGAGTTTGGTCAGGGGTGCAGCGACTCTACTGTAGTCTCTGATGAACTGGCAGTATATATTTGCAAAACCCAAAATGCCTTGAAGTTGTTTGCGAGTACTGGGTATGGGCCACTCTGCCAGAGCACTGATCTTTTCCGGATCTGCCTTCACCTGCCCCTTTTTGATGATATATGCCAGAAAGCTAAATGAACTAGTGTTAAACTCACATTTCTCTGCCTTCAGGTAGGGTTTACTCTCCAGCATGCTGGAGAACCTGGCGTACATGGGAGACGGGGTCAGACAATGTTTTCAGAGAAGATCAGGAAATCATCAAGATACACAAACACAAAACTATTCACTAAAGCTTGGAACACAGCAGGGGTGCTGGTTAACCAAAGGGGGGAGAACGGCTGAAAACAATAGGAAAGAGAGAGAGGCACAGCCAGACCGTGACACTAATCTGTAGTATCAACACAAACTGTTTCCAATGAGGACTGATGATGCAAACTACTTTGCTTGCTTCACTTTGCTCTATCAAAACTTTGCTCTTATTGCACTTTCAAGTGAAATGTCCTTGGATCAAGCTTTTGTCTTTTCTTGATTTTATTAAGCTCATGTATATCCTACAGTTATATTCCCCTCAACTCAAAAATATGTGTTGCTTGTTACTTTACTTGGGTCTTTGAGCTTCACTGTGCAGGATCATGTAGTATGTGCAGAGTAATAGTCTCAGTCACTCAGCAACTTATGTAAGTGTGATGTGAGAACTTGAAACCTCCTGCATCCACATACTGAGAATGGGCAGTGAAGTGGGAAACATTTTGTATCTAAAAGTTGAACTTTTGAAATGAATAGATTCTGGGTTTCATTGAGGTAGAAGGAGGAGATGCAATTTTAAGAATTTCTAACAAGATAATTGAACCTTTTTGTGGCACAAATTATTACTCATAGCATATGTTTTGTAGTATGTCTGGAGGGGATTTTTTTTTGTGATCAGATGGTGTAATTCAACGAGTTTAGTGCTAACATTCACTGAGGTCATGTGCTTAGCCTCTTGGAAACAGACATGTATTTCCAGGAAAAACACCTAAAATAACCCAGAATGAATCAGTAATAACTCCTCAACCATTAGGCCTAGATGCATAATTCTGGTCTTCTTTGACAGGTATTTTTCTATTAAAGAGTAAATGGAGATGCAATAAAATAATATATTTAAAAAAATATATATTATATTTTCATCCTCGCCTGGTATAAAATATATATTTTAATAGCAATATCACCATCAAAACCATCATCCTGTAGTGAATATTGATCAACATTCCTATGACCAAACACACTCCCATGCTTTTCAAGCCCACAATTTGAAAACATACAGGGCTGTAAGTGGGCTCTGTCTCTTCGTGTTGAGCATGACAATAAAGACCGTCTGTTCCAAAGCAACACTTCTTCTCTCCTTCGTTTTGACAAGAGAAACAAAACCTAACAACTCAGGGATGGTGGGAGACATCTAAATGACATCTTGTAGGTCCTGATTCACCTTTATGTAGGTCAGACTATGTACAATTCTTCAACCGCTAATTACTTAATGATCATCTTTGTGCTTTACTATATTCACAATCAGTATTTTTTTCCCTCATTGTTAGCCAAGCCGTGTTTGAACAGTAGTCTGTGATTTGACCCTGGGCTAATTTAGCCCAAGTTTCCTCTCTTGAACTTGAACTCTGCTAAAAGGCCAAGATAAAGTCTGAAGGAATCAGCATTTTGATTGTGTGTAATATCTATAATTCACAGTATTTCCATTTAAAACAGACTAATGTTTTGAGGGACTGATGTGCTGGGCCGATAGCAATAATAGAACAGAAGAATTGATTAACACATAATCTGCAGTGGTTGTAATTTATGTACAGTGACTAGAACACCATGAAGCGCACAAATACAATACAAGATCTTATTTTCCAGGAAGTAAAAGGAATGTACTAAATTTAATTGTTATTACATTATAGAGAAATAATCACTTATGTGTATGGTTTGCATTACATGTAGGGGATTTCTTTCTTCATCTTGACTGTACAGGTATTCCTCTTATCTGTGGGGGGGGAAATCCATTTATTCTATAGTTTGAGGGTGTCCCAGATCCAAGCTATGTGAAACAGGTTTTTGGCATTTGTTGAAGCCGCAGTATGGTGTTCATTCCTAGTTTGCAGAGTTCTTGTATAATTTATGACTGCGCATTAAACAGCCTAGCACCAGGCAGCCCATCATGTAAACAGATCAGGGCTTTTACAGGCAGCTTGCCGGCTGTTTAAACAGACGAAAGGAAAAGGGGACAAGGGGGGAAATTAAAACCTAAATGGAAAACATGTGTGACTCTGTGAGTGTTTGGGTAGGTGTGTGTGTTGGGTGGGGGGGTTGCAACTAGACGATGTGGAAGTGACACAGTGTGAGGCAAAAACGCACACATAAAAACTTGCAAACACATACAAACCCCCACATACAGACAAGCACGCATGCACACAGACACACACACACATAAACCTACGTACCACAAAACCTCCAGTTTTATCAAGTCCAGCTGTGAGTGGAGTCGTATCAAAGGCAACATGTGGAGCAGAGCTGTGGTGCTGCAGAGAAGATCAGATCCAGATGGGTTCCAGTCTGTCAGACAGACCTGCTCGCCTCTGCTCTGTTTCATCCCGCTTTATTTTGTTATATATTGCTCTAGCCTCCACACTGATCTTCTCTCCCCTGCTCTGTCCTTTTGCTCTATTTTATGACTTTCCTGATTTAGTGAAGTCAAATAGGAACCACAGAGGTGACATGCAACAAAGGAGACGAGCCGGTTGCAGACCTACAATTTGTGTGTGTTGTGTACCTTGGCGCTGAGCCACCAGGACGTCCGTCTGTGTTTCTGATCACAAAGACAACAAAGCCGAACCAGGACTAGATATTGTTATTATTGCCATGAGAGAATAAAGAGTGTAGAACTGTGTGGATGTTTTTTGTAAGAGGTTTTGGCGGTTCCTCTGAGTGTCCTGACACGTGTAGTGGCAGTCAGAGCCATGATCTACAGCAGATGGCTGAGCAAAAGTCTGGTTAATGAAGAAGACACACACACACACACATTCAAAGAGTTTCAAAGAGTTGTGTGGGAAGAGCATGGCTTATGGTATATATCACAGTGGAAAACATAACAAATCACTTTAAATGCTGAAAAATGAATTCTAATGAAGACATCATGTAACTCTGTAGCTATTATATAGCGATTAGCACAAACCACATCTGGTCACATACATAGTGCTTGATTCTAACGACAGGAAGAGACTGAGATTAGCGTTAGTGTAAAACACTGTGTCAGTGAAATAGAAAAAAATGTTATCTATTTGAAATAGTGACATCATTGTGCATGCTATAACAAAGTAGTGAATTACGAATTTTCTCAGATAAAACAAGATTTATGCAAAAGGTACATTTTGATATGGGTTTATGTTATTATTTTCATGTTTATGGTGTAAACTAAAAGGCTGAGTGAATGAATGAAATGATGGGAGATGTCTTTGCTTTGGATACTGACCTTAACCAGCGTATTAAATGTTCTCTCATCACCTCAAATGTGGCATGACCGACATTCAGACCAAAAAACAGCCCTGCGTAAAAGAACCCCAAGAGCCTGTGTTGCTGGGGACGTGTTGTTTCTGATATCGGTGGGGTGATAAAATGCAATATATGCCCAGTTTGAGCACCAGTTCCATGAGTTTGAAGCAGATATCAAAACACTGCACGGTGGTTTATGTAAATAACAGGATTTTTCAACTCTATAAAGTTATCACAGTAGCAGTTATTTTACCTTTGTCACAACAATTGCCAGATAAATGGATAAAATACCACGAAATATGTACACATATTTGACTGGCTAGCAGAGCACCTTGCTTGATGATTTTGCATTTTGGCCAGACAACAATACGCTTTTTTATCCAGCGCTGTTATGTCTGAACCCAGCCTCAGCGTAACAAGAGTGAATTCCACTGGTCTATGATACAAATAAACATTATTAACTTAGGTGGATGGTTCTTAAGATTAATTGTTTTAGGTTTGTATACATTTTTACTGAAAAACACCTGCAAATGAAAAGAAAACTTGAGAGGAAATGCACCAGAATTGATTTGTTATTGTTTTGTGATTTTTGTTTTTTTTATTTCACATATTTGTGTACTAAAGATACTCTTGAGGGAAGGAAAACTTGAGGTGGAATGGTAAATGGTCTGTACTTGCCTTTCTAGTCTTACGACCACTCAAATTGTTTTTTTACACTAGATCACTTTTATCCATTTACACACATTTATATATACTGATGGCAGAGGTTGATCATCAGAACATCATTAAGTTGACCAGGAAAGGAGACTGTTAACAGCTCTGCTTTGTATCCCCAAAATGCAGCCAAAACATCCTCCGGTGTAGCTCAGTATTAAGGCAGTTGAGGCTTTAAATCGTACTGGAACAGCTCATAATCAAAATTTGTACATTTGTTGTTGTGTTAAATGCTTAAGATAAAGTCCTCTACCAAGCACCCTCTGTTGTGTAAGATCTTGAGAGATGTGAGATCAAAGGCAGAGCCTCCCCTTTTGTCTTGAAATGTTTTCTGGCTGCTTTGTAGGGTCTTACACGTCTATGTTCTCTTAATGTTATTCTATATAGTATCTCATGATTTTATAGTAGCAAGGAATGTTCAAAGTCTAAAGCAGAGAGTCAAACTTTATACCACTGGGGTGTTTTGGTCGGCCTTTTTGATCTGCCTGTTTGATCTGTCTATTCTTTTTGAAGCACTCTCCACTAGTTTTCCTCCTCACTTTAACAAGGATAAAACAGAAAGCAGAATTGTAGCTGCCAAGTCGCTCAGCCACGAAAACATGAAGTCTTTTATGTCAAGGATGGAATGAATGAAAAAGTTGATCTAGTTCTGCGGCCTCTGAATCTGAGACAATATTGCCTATTTAAATGCATTCTCTTTGTTGTTGTTGTTGTTGTTATTGTTGTGTGTGTGCCTGCATGGCATGCACTAAAACATACATTTCAGTATCTCCGTTGCAGCTCAGTGTGTCCTCCTCCATTTATGCAAGGCTGACTCCTTGTAGGTGGGTGTCAGGAAGGAGGTGTCAGGAGTGTATTGATGGTCATCAGGTGTGTGTTTTCCTACCGAGCGCTATCAGACAATTATGTGTGTAATCGAGCTATTCATGGCTTGCCCTTTGTGTAAAAAAGGAACAAAGATGCCTCTCTAGATACACCAACACCCAGTTTGTTTAAGAGCCATGCAAACAGGCTTGGGGGAAATTCCCACCACGAGTGATAATCAAAGGCTTGTTATTGTCATGGGAATGCAAATGGCAGTGTGTGTGTGTGTGTGTTTGTGACACACAATGATCTGTGTGTCCAAAGAAATGCAAATAGAAGAGAGAGTGTGTGTGTGCATGTGCATGTGCGTGTGCATGCGTGTGCATGCGTGTGCTCTCCTCCGCTGTCTTGCTAATCCAAGAGACAGGCTTAGACACTGAGACTTTTGCGACGCTTTAAGTAAGCACTAATACTGTTAAACCACAACTGAGCTCTTACACACACTGAGAGCAGATAAAGATAGAAGAAGCTTCACCGCGTGCACTCTCCCTCACAAACACACACAGACATGCACATAAGAACCTCTAATCAACCTCTTATGTATTTAGCAAACCATGCCTTTTCAGTTGTGGCGGTGTTGGTTTGGAACATGTGTACTGCAAGGACCTCTACCGTAAAGGCCAATCAGGTGGTGTAGTAAGAACAAAGCGGGTTAAAGCCATCGTGACACATGCACCCACCCTTCTTACATGTCTTTAATCAAGACACGGAACCCCCACAGGTTATGTCAGGGTTGTTGGATTTTTATTAACATGTAATGAAAAAAAAGGAGAAAATAATTTAGGAGGCAAGCTAATTCCCCTGCAGGATAAAGAAAATATTACTTTACCATTATCATTAAATTTAGATTAAGAGATATTATGCTAAGGCCAATACCGCCACATTAGCGAGAGCACAGGGGGATAACAACGGAGCCTACATTTCATCAAAATGTCTGGAGCTTAATCATAATGAATTCATTTTGCTGGTACCATACCAAGTGAAAAGCATCCTGAACAAAATCCACTCCAGTATTACATTTACATTTAGGGCATTTAGCAGACTTACAATAAGTACATCTGTCAGAAGAAAGTGAAAAAGCCATAGATCGCCCTCGGTAAAGTAAGCATGTCAACAAGTTTCAAGCACTCATTTTTGCTAGGTTAGCCATTACTGGTATTGACAGAATTAGAAGCGGATCCTTTGTCTTCACACACCTCGTTCACACTCTGTTTTCACTGAAAGCCAAGAGAATTTAATATTTTCTACACATTTAAGACTGCTTACAGACAAAAGAGCTTCTTTCACTTTTAACAAGGTAAGTGTGCGTAGGTGCAAGTTTATTCAGCCTTTGTGCATATCTGTGAAGTAGTGAAAGGTAAAGAAAAAAGGGGGGACTGTGGGATAGACTAAGATGGGGGTGGGGGCAACGAAAAAGAAAAAGAAAAAGAGAGTGACAGTGGGGAGATGAAGGAGGGATGAGGGAGTGAGAGACGAGAAGGCGAACTGATGGGGAGAGT
>NC_060170.1:20484445-20491960 GCF_021292245.1 Micropterus dolomieu | reverse complement strand
TGCGTGTGCATGCGTGTGCTCTCCTCCGCTGTCTTGCTAATCCAAGAGACAGGCTTAGACACTGAGACTTTTGCGACGCTTTAAGTAAGCACTAATACTGTTAAACCACAACTGAGCTCTTACACACACTGAGAGCAGATAAAGATAGAAGAAGCTTCACCGCGTGCACTCTCCCTCACAAACACACACAGACATGCACATAAGAACCTCTAATCAACCTCTTATGTATTTAGCAAACCATGCCTTTTCAGTTGTGGCGGTGTTGGTTTGGAACATGTGTACTGCAAGGACCTCTACCGTAAAGGCCAATCAGGTGGTGTAGTAAGAACAAAGCGGGTTAAAGCCATCGTGACACATGCACCCACCCTTCTTACATGTCTTTAATCAAGACACGGAACCCCCACAGGTTATGTCAGGGTTGTTGGATTTTTATTAACATGTAATGAAAAAAAAGGAGAAAATAATTTAGGAGGCAAGCTAATTCCCCTGCAGGATAAAGAAAATATTACTTTACCATTATCATTAAATTTAGATTAAGAGATATTATGCTAAGGCCAATACCGCCACATTAGCGAGAGCACAGGGGGATAACAACGGAGCCTACATTTCATCAAAATGTCTGGAGCTTAATCATAATGAATTCATTTTGCTGGTACCATACCAAGTGAAAAGCATCCTGAACAAAATCCACTCCAGTATTACATTTACATTTAGGGCATTTAGCAGACTTACAATAAGTACATCTGTCAGAAGAAAGTGAAAAAGCCATAGATCGCCCTCGGTAAAGTAAGCATGTCAACAAGTTTCAAGCACTCATTTTTGCTAGGTTAGCCATTACTGGTATTGACAGAATTAGAAGCGGATCCTTTGTCTTCACACACCTCGTTCACACTCTGTTTTCACTGAAAGCCAAGAGAATTTAATATTTTCTACACATTTAAGACTGCTTACAGACAAAAGAGCTTCTTTCACTTTTAACAAGGTAAGTGTGCGTAGGTGCAAGTTTATTCAGCCTTTGTGCATATCTGTGAAGTAGTGAAAGGTAAAGAAAAAAGGGGGGACTGTGGGATAGACTAAGATGGGGGTGGGGGCAACGAAAAAGAAAAAGAAAAAGAGAGTGACAGTGGGGAGATGAAGGAGGGATGAGGGAGTGAGAGACGAGAAGGCGAACTGATGGGGAGAGTTGGAGGCTGTGGGTGAGAGAGTAGATTAAGAAGATTTTCTGTATCTGAGTTATTCAACATCAAAGTTAAAGAGGCTTATGAATCCAGCATTACTCCCACCTACATAACCACACACACGTGAACACACACTGACACACGCACAGACAAACACACACAGATTTTCACACATGCTCACACACACTCTCACACATACTTGCCAACATGTCGTCGTCATCATCATCGTCTTTTTGTAGACCTGACCAACCATGGGCGTGTGTGTGTGTGTGTGTGTGTGTGTTGTAGTGTGGTTTTTGCATAACTGCCAATAGGATCAGTGTGAATCAGATTGAACTGGCCCCTGGACACAAACACATACACAAGCATTTATACGTTTTTTTGACTTAACAATCAACCACATTTTGCCATATGTTTTCACATAAAAAATAATTTCTCTTGTAATAATACTCTAGGAGGTACACACTGTTCATCTACTCACAGCCAACACCTGTGAGCCTGTTATGTCACCTGTTATCTTGACTTTAGCCACATTTAAGACAATGAAAACATTTTGGTTGCAGAGCACTGCAGCAAAATAAAAGCTATACAGAACTTCACTTTACCAGAGCTCTCCTTTCTGCACCACAAGACAAGAAAATGGGTTAAATAACAAATACAAAGTGACATAACACCGAAGAGAATAGAGAACATTATGCCACTGGTATTCACACAGAATATGTATAGGATGATGTCATGTTTAACAGTAACACAATGGCTTCAGTTAAACAGTTGGTCATAGCAGCTCTTTTCTTTGACCTTTTATAAGCCTTGCTATCCACTTTACAGCCTTACAAATCAATGCTAAATCTGTAAGGACTGATTAGCATGAAGGCAGTGTGTAACGGCCGGCCCTCTATCTATTGGGTTCTCAGGTGTAAATACAGACTAGTGCTAATGCCACAGCCCCGCCATTGCCAGTGCTAAAAGCCATTATAAAACTGAGGTAGCTTTAACAAGGTCAGCGCATGTGGGCCACTTAGGAGGCCTGGAGAAGGTCACATGACAAAGGCTGAGCAAAAGGAGGCGAGAAGAGTGAAACTGACTGCACGCTAAACATGACATGTACTGTAGGTCACACAGGAACACGCATTCAAAAGCAAGATCAGACCAGTGACTGACAACTGATTTTTCTATTCACTCAACACACACTTCCCTGAACACACTCCTTTCCTGGCCTTCGTCTCGCTCAAACAGGATATTGAGCCATCGAGCTGGAAGACATAAAAGCAGAAGGCAAACCTTTTCTGAATTAGCAGCATGTCTTTAATGTGGAGGAACGAGAGATGGACGGGGAAGAGGAGACGAGAGGGGAAGAAAAGACATGAAGGGGAGAATTCAGCAGCTATGTGGTTTTGAATGGAAAACCACAATCCAAATGTTCAGCCCTTTTTTAACCAGAGCAGTTAACTGACGACATATTTGTGTTTACAGTAACAGCCACAGGGAGCGTTTGGAAAGGAAAAAGACGGTTTCTTTACGAGTCTACACATGCCATACACATCCTGGGAGTATTTTGGTGAGTTAATCCAAGTCGAACACATGAAGGTAGTCACCGAGTCTCGAGAATGTCCAGTGTCATTACCAGTGACAAAGAGTAAGGGTATACTTTCAATTTGTCTTACAAGGAAAATATGTTGTGCTGACCCTTTAGGAAAGGAGTCTGTCCCTTTCAGAAACCCAGATAAAGACTCTGTGTTGGCTGAAGTATTGGCCATGTTGTTAAAAGAAGCAAAAAATAAGCGTTTTGGGTTGTTCATCAAAGGGGGCAGGTCAGTCTAAACTGATTTTCACCTGTGTAATTTAGCAAGACACTGGACTACAAAACTTCACACAACAGGGTGTACAGTGAAATATAAAGTGACAACCATCTCACAGTGGAAAAATCTTCGTCATAAAACATCTGCCAAATGAACATAATCTAATGTTTTATGTCAACTTCAGGCCCAATCAAACCCCAGGAGGCGTGTAGTCATCAAGGGCAAATTTGTCAGATGTGGAGCTCTTTCACACTGCATAATTTGATTCGTTGAAATGGTGAAAATGGGCGCACAATGTGTGTAAAAATCATTAACTGTGACCAAACTTTAAGGGATACAGACTGCTGACACGTAGCCCATTGAGGAGGACGGAGATTCAGTTTCAGCCCTTGAATGACTGGGAGGTACATTTTAAGATAACTGAATTTTTAATACATAAAAACTTTTAGTAACTATCAAATGCAACTATTTTTTGATATCTAATAAAATGTTAATTGTTATCAGCTGTCAATATGCATGGCTTACTACTAAATTAAATAAACAGCCTGTGTTATACGCAGTCGCGTACATGCTCTAAATCTTGCTTCGTAAAACATTCCCCTGACCGTTATTATGCTGGTTGTCATTTGAAGCAACATGGAAACACAGTGGAACAAATAGGGGAAGGACTCGTAGAAAGTGGAAAAATATTATTATGAATGCCTAACAGTGATTATTCATGCTGTGTTATCAGCATAACATATCGCTATGTCTGCTGTTACTGATCAGTTACTGATGACTTGGTATTTTCTGCTGCCTGTAATACTGTGAATACACATTCCCAAGGTCGTGGAGGTGGAAAAGCATCAGAAGCTACCACTAACAAACACCCCCATTGTTCTCGGTGGCTGGAGGCAAAGTACAACTGTTAAGTGGCGCGTCCGAAGAGTTTGATTCGGCTCCCAGATTCAAGTCATAACAAAAAGTAGAAGGCAGGTTTTATTTCTGAGGATCAATGCAGGGAACAGATCAGCCAAAGTTTTTAAAAGCAAATGTCTCTGAGGTGAATTTCACCCTCAAGTCTCCTGCATGCTGGGTAAAAGAGTGGCAGTGTGTTGAAGTGCTGTCCAGTGCTGAACAATCACATTACCACAAGCACACAAAGAAACGGATCTTGGACATCTACATACTTTAAGAGATAACTTTTTTCCTTCAGATAAGTAGCTGTATCAGTGCGGTCAACTAATGACAAGCTGTGAGGGTCTCAATGACAAAGCAAAATGCGTGTTTGTGTGTGTCTGTGTGTCTGCATGAAATCCTTTCCACAAATATCACTATTAAATCACAGCATTTCCATAATTATTAAGGAATCTGTCGTTTTCTGCAGTCAGGAATAGAAGCAAAATAAAAGCTACAGCTGTGTATGTAAGCAACTGTCTGCTATAAAGTCCACCGTATCAACTTAAAATGTGATATTTCAAAGTTGTGTTAACAGTTTTATTATCATTTCATTATTGCAGATTTAAATATGGTCCTTCTCTGGGTGAACCGTCGGATTTAAATGGAAAGTAAGTTAGTAAAGTTAGTCCTAGCTTTGAAGGAGGGCTGGTTACAGTTAGAGCTAACAGTTAGGAATAGGCCTTTGTTGGTCATAGTTACTGGTTAGGGAATTAATTGCCGTGTGCAAGTGAGTGAGAGAAAGACAGAGACTGTTGCACTTGCAGTAGTTAAAAGGAGATTTTCTATACTGACAACAAAGCGGTCCAGAGGCGGAGAGAACAGCAGAAAACACTGCTGACGTATTAAGTGAGGCTCTATGTATGTGTGTGTGTGTGTGTGTGTGTGTGTGTGTATGTGTGTTAAAAACTCCTGGGGGAATTAGGGCCTAATGAAAGGCAGACAGACTAAAGTCCCAGGCAGACTGTGAGGTAGCGTGACAACGTGCTAATGACTTTTGTTGCCTCTAAAATGCTGATTTCTTTACTTCCTGAACTCACATGAACACATGCACTGCTCAGAATAAAAATAAGAAGCAATTCCTCTGTTATCTAAAAAACCCCAGATAAAATTGTGAGGGGTAAAACCCACAGTTCTCAGTCCACAATCTGATAGCAGAAAGCACTTTAGAGGGGTTAGATGGTCGAGTGGTTAGCAACGATGCATGTGACACCAGTGGTGCTGAGTTTAAACCCCACATCAGTGAAACTGTTTTTCCACAACCAAAAGCATTCCAAGAAGAAAGTTGTTGCTCAGACAGCCAAATGTCCAAGCATGATCAGATCACCATCCTAACGCTGAGAAATTGTGAGCTTAAAATTATGAGGTGGAGATGTTCCTGTGGAGCGTCAAGAATCAACATTTTGACATCTCAGCTGGCAAAACGTTTATATAGTGAAATCTATCTTTATAACTCAACTAGGCCTGCACCCCAGTTGTACTTTCAAAGCAAAATACTATCAAAACACTTACACAATTCCACAACATAGATATTCTTACACTGAAGTTAAAATGAAGTTTCACACTCAAACTGAAGTTAGCTATTGAATCAGAAAAAGAAGCAGATTTTACATTTAGGCAACTCTGTAGTCAGTATTTTATTTTATCATCATATCAATGAATCCCCCTGAGTTTAGACAACCGTCAACTATCAGTCAACACCTGCAAGGTACAATTCAAAGTAATCTTGTACCTGACAGCAGAGCTTCTTATAACAATGTTCACAACAAAAATAAACACATTTATCCAAGTCAGGAGCCTGAAGAAGTGGGGTTGATGATCATACCTCTATCTCTCTTTTCACAATGAGAATGGGATGACACTTGTTTTTTCAATAGCAGGCAGGTCCAGTCGGCAGTTTATAACCTTCAAGCAATCAAGGTAAATAAAAACATTTGCTTCTAGATGAAATCAAGTTGGTGACAGAATGTCAAAGGATGTGAAGTAAGGTTGGCAGCAGACCCTGTACAAATGACAGTAACAATGGCAGGTTTTGAAGAACATAGATGGAGCTTGTTGCCACTGCTGCTGTTTCTGCCATGATCTCAACATAAACAATATAGTAACATTCCTAAGTGTTGCTATGTTTAGTTTTGTTTATGTTGTGCAAAATTATCAGTTCTCAGGGAAGATATTTCTGTATGAGCCAGTGATAAATTGGCCCTGATCTGCGCCTCGCAGACATACTTTTTAATCCTCCAAGTAAACACAAAGTACACACGTAAATATGTGAGCAATGCTGCTCATGTCACAGCCACTTGGCTGTGTGTATACAGAGTATATCATATATGATATATCATGAGCTTCATGGCAAACAAACAGAAAAGGATGAGATCAAAGGTCATGGAGGGCCTGAGGCCCCAGCCACACTACTACGTTTTCGTTTTCAAACTGAGACCTTTTGCTACGGTTGCACCTCCTATCCAGACTAAAACGGCAAAAACGAAGACTTAAAACAGAGACGTTTGAAAACGCTGCCAACACCGTTTTCCGTTTTAAAACTCCAGAGAGCGTTTTGGTGAAAACGGAAGACTTTAGAAACAATGATGCAGACACTCACATTTGGCTCTCTGATTGGGTCTTATTAGTCATGCAAAGCTGAAACTCTGCTACTTTGATTTAGTATTTTTATTAAAATATCTTGTACTGTGCAAATAACACATAGCCTACACTTGTAAGTTACTGTGTATGTCACCCTATTTATTTTGCAATGACTCTGTTTTCTGCCGCCACAGCCGTTTTTAACTCCCGTGTTACATTCAGTAACAGTCCCAGCTCGTTATTGGTCCATGCAAAAAAATATCTGATGCAGTTCTTCATCTGTAGTACTTTATTCTTTCGCCAAATCTTCTGTAACTACGGAATAGACCATCTGTTTCATGTTTACACCAGCACGCGCATGCCCAGTGTACGTGAACGGCTACCCGATGCGCGTTTTCAGTAATTTTAATGTCACAGATCAGATCTGAAACGCAGCTAAAACGCTTGTGTGGACAGAGATTGTATTCGTTTTAAAACTCTATTTTTAAACTAAAGCGGAGTAGTGTGGATGGGGCCTGAGACTCTAATTTATCTTAAAGCAAAGCTGATTCATGAAAAATTCCCTTGCGTCAAGGAACTAAATAATGTCTCTTTGTAAAACATCATCATGATGAATTCATGCAGGTGTGTGTGTGTGTGTGTGTGTGTGTGTGTGTGTGTGTGTGTGTGTGTGTGTGTGTGTGTAGGTTTCCTGATAGTGGGTGGGCCGATTAGCCCACAACCTCTCATAGCTTATGGGTCAGTGGCTAAGGAAAAAATGTTCCGAACCACAACCACGCACACACACACACACACACACACACACACACACACACACACACACACACACACACACACACACAGACACTCACACACACAGACACACACACACAAAGATAGACAACACACACACACAGACACTCACACACAGACACACACAGACACTCACACACACAGACACACACACACAAAGATAGACAACACACACACACAGACATACAGACACACACACACATACAGACACACACACAGACACACACAGA
>NC_060170.1:20425268-20484345 GCF_021292245.1 Micropterus dolomieu | reverse complement strand
CACACACACACACACACACACACACACACACACACACACACACACATTGATGAACCACAACACACATAACCACACCATCATGCCAAACCATATATACAGACACACACACACACACTGAAAAAACACCCTGATCGTGTGACATACATCATAACAAACACTGCGCATGTGTGTGTGGGTGTCTGTGCATGTGTGTTGTATGAGTCTTGCTTTATTGAAGTTTTATGATGAAACATGACCCTAATTCAAACCATATGACAGCACCAGTGTTTGATCTCTGCAAGCTCTTTGAGAGTCACAGAGGGGCTCACGGTGTGTGTGGTCACACGTTCACTTTACACATGTGATGGGTTAATGGTCACTCACTCTCTCACACACACACACACACACACATACACAGAAAGATAGATCAATGCAAGTGAAGAAGTGTCGCTGAGCAAAGTACTGTAGTACAAATACAGAGACATTTGCCTGCAGTTGAACTGATAACATGGAAACATAGATTGACTTGATGCTCATGAGCTTCTATGCTGCAAAATCAAACCCAGAAGACAAACAATATACAACTTTAACACTAACCAAACATAAAAACCTGTGATCTTTGTTGTTACGTCTCAACAAATTTTATGATCTGGAATTACATCACATCATATATGTGTATGTGTATATGTATATGTATATGTATATCTTTTAGCTTCATCCATTGGCTATCGTCTGACGACGATTTAGCTTTTTATCAATCTCAGAGCACTAGGTATTAGCTTTTTATTAGCTTTTTTAAAATAAATCTGTTGCTAAGAATACCTGCATACATACAGTGGAGAAATGTTGCTATCAACGATGATGATGATTATGATGATATGACCGTGATGATTTTGCTGTGCAGCGGACAACATATTCAGACTAGAGACATGTGACCGTCTCTGTGTGTCCTAAACGAAACACATGCATTTGAAGACAGCTGTTTGTGCATGTTTAGCTGTGAGAATGTTTTGAGTGTTTCCAAAATTAAGAAAACATGTACACTCATCGCTAACAGTGACACTCATACATACCACATCCACTTGAAGCGTAATTCAACAGTGTGGGGAATATCCTTTCAGTATTTGCTTTCTCTCTGAAAGTGAGATGAGAAGACTGATAACACTCTCGTGTCTTTGCATTAAGCATGGAGCTGGAATCAGACATGTTGAGCCTAGTGTAGCATAGAGACTGGAAGCAGTGGGAAACTGGTTCTGTCCAAAGTGCTCAATCCAAATGCTCAATATAAATTTCTATATTCATTGACAATTGAAATGAATTTTATATTTAATGATACCTTCTGTTCTTATCGATTTTGGCTTTACGTAAATACTACAAAATGATTTTTTTGTCGTCTGAGGTCTGTGAAGCAGGAGAAGGAATGCTACAGTTTTCATTCTACTGAGTTACTGGGTTATTGCACAGGAGTTGTTCCTGACACTGTGAGTCAGAAATCAGCTGTTCATCAGAGTGATGGCTTGTGGGAAGAAACTGTTATTGAGTCTGTTGGTTTTGGCGTACAGTGCTCTGTAGCGCCTACCAGAGGGGAGTAGCTGGAACGGGTTGTGTCCGGGATGAGATGAATCTGCAGTGGTGTTTCCTGCCCGTTTCCTGACTCTGGAAATGTATAAGTCCTGAATGGAGGGCAGGTTGGCACCGATGACTGTCCTGACTGTCCGTTGTAGTCTGTCGTTGTCCTTTTTGGTGGCAGATCCAAACCAGACAGTGATGGACGTGCAGAGGACAGACTGCATGGTGGCTGTGTAAAAGTGGATCAGCAGCTCCTTAGGCAGGTTGAGCTTCCTAAGCTGGCGCAGGAAGTACGTCCTCTGCTGGGCCTTCTTGATGATGGTGTCAGTGTTAGGCTCCCACTTTAGGTCCTGGAATATAGTGGATCCCAGAAACCTGAAGGATTTCACAGCAGTCAATATACACTATTAAGGAAATAGAAACACAAAAAAGCTCTAAACAATACTGAAATGTGGACACTGCTGGAGGATGCTCCACGGCAGAAACATTTCCAGTAGACATTGGAGTAGACATCAGGGGTTAGAGGTGGGGTTTTTTACACTTTGGACAGCGCCAGGCTAGGTGTTTCCCCCTTGCCTCCAGGCTTTCTGCTAAGCTAAGTCCACCACGTCTTTAAATACAGTAACACAAAGACATGGTATCGATCTTCTCATATCACTCAAAAGAAAGCAAATAATTGTATTACCTAAAAAGGAATAAACTACTCCTTTAACAGCTCCTTTCACTCCTTTTCTGTTCCTCCTTCACCTCATTTTCTTTTTCCAAAACTCAAGCTTTCTATTTTTTTAACTTTCTGTATCTTGCTTTAACTTTTTCCCCATTCACTTTTATTTTTTCTAGAGTTCATTTGCCCTATTCCTCACTCCTTTTTCTCTTTCCCTCCTTGACAATCTACCTGGCATACCTCTTTTCACAGCTTTTCCTTTCCCATTTCTCTCTCTATCCTCCTGAGATATCGTTCACTTTCGGTCTCTCCTTCCCTCTCTACTCCTTCTCATGATTTGTCTCTGTGTCTCACCAGTGGTTTTCTTGTGCTGATAGTCTTTTCTCGGGGGAAATTCACAGAAGAACAGTACAAAGCTGTAAACCCCCCCATGACTCTGTCTCTGTTTCCTATCACGTCCATACAGGATTCACCAAACACAGAGAGAGCACACACACACACAGTACACAGCCGTGCAAACACACTAACCTGTGTGTTCGTGTGTGTGTGTGTGTAATAGAGCAAAACAGAGAGAGCACATCTTTCTGTTTGTATTTATTCCATGTTGACTCTGAGCAACACTGTAATGATGCTTGTCATGTTCTGTTGGGAAAATGAGCTGTCTCTTTCTCACACACACATACACATTTTGGCTTATGCAGAGTCAAAACCACACATCTAGGTAACTAAACGTAAACTCACAGACAAGAAAATAGATACCAAACCAACACATATGTTAAAGCCGACAAACACACACATTTGTATCTTTGTTTAAGCCCTGAATTAAATCCAGTGGGCTTCAAACATCATGCAGGTAAACCCTCTTAAAGTAGATAAGATGAGATTACTTACCTCTTTCAGAGTTGAATTTCAACTCTTATCAATGATGTTCTCAGTATGAAAGTATAATATTTGTGGTTTTTAGTTAATCTCCTGATTTTTAATGCTATGTTATGTTAAATGTTTATGTGACTCTGGCTTGTATCAAATGGATGATGGCATTTTTGTTTCTAGAAAAACATCCCAGTGAAAATTGGTGCAGTCTATGGCTTGTCCAACACTTGCTTTTTACCAATGTGGATGCATAGACTTACAGCTGAGACAGAATCAGTATTGTTCACACACTTCCTTCACAGACCTGGAGAATTAGAAAGTATAAGGAATAGTTTCCTTGAGAACTTCAGATATCGCATGACAAAAAAACAACTAAAAATAGCTCTCAAAGAGATTACTGTATTGTTAATGTTGAGATCATGACAGACAAAGCAGAGGCAGTGCCATTGTGGATCAGTTTCTCTGTCATGGTTGCTGCTTGTTCAGAGTCTGCTGCAGTCGACCTTGGTATGATGTTCCCACTGGTCATGAGTTTGCGTAATATTCATTTCTGAGGATGTGCACAGCCACTGTTCAGAAGGAACACAGGATACACGGGCTATCCTAGCAAGTATATATCTTTGTGTTTCATAGCTGATGTGTTGCATTTATTTCCGTGTCCGCAAACACAGAGTCTTTTTAATACTACCTCTGGGGAGTGCCAAAAACAGATATTGTTTTACACCATTTGTTTAAGTGCCACTTAGCCATTTTCCAAATCTATTTCTACATCAGATTTGTATGTTTTTTATGCTACTACAGCTTTCTGTTGGTACATGGTCAGTTTTCTATTTGTTTTAATATTTTAACAGACAAGCATCTCAAAACTACTCTGAACACAGATGGAAACATCTCATTTGTGTGTGTGTGTGTGTGTGTGTGTGTGTGTGTGTGTGTGTGTGTGTGTGTGTGTGTGTGTGTGTGCATGTGCCTAGCCCTGGGCTGATGAGGGGAGGCATGTGGTGGCCATTTAGAAGGATTAGAACTGTCAGAGACATCAAGCACGACTAATTATTCTGTTAGCACACTACACTGCAGGGATTGGGGGATACAGTGTGTGTGTGTGTGTGTGTGTGTGTGTGTGTGTGTGTGTGTGTGTGTGTGTGTGTGTGTGTGTGTGTATTAGCAAACAGTGCTGCAGGCAGGGAAAGATGGAAGTAAAGCTAGAAAAAGATAAAGAGAGAGACGGGAGAGATGGAAGACAGATGGAAATGAATCAAGCCAGACGAAAGAGAGGAGAACTGAGAGCTACTGTTAATACCCAGAGAGAATACACGTTCTGTATGAAAGATGGATTGATAGGAACAGAGAGAAGGGCAGATTTGTAGGCATATTAGTCAAAGCCCCGTGGGGAAAATGTGTGGAAAGTATAGAGCTAGTATTGAAAAAGAAAGGCAACAGAGGAGGAGGGAAAGAAATGAGAAAAGGATGATGTGTGAGGAAGGAAAGAGTAAGATGGAGATGTTAAAAAGGAGGGATGAGACAAAGAGAAGAGGGGTGACCTACCTCATTCCTTCATAGATGACTGCATATGTATCCAAACATCCCAACATGCACTGCTCTGCCACTCGTGGCGAAATCAGCCTGCAGCGCCCAATCAGCCGTGGCCTTTTACCACCTCGCCGTAGGGCAGAGTGCGCGCGAGCTGAGTAAATGAGTGTATTCATGTGTGTTTGCATGTGCGTGAGTTCAAGCGTGAGTGCGCACACACATCTGTTTTTGTGTGTGTTTACGAATATAGCCCTCCGCACTACACTGCCTCTCTGATTTATCTTCAAACAGCCAGCTCAGCCATCCCTCCCTCCCTTCACTCGCTGTCTCTCTGATGCTCACCACCAATCCATCCATCTTCCAAATACCTTCCCTCTCTCAATCTAACCCTCTCTCCCTAAATCCATCTCTCCATCCATTCGTTTTACTCCTGCATCCATCCTGCCCTGTTTCTATCCATCCCTCCATCTGCATTTACTTCCCGCGGGGTAGACAATTTCCTGAACCCCACTGAAGTGGAAAGATTTCAGATTTAATACATCCCCCACTCATGTGATGTGCTCATGCTTCAGAGGAAGGGGTGAGGGGTTCAAAGGAGGAGAGGAAAGGAGAAGGAGCAAAGGTGTGAGGAAAGGTAGTCAACGGTTAGTCTTTATCCTAAAAGCCTTTTCTGTGGTAATGTAAAAAATGAAGCATACTGTTTAGACTATTTGAGCCAAATGCTAACACATCTTAGTTTGACGTGTTAGAATGCTAAAATGTGTTCAGAAAATACATCTGTAGTTTGGCAGTTATTATATTAAGTCAATTAATTAATAAGTATTGGACAAAGTAAAGTTTTGATCCGATGATGGTGCTAGATTTTAGTGATATAGGATTCATCTACTGGGGACCATCTATCTTATCCTTCTATGCTAGTGGCGCTAGAGTAAAATTCAGGTGATCACCAAAGTTACATAGTCAAAGTAGAAGGCATTAACTTTTCATTTATAAGGTAATTACACAAACACTGTTGATGTTCAGAAATAGTTACAAAAATACAGATAAATATCCACAGATAAACATCCATGAGGAAAAGCTACACAAATGTGTTGTCCGTGTTTGTCTTTGACATTGATCACTTTCTATTTGTTTCTTTTTTTTTTGACTCTTATCCTTCCTCTAAGCACCAAGTTTCTTTTTCATCTGGAGCATCAGAAACAGTTTTTCTGCCACACTGCTAGTTGCTGCTCCAAAGACATGTAGAGAGAGTGTCTTTTATTGGCAGGACTGCATAAAATCCAACGCTGCCAATTAACACACCCTACACAATCATAGCGGATCATGGAGCTCTCTATATGGCTCTTGGGTGCCCCTGGCAAACCGATCGTTGTTGGTTGACCTAAAACATGTCAGTGCAGGAATGCAGGGTTCCCAAACTGACCAATTTACTAGTCGTGGACAACACATAGAAAATGAACAAGTAAAATGTCCTGGTAATTCTTGTGTTGTCCTGGAAAATGATTTTAACATTATGTTGCATGAGTTCACAGATAAGTTAGACTCCACGTCTTTAAAATCAGACTTTTGTGGGAATGACGTGATCCCTGTCAGTCATCCCAGCAAGATCATCACTGAAAATGTCCTGGAAAAAGAGTGGGAAGCCTGGAATGTCACCAGACTCGTTCGGTGAGGGCTTGAATGTAATGGATGTTCATTTATATGTGAAAGTCCTGCACTCCAGCTTAAAGTTGGAAAGCAGAGTCTGACAGAGAGACAGTCACGTCACATCACTTACGCTTTTCTCTTGCTTGTCCATTTGTATTTACGTTTGTGACTCTGTTGATGGGTGTACAGTGTACGTCAAGGTGATGTGTAATGGTCTGATCAACCTCAGCTTCATCACTGGGGAGACCCTGAGGAAAATAAGCTTTAACCAATCACAGTGTCTCACTTTGTGCTGTGAAATGTGGTGACAATCTTTGTCCTGTGCGTTTCTAAACATGTGCTGTTGCAAGCAAGTCCTAATCAATTAGCCGCCAGCTGCTCCACAGTCATTAAACTGCACTTCAACCGTTGGTGGCTTTGAAAGTGTCAGTATCACCTGTCAACAGTTGATATTTACATGGTAATTTCTGTCAGCGGTGTGAAAAATGAGATGAAGTTCACATTTAAAGTGTAATTCCCTGTTCTTCCATGTGATACTCAGATGGCCACGGCACTTATGAAAACTGGGGTTACTGCCAGCCAAACATCTGCAAAATGACATCCACTACATCTAATGCAGAATGAATGGCAGTCATGAGGGCAACAGACGCATTTCGCTTTGTGATCAGTTCACGCTAAATAAGTTTTGGCAGCAACTTTGATGTCTAGACTCTGTCCAGAGTGTGAAACATGCCTCGGTAGCTCCTATGACTCTCATTCTTTAAGCATGCCGGGAGCTGAAATGAGTGAAATTCAATTTGTAGGGCTATTACCAGAAAGTAGAGGCCATTCATTTCAGTTTTCCATGGATTTTATACTACCTCAAGGTTAAAACATTAACCAAATATCATATGGAAGTGCAACAATTGAGTGTTATCTTGGAGGGAAGACCGCAAAACACCAATCTACATCTGCAGTTGCATGTTTGTATTGGAGTTGATAAAATGTCTGAATATTTACACGTCATAAATGTTGGGTGACGTCCGTTGGTATCTCCAATTTTATTAGCTGTGGATGAGGTTGGGTGTGAAATGCATTTTATATTTTATTTCCATTTTATTATGATCTTCAGGTTAAACTTTTCCTGAAAATATCTGCCGGACATCCAAGTCTGTTTTTATCTAGATATAGTAGATATAATTACAGCACATGTTTACATATATGGGGTTTGACTTTGCTGTTTTTATAAAAGGCTTATGTCGACGCATGAGTTGTATTGTATGATTTGTTGAGTTTATAACTTATATACTGTGTTTTAATGTTTTTAATTTCACTTGCCTGTTGAGTTGATTCACTTCTGTAACAACTTAAGATCTGAATTTAATAAAGACAGAACATTAATTCCAATATTATCCTCACCAAATTAAGCATAAAACATAAATGATCACACCCTCTGATGTTTGATCTGTGCCAGCCCTGCTGAGAGGACACCAGTGCAGAGCAGAATTTATAGGCTGGTGGTTACTGCACTCTGCTGGTCAGTACAGGGAATTAAACTACAAGAGGATGGTGGGCAGATGGGAAAGTATTTTTGTGAATGGACACCTATAGATAGTAGGGATTTTTATCTTCTTCTTGTTCTGCAATGCCCTTTATTAAAATGTTTATGCAAAAAAAAGAGAAACTCTCATTCCTCTTATTCTGACCCCCCTCTTGTGATTTGTCAAGGTCGTCAATTCTGCATCTGTCTTATTCATCTCTCTGTGCTGCTCTCTCACATGCTGAATGGAAATTTAAAAAAACAAGGCCACCCAATAGCAGGTTATTTTGGTGATACAGAGACAGAGAGAGATGAACAATACTTGGAAATGGAAATTGAAACGCATCACAACTGACAAGTGAAAAGGAAAGCAGGACATAGAACTGAAAGAAAATTACTGACTTCTCAACTTCCTCAACGAAGGTTACTTATTTGAAAGAAAGAAACTAAAGAGAGAGCTGAAAGAGGTTGAGACAAGAAAGGGAAACAAAGAGAGATGATAGACAAAGTCAAATCATGGTTGCATGCCAAATACATTAGCTACCACGGCTCATAATTAATCAACATTGAGCGGCTTGTCTGCAGGTAATATTCACATCGGTAATTAAGACAAATTGGTCACCAGTGGGGCATTTAAACTTCTGTGTGTGAGCATGCTTTTATATTCTCATTAATGCAGAGAGGGTAAAATGAAAGTGGAAAATCGAGGATAAATAGTGACTACTTTTGATTCCAACCAAACATCACAGCAGCTGACTGCACTTGACTCATTAGCACCTCATTAACCACAGAAAAGAATGTGTGTGTGTAGCAGCTAAAATCTTGCCATTTTATGGATTTAAGTTATACTGAATCTGAAAACATTTGTCTCTGTGGAGAGTCACATTTACATTTGCTTAAATCCTACTGGAAAATATTGTTCTGGTATAATTTTGTGTTATGGCAGCTTCTCTGTATTTGTACAGTAATCTTCTCAAACTTTGATATTACCAGTATACTAGCTGCCTATGGATTACCTGAATAACAGTATGCTTACTGGTGAATAGCAGGTATGTATGTAGTTGTAAGGACGTCTTGATGCAACAGCCTGTATGTTTCATTGTGTATGTTCCACAGTACTCCATGTTAACTACTGTACTACAGCCAGCCTAATGTCCATCATTGCTACTTTCTCAATGGTCACGATGTCTTTGTGATTGTATTGCTCTTTACGTCATGTTCTTACAACAGCATATGCAAATAGCCAGATTCTCACTGGAGAGAGTATGAAATATTGACTTGAGGCCTACAGAGCCAGCAGAAATACAGTTGCACATTAGCTGTTCACTCTAATATAAAGTATGGATAAGAATTTGCAAAAGATTCTGTATAGACTGACACAAATAAACAAATACTGAGAATTTCCTTGTTTTAGAGAAAATTACTTTAAGAAGATTAGAAAATGTTTTATTTGATTCATTGACCATCTTGCAAAAACAATCATGGGATCTGAGTGTGATACTGTATGCTTTTTTTTGCTTTTTTAAACATTCCTGTCCATAGTCAAATTTGTGTATTAATCCATAAACTTGTGGAGCACTTGTTGAAAATACACTTTACTCCAAAGGACTCCAGCGAATAACATTTAAATTTGGTGCAAAAAGATGGACAGAAACTTTAAAAGAAAATTTGGCAATCAAAGTTTCATTTGATTAAATAATTTGAAGTTTAAGTTTTTCATATGGTAATTATTTGAGATAATGAACCTTCTCAGAAATAGGTACACAGAAGTAAAGGTTACACAGTTGTATCTTGAATGTTTTGGTTTGATCATCATGGAGGAAATAAAGACACACTTAAAAGAATTTCATTTAAATGTGTGGAAGTCAATTCCTGGATGTCAAATAGGCATTGAGCATTAAAAAGTACAATTTTGCCTCTGACATGTGCCAGAATTCAAATTCAACACTCAAGTAAATTATTCTGAATCAAAGGCTACATATGTAAAATACTTAAGTAAATGTACTTAATTTTTTTCCGACACTGGGGCATTTGTCAGCTGAGAGAACGAAAACATTAACAGCAGCCCAGAAAGGTAGTAGGACAGTGGCAGTAGTGCAGTGCAAGAGTAGATGTGTTGTAAAAAAATAAAACAAACAACATTAGGTAAAGGAGTTGTTTAAATTTGCCATAGGCCTAAGTGTAGAAGCAATAATAAAATTAGATACAGTAAAATCGAGACACTTGGTGTTAGCTGAAATAGTCCCACCTGCACCTGAAATAGTGCTACTAGCATAATCAGGAACTCCATAGAGGCTTGACGAACCTCTGATTTTACGCATGCGCAACGCGCCATCGAAGGAACTGGTGTGAAAAGCGAGTGAAGCAGGTTGCAGCTCGACAAGAAATCTGAGGTTTCACTCTGACTTGATCCGTGCTCTGCTTTTGAAGATGTAAAACAGCTTGCGAACAACCATGTTTTCTGTAAACAGCTGATGAAAACTGATAATCTAGGACGCATACAGGATCTGCACAGCCCCACCACTGCACGGCAACTTGGTACAGAGGCAGGGATCTCCTGCTAACTGGCTGCCACACCAGCTAACTCCAGGTAGCGTATAGTGCTAGCTATTCAGTGTTTTTCGCTATTATAAACTATATAGCGATTACTTGCCAACCAATGGGTAATTCACATTTGTGTGAAAACATATTGTAGCTAAGCTAGCTATCAAACAAAACGGTCAACAAATGTTTGTGCCGCGGCCATAATAAACAAACATGCCTGCTAACCTCATAGTAGCATGCTAGCTAGCTTGCCATCAACAATCAGTGCTAGCTGATGTTTTTAGTAAGAGATCCGTTGTCAAGTGTGTTTTAATAAAACGCATAGTTCCGTTTAGGGTCTTCAAAATAGTAATATACTGGCTCACCTGGTAGAGCAGTAAAGTGTGTATTTAGTTTTAATATTTTTATTATGTGTTTTACAATATATAGTAATGACAGACACGTGTCTCACAATACATTGCGAGCAATTTATCTTTATGTTAAAGGTGTTATATATCAATAGATGTTATGAATTTCAAATGCACTTATAAATGTATAGAAAGTGTATTATGATTTACTCACAGACTAAAATGACTGAAGGCAGTAAATATTTTCATTAGTTTTCGGTTTTAGGTTTCTTTGGTGTTACACTTGAAGACGCTGAGCTACTTCCGGTTATCTTCGTCCGTGTGCTGTAACTTTATGTAGCTTCCCAGAACTAACGGCAGCCAGAGCGGCGCCGCTAACGTTAGCTAAGAAGATACAAGAGAGCACAACCTTTAATAAACAGTTCCGCGTTTTACTGAACTCAATTACAAATGTGAAAATTGCTGCTTCGTCATGTCATTAGGTCATTGGTGAGCTAGCGTTATCATTATGCAGCTAACAGCTAACTTCTATTACGTTGTATTTTCTGGTTCGTGGTTTCTGCCAGCCACCCAGGCTCAAAACAAACACTTTTTTATCGCTCTGCTCAACATTACAACGCAATGGTAACATGGGAGTAATCGACAGTCCCTGCTCAAAATAAAAAAAACAGAGGTGCGTACAGCCTGTTTTTTCCTGGTGAGTTGTACATTCAGTTGCCAGTTTATTAGACACACCCAGCTACAACTTATGCCATCTAATTCAACAGCCCTGCAGTAATTATATACATACTTGCAATCTTTGATGTAACGTTAGGGTATAATGTTTGGTTTATGTTTAAACTATTTTAGAGAGGTGTTGATTCAACTGCCTTATGCCGAGAGGTTTGTGGTAACAGATCCGTCTCATCTACAGCTGAAGTGTTTTATCATCAACCCTGTGAAGATCATCCCTGCTCCGGCTTCCTGATTATGTGAAACTGTGTCAACGACATACATAATTCTCAGAAGGTGCAATCAGAGTCTGAAGTCAAGATGTCCATCACTAGCACACCTACCAGCAACGATGCCTGCCTGAGCATTGTGCACAGCCTGATGTGTCACCGACAGGGCGGTGAGAGCGAGACGTTTGCCAAGCGGGCCATCGAGAGCCTGGTGAAAAAGCTGAAGGAGAAGAAAGACGAGCTCGACTCCCTCATCACGGCTATCACCACCAATGGGGCCCACCCCAGCAAGTGTGTGACCATTCAGAGGACACTTGATGGACGGCTGCAGGTAGGACTATACAGTTATCTGGATCATAAATACACACAGATAAATAAATATGAGGGCCTGGTCTTGTCATTAGTATTGATTTGTTTTGACAAGCTAATGTAAATAATATGTTGATGTATATTTCACCTACAGTAAACTATCCAGGCATCAGATTCAGTTGCTCATCAATTAAGTTGCATTTAAACAAAAACATCAAATAACATTTAGCTTGATTACAATCTGTCAAGTCTCAGGAATTAAAACAAAACTCTTGACAATAAGTTATTCAACAGAACATCTAGGTTTGTAACTAATGACTGTTTTCGTTAAAGATCAGTCTGCATGTTATTTTTGTCATAAAATAGCGAAGAATGCCCATCATAATGTCCCAACGCCCAAGGAGACGTCTTCACACTGCTTGATTTATTCAACTCACAGTCCAAAACCCCAAGAGATTTGTTTTGCTATCAAACATGGAAAAAGAAAAACTGGAATTGTTTAACTTTTGGGATTTATGGTTGTAAAACGACAGAAACAATTGGTCATCAAAATATCCAACGAAGGTTAAAGTCAAGGGCAACTGGACTTGGTTAAAGATACTGGAAGACGTTTCGTCCCTCATCCAAAGGACTTCTTCAATGCTGACTAGCAGGGAAACTCAGCTATTTAACCTCAGTGGGGTCGTTTGCCAGGGTCATCAAAATAGTTATGTGGCAATTTTCTTGTAGTTTAAGCTCTAACAACATCCAACATTATGAGATGACAAACATGCTGATACATAAACACCGCAAGCGGTGATTATAAAATGAAATGGTCATTAATTTAGCACAAAAATTTACATGATTAAGTTCCGTGAAATGCTAAAATAATAGTCAGAAGTTTCAGGAAATCTCTCTGCGGTAGACCAAAGTTGTGCTGGAGCCATTTTTAGAAGTATTTTGACCAGTCTGTATTTGTCTAGTCGGAACATGCTGTTCATAACAACAAGCTGTATTCCACTAATTGACTTAACACTATGTTTGACCTCATCTATAAATACAGTGAGTGCGTTTGCAAATGAATTAACTCTGTCTTCCTGTTGTTGTTCCCAGGTGGCTGGACGTAAAGGGTTCCCTCATGTAATCTATGCCCGGCTGTGGCGGTGGCCTGACCTGCATAAGAACGAACTGAAGCACGTCAAATACTGCCAGTTTGCCTTTGACCTCAAGTGTGACAATGTTTGTGTCAACCCGTATCACTATGAGAGAGTGGTGTCTCCTGGCATAGGTAGGTAACAGAGACCGGAAGCACAATTTTAAAGTTTAATTCCCCTTGTTCTAGATGCAATTTGTTTTAATTAGACTGCATCACAGGTAGGGCTGCAACTAATGATTATTTTCATTGTTGATTAATCTGTCAACGATCTTCTCGATTAATTGACTAGTTGCTTGGTCCAAAAGCCCAAGATGATGTCCGCAAAGGTCTTGTTTTGTCCACAACACGAAGATATTCATTTTACTGTCAGAGGAATAAAGAAACCAGAAAATATTCACATTTAAAAAGCTGGAATCTGAGAATTAAAAATATTTATTAAAATTGATTATCAAAATAGTTGGCAATTAATTTATTGTTTTAATCATTGCAGCTCTAACCACAAGGGACTTTTTTAACACTGTAGATACATTAGCATTGTCAGTAACCTGTTCCACGTCAGTAACCTGTTCCACCTCTTTATCCCTTTCCTTGGTCCACAGACTTATCAGGGCTGACACTGACTAATTCTGGACCCAGCTCAGCACTGATGGTTAAGGACGAGTACGATTTTGATGGGCCGCAGAGTCTGCCCTCCATCGAGGGAGGGCACTCTATCCAGACGATCCAGCACCCCCCATCCGGCAGCCGCCCGGCCCCCTCTGAACCATTTGCGACCCCAAACCTGCTCCCACCTGCCGAGGCCTCAACCTCTGCCTCAACGTCGTCTTTCCCTGCCATCGCTGCTGGATCAGGCAGTAAGAAATTGATGGCTAAAAACTTAATTGTCTCATTTAAAATTTAGATTTTCAAACAAAGATATTTTCTACTTCTGTTTTGTGAATTGTTGTGGTGAATGAAAGGGACAGCTGTTCATTTATTTACAAGAGTTTGTACTCTTTATCGCTGCGTCTGTGGATTCCTGACTTCTGTTCTCCTCAGGTGCCAGCGCAACCTGGTCTAGGAACAGCAGCTTTACCCCCAACATACCCCACCACACCAACGGTCATCTACAACACCACCCTCCTATGCCACATCCTACACACTACTGTAAGTACACACAGTACAGTGGTAAGTTAATCCATGGACAAAACCACCCAAAGTGGTCGCTGCCATAATTCTGTCTGTTTCTTCCAGGGCCGGTGCACAATGAGCTCGCCTTTCAGCCTCCTATATCCAATCATCCAGGTGAGAACACACAACCCACAAACACCTAAACTCTGGACATCATTGTCAGGCCTGGTATAGTAGAAAATGTGTGAATGGATCTGACTAAAGGTACATCTTTCTTTGCACTTCTTTAAAATTAGATTATTCTCAGAGTACTGCACATGTTGGCTGTCATCCTCCCTAAAGACAGTGTTGCCTCTTTCAACTCCCTTTAAAGGTTTAAGATGAGATTAGATATAAAGCCTTGTAAATATACTAGGGTTGGTTGCCTCTGTGTCGCCTTTTGATTGGAATGGTGGCAAATTGCGGGTGATTAAAACTGCTTAGAAGATCATTGGTACCCATCGCCCGAGCAT
The DNA here is from genome assembly GCF_021292245.1 of Micropterus dolomieu. Classification (NCBI taxonomy): domain Eukaryota; kingdom Metazoa; phylum Chordata; class Actinopteri; order Centrarchiformes; family Centrarchidae; genus Micropterus; species Micropterus dolomieu. The sequence goes on along the minus strand of NC_060170.1, from coordinate 20,469,666 downwards.
CGGTGATATGGGTGAGGTGACGTGTCAACGCAGACCCTAAAGGCCACAGCCTGTTCACCCTGCTGCCTTCTGGGAAGAGATACAGCTGTCTCTAGTCTGCTATACCACCAGACTGCAGAGCAGCTTTTCCCCCCAATAATCAAATTCAACCTCAGCACTGCTCCATAGTGTATATAGTTTATTTCTGTTTACCATTTTTATAAAACCACTGTATATTGTCTGCTACGTAGAAGAAGGGAGTTACAAACTCAATTTCACTCTATAACCTGTTATATTTTGACAAATAAATCGACCTTGGACCTTGTAAATTGCTCGCTTCCTCTCTCTCTCACAAAGGCATTGAAACTTGTGTTTAACGTTATTGAAAAACTAATGCATTTAAGTTAGTCTATCTTTTTTTTATTAACAAGACGCTGTCGATGTCGGAGACCCACCTTCAAAATAAGTTAGAATCAAGAATGTAAGGAGCCTAGCTAATAAGGATTGTTATGTCAACGTTAGACATACAGCTGGGTTGTCGAGGTTGCACGCTGTACATAGCTGCTATCCATTGCACACCTGCCACAGTTACACGGTTCTGTGGGAAACACTGTACCGTGCAGATGTTTCTGGTGGTTTCTCTTAAAGCTAATAAGCCTTTTTCTTCCATGCTGGCCTTTCATTGACAAGCTGCAACGTAACACCGCTCCCTGGCAATCATATCGCCAATCGGTGATCTCAAGTTGCCACGATCTGACGATATGAAAATAGAGAAGATCGCCCAAACCTAGTATCAAAGGAAAATATCAGACATTTAGACTTTGATTAATGTGAACTGTTGCTTGGTTTACTTCATTACACATCAATGACTTAAACAAAAGTTACCTGTTACCGTTTCAGCTCCTGACTACTGGTGCTCCATTGCCTATTTTGAGATGGACGTTCAAGTCGGGGAGACGTTTAAGGTGCCCTCCTCTTGCCCCATCGTGACAGTGGACGGCTATGTCGACCCCTCAGGAGGAGACAGGTTCTGCTTGGGCCAACTGAGCAACGTACATCGCACTGAGGCTATTGAGAGGGCAAGGTAGGTGACTCAGTTACCCTCAATATGTAGAGCAGTTAAAACCTTTCTTTCAATGTACCTATGGAAATAACATTTCATTTTGAAGTATGGAGAGAATCAGAGCTTTTGGGGGGGTTTCACATTTGAACCAGAAACAAGCTTCTATATATTTGTCATTGGTGGTATCTTTTTAACGTGCCTTAATGCAGATATAAATGTCCCTAAATATTAAGTTAAAATGCCTTTTTATTTTTTTTATTTATGCTTCCGTTTTAGAATATGTACTAAATATCTACACATTTGAGACTTGGCAGGCTTACCACAATACCAGTACCATCAACACATGAGTTGAAAGCTCAGAGGCGCATGTTGTTCACACACAACCACACCTTATTTACACTTTGTTCCTCTTATTCCTTCCTGTTTGAAAATACCCTGTGGATTTTCTTTCTTTTCACTTGTGACGCTGTAGAACATTATTTCATGAGCAGCCTCCCATATTGTATCTGTTATTCTACCAGCATGTTCACAAGAGTGCACATGCACTCGGTAAGGACATGGAGGACGTAAAAAAAAAAAAAAAACATTTAGGAGACCTGTGACGTGGAACACATTAAAATTCAGCATATTTTGCTGGGCTTTAGGAATATAGACACTTTTTTTGGGTGAGAATCATTGAATATAAACAATGGTTTGTTGACGATGAAAACTCCACCAGGCACTATTATGAATCCCCTTGTTTGCCTGTTTCCTTCATTCCTTACTGTCATCTTTCCCAGGCTTCATATCGGCAAAGGAGTTCAGCTGGAGTGTAAGGGTGAGGGAGATGTGTGGGTGCGATGCCTCAGTGACCATGCAGTGTTTGTTCAGAGTTACTACCTGGACAGAGAGGCAGGCCGAGCCCCTGGAGACGCTGTTCACAAAATCTACCCCAGCGCTTATATCAAGGTATGGACATGGTTCATTGGACTGTAAAGAAGAGAAATCACTCAAGGTTGATATTTGATAAAATATCCTTTTTCATCTTGGGGAAACCGCTGCAAAATCTCTTTCCATGCAGTCTCCTCAGGCATTCTGCACTTTAGTAACACTGGTTTTATACAGTACTTGTGTGTATTTCACATAAAATGTTCCCCATACTGCCACAGGTTCCCATTATATCTCTCATTTGGGGTAATTGTACATCTTCACACAGCCCTGCTCTTACTGAGGGTCAACCTGAGCCTGTGGTGGTATTTACATTTCTCCCGCGCAGAGGGGCTAATTGCAGCTCAGTGTACAGTATGTAAAGTCTTTTCTCTCCTGCCAGGTATTTGACCTTCGTCAGTGCCACAGACAGATGCAACAGCAAGCTGCCACGGCTCAAGCAGCAGCTGCAGCTCAAGCAGCTGCTGTGGCTGGAAATATACCTGGCCCTGGATCAGTTGGAGGGATAGCTCCAGCTATTAGTAAGACACATACACAGTGGGAAGTAGAGGCGGTGGTTCCAGCTGTCAGTAGGGGTGCTGATGCACGTTTTTGAAGAGAATTTTTACTACAGTGTGGGATACGTACTTCTATGTGGAAAGAACAGTGAAATGCTCGTGGTCAATCTAATTTGCATTCAAATAAAATCAGTATGCTCTAGTTAAAGTTATAAAAGTACAAGATTTTATTGATTTCTAGTATCTGCTGGCTTCATTCCTCTAAAAATGAAGCTGAAAGTTTTGCATACTGTTTTTGCCTTTCGTTATCGATTAATCTGCCATGTTTTCCAATAAATAAATAAATAACATAATGCAACACAAACAAACGGTAAAACAATGAAGATCAAGTAATAGAGAAAATGGAACAACTATCTGGGTAATAATCCTGTAATAGTTAACTTATTGGGGTAAGATTCAAAAGAGGGTCTGTCAACTATTCAGCAAAAACAGGTTTTGTCTGACTCTTCCAAATTTCGCTAACGCAAGTCCAAAATTTTTGTTTGAATATACCTGGTTGAAGGGGAGACTTGTCTCCTGTTTAACACAATTTGGGAGATTCTGGCAGTGGTTAATGCCACCACTCTGAAATACCTTATGACTCCTTGCTACCAGAAAGAAGAAAAAAGAACCACCCAACAATAAATGAAGAAAAGAACCTGCTTTGTTTTCCACACCTCCAACATGATTGTCATCCACAAGATGCAAATCCATTTTCTTGATTTATCATTTGGTCTTTTAAAATTTCAGAAAATGGTAAAAAAAAAAAAATATGCCCATCACAATATTCTAGTCTGTTTTGTCTGATCAACAGTCCAAAATCCAAAAATATTCAGTTTACTGTCATCAGTCTAAGAAAACCAACACGTATTTACAGCTGGAACCAGTGCATTCTTGCTTTAACTTAATAAACTTTCAAAAATATTGTTGCAGATGAATTTTCAATAGATTTGAGTATTGACCTGCATTGACTCTCTCTCCTCTCAGGTCTGTCAGCAGCAGCAGGTATCGGGGTTGACGACCTCCGGAGGCTGTGCATTCTCAGGATGAGTTTTGTTAAGGGCTGGGGCCCCGACTACCCCCGCCAGAGCATCAAGGAGACCCCCTGCTGGATCGAGATCCACCTGCACAGAGCTCTCCAGTTACTGGACGAGGTTCTGCACACTATGCCTATAGCAGACCCACAACCTCTGGACTAAGATCTTTATCACACCGCAGCGCACACTGTCAGCGGAAGGGCTTCCTCAGAGAACTCTTTGGCGTGGAGACGCCAGTGAAACAGCTGTGGACACTGAAGCGAAAAAATACTTTGAGGTGTGTTTGAGGCACCTTTGTGCACTGTTGCTTTTTAAAGGAAGGGTGATACTAAAAATCAGCCAAAGCCATATATTAAGATATATTGATCTATATTTTTGATAGATGGCTTTGATTTGTGATGACTGGAATGGTGACTAGAAAAAATATCACAGATAATTACACTTGTAAAGCACCACAACATGCACATAGATGACCTGCAGATCCCAAGAAACTGGAATGAGCACCGAGTCGCCGACTACTCTGCATCCCGTAAGTCCACAACCACCAACTACTGACTGACTGAACAATACAGAACATCTGAGCGCTGTACAGCTGTGGGATGAGATGCTGCACACAGAGGATCTCATGTCCGGTGTCTGAGCACCAGAGTGCTGCTGCTGCTTTTCTGTCGTGTCAGTTTTTATTCAAGCTGTTACAGACTGCTTTGCAGCTGGCGCGACAAGCACTTCAGTCAACTGTTGGGGCTAATATAGAAAAGCAGCGGCACTCTGAACCGCGAAGGATCAGTGCTCGAAAGCGTTAAGGACCACCCAGCTGGATCAGGTCATACTTAGACATTCACAGCCACCCACAGATATCACAGAGAATTAAATGACATGCACTATGCCTAAAGCCAACTCTCAACCTCTGAACTGAAACAAGGTCAAGTCTTTGGGCTACTCTAGGTCAGGTATTGTCAAACTATGGGGTTGGACCTTAAAATGTGGTTGCAGGTCTGGTGGGTTTCCGAGACACCATCAGGTCCTCGGGGGTGTTGTTGAGTTGCCCATTAATGATACAGTATATATCTGTGTTCACTGTGATTTCATTATTTCTTCACTCACTCAAATAACCACGAGTGACAGCAACATACTCGTATAAGTGATCGTTCATCATTGGTCACTTTCCAACACAGCCGCCTCCCCCCTGTTTCAGGTATGGTTACTGTTTTGGAAAACACCCTCTTTTATGCTGCAACAAAAGATGAATCTCATACGCCCTTCTGTGAACTGCTTTCCTTTCCTCACGTTCAGAGCGAGAGCAAACGAAGACAGCTGGGATGCTGTTGGTTCAGTAAGAAAGCAGATGAGAGGCAGAGAAATTGATGTGAGGTGTCTGAGATTCAATCACAGCACAAGGAACAGGGTTTATCAATGTGTTGGCAAACCAAAAGGACTAATCGCTCAGAAACATACTGAAAGTCTGGTATGACCATGAGCGAGAAGTCCAATCAGCTGCTGGACTTGGCCCCAGTTAAGTTAATTTGGAGGTTTCTTTGAAATTCATTTTAAAGGTAATTATGTTAATTTGTAGTCATCTCAGTTTTTTCTTTTTATCTCCAAGCATACCTGACAGTCTCTTCACTCTAGTTGAGAATCATTATACTTAAATATCTTATGACTTGCAGCCCACTTATTTACTACTTGATCCAGGTCTCCTGTGTATAGTTTACTAAGAGAATTTAAGACAAAGTTTCCCAGCAATATTGATATATTTTCTTGGTCTTATTTTGTAACTTTTATTAATTGATTTGTATTATATTTTTTAGCACTTTATTCTTTTTTTTTTCTCCTTATTTTTAATTCAATAACCTTTATTTTTAGGTGGTTGTCCTGCAATATGAATAAGGGAGTGATTAGGTTGGTTTAAATTTTATGTAGGATTGTGATGCATTATGTATTTAAAACATATGTAACACTAAGACATGGTTTTAAAATCTGTTTTTTGCCCTTTCGCTATACAGGCATTTACATACATATGTAGGGTTTCTTTTCTCTGAGATGAGCTGCATTCTTTTCCTTTGGTTGCATTTTTTCCCCCTTTTTAATCCATGTAAATAACTTGTTTGTTTTTGAAACGCATGTCAATGTTTGCATGAATTTTAATGGCAAATAGACCCCTTTATCCCCACCCCCATTTTTTAAGTAGAGTACTTCACTTGCCCTGCATTACACAGGCAAACTGGACTATCTGAGGAGAGTAGAAACCAACACCTCCTGTGTACTGGCGTGTTGCTGGTTTATAAGAACCGCGTTAAAAACGCTACATATTCATCACTGATGTAAATTATCCAGTTTTATTATACAAACTCATCATTTTAGCAGTGAAACCTCCTAAAGAAGGCAACTTGTCTCCCAAGACCTAATTTTGTATAAATACAGCAACTCCCATCACTTATTAGTGTGCAGACTCTCTTTGGAAGTAAAATGAGTACAAGGATGAGATTTTCTCTCACAGGCTTTGAAATAAGCAATGGTGGTTTGACAAACAGAAATAATTTCATTTCCACATGAATCCCCTCTCCATGGCTCCTGCGCTGCATGTGACACATTGTGGTGTTCTGTTTGTTTTTTAAAAGGCATTTGTTATATAGTACATCCACATTGATTAGGAATACAGATTTAATTTACTCGCCTCATGTTGAGACTCTTAAACATCTGTTTATGCATGTTGTTTTCTTTTCACACCAAACTGCCATACAGTATATTCTTCCTGATCTGTTAACATATGACATGTCTCTAAACAGGTGTCCTTTTTTGAACAATGCTGTCTTGGTGGGTTACAGCTGAAATGCAAAAAGACAAATTTGATTTATTTAAGGTTTATTTAAAATTTGGGGTCTTTTTGTCATAAGAAATTGTCCATTATGCTATCAAATTGCTCCCCCTCTGCCCCATCTTTGAACATTTCACTTTAATTTGAATGTTAAAAAGTTTCTTACATCAGGGATTAAATGAGTCCAACTTTACGAATCTTTTTTTTTTTTACATAATTATGCATCCGATTGATGAAATGGCAGGAAACAGGATATTTTCTAATTATGTTAGTATGTTAGCTGAATTCTGTCTGGAGAATTAATCTGTTATCTTCTGTGCTTTAAGGTGGACAGATGTTTTTATATTATTTGCAGTTATTATAGGAGCCTAAGGACACAGCTTAAATGAGTTGATGTTGACTACTATGACAGATTGCAGATATAAATTTTACCTGAGAGTCTGTAATTATTAAACATGGAGTGATATTCTCAAAGTGGTCACCTGTTTGCTTTCTCAACAAGGTAACATGTTTACAAGGACAAAAGTAGCAGAACTTGTTTTTAAATTTAAAGGCCCTGCAACACCTCAGGTAGAAGTGGAGTGGCACTACGCTGGGTCACCGAACACTGTTCAGTCATTTTAAAATGTCATAGCAGGAAAAACGCAGGTGTATTTAATAACATTAATGATTACTGCATTCCACTCAAGGGAGGCTCTGGTATTGCACACTCTGGCTCACTTGAATAGTTTTCTCAGACAGCACATTACAAATTCCCCCTGTGCTTTTCCTGCTATGACGTGTCAAAAGGCCTACCGTGAAAATGCTCTATAGGAATGATAAAGATGTAAGTTCTCGCCTTAACGAGTGCAACAGGAAGAGTGGGGGAGATGTCAATCGTGCACAGTGCGTACACGTCAACACGGGCCTTAGTCTGATCAGGCGCCACACTCAACTGTGTGGGTCCATCAGCGTGGTCTTTGTACAGCAAGACAGTCAAATCAACAGTGTTTTGAGGCCATTTGTGTGAGGTTCAGATTATTTACTGAGACTGCCTTACTGGCTATAACTCTTACATTAAAAAGGCTATACAAACCCATGGTAAATCCACACAGGGGATTTTAGTTAGTGTGTACGCATGTGCGGGCTCTTGGAGGTCTCCCCTCACTCTCCTGTGTGCTTTAACGCACCTTTATCCTATGCCTTTCCGTAGGTCATCTGACATGCATTCAAATCCCTGTCAATGTATTACAGTATTAGCAAAAGTAAAAGGACTCGTGAATGAAATGGTCGCTGTCAGTGTTTTCCTATTAGATAGGATGTTTCTGGATTCATTCCTGCTGCATTTATGTGGATGTTGCATTTTACTGCTGTCAATGTTAATAGTTCAGCTCATTTGAACTACTTTATATCTTGTTGGGTAATTTAATCTACAGCAATGAATCAGATTTTATAAGCTCATGTTTGTGGCGTCGCCTTCCTGTGACAACCACGTAGCTCTAAAAAGTCCACTTTTCATGAGCTTCAGCTTTGAGACGAGGCATTGTCCAGCTTAGCCAACGGGGTTGTTTACAGTGCCGGACACGCAGAGTGCTCTTTCATCTTTCAGCTCCATTTAAAGGAGCGTTCCTCAGTTTGTCCGAATGACAGCTGCATATATTTAATATGTCTGATTGACTGGTCCAAGGAGGTGAAATTATTTAATTACCTCACATACAATGATCTCCCATATATATATCCTACAATATTTATGATTTGTCACACTCAAATTAAGATCTGATGTGCTCCTGTCTTCATACTGACGGAGCCTTGAGGCGTGGATTTGAGCAGCAGGGTTCAGAGATTCAAACCCTCACGTTTTTGAACATTTGCCCAACCACAAGGTTTTCTGCAACCGTCCCTGTGATGTGTAAATATATAATTAATATAATTAATGTTAAGGCAACCAATGACGTACAAAACCACGAAGTTGGGACTGCTGCACCTTGTATCATTATTTTCAACATTCTGATCTGCAAACTTAAACCCAATCATTTACAGCCAATTTAAAAAAAACAAAACAAAAAAAACCATTCACAAACAACTTCAATTTGCAAATCCTACAGGGCTCTCACATTATCATGCATGGGACGCAAGTATGGTGTGGGAGAGGAAGTTCCTGACATCCTAAGAGCGATCCTTCAGAATATGGAAGATGAGTGTCGGCACAAAAAACGATTTTAAAGAAATGACTGAATCACAGTAGTCGGACATGGCTTTAAATGAAACCGTCTTTATTAAGTAACTTTAATATCAGAAAAATAAAACTCTTAAATTCTCTTTACAGCAAATATATAATATCAGTGCTTTGGCCGCAATAACTTAAAAGGCCATTATAAAATATAGTCTGCTTTTAAACTCCTGACTCAATTTGAAGAATTTATATGCCATAAGACTCCCCCTACATATACATAACAAAAGTATAGTAAAATTAGCAAATACTTTGAACTGTTGGTACAGCTTAACAATATATCTATATATAGATAATCTAAGATACATTTTACAGTATACCTTTCTTAATTTGGTGGCGTACAGACATTGACAGGCAGCTTGAATCCTTGGCCTTTTTACAGTTGCAGTGTGACGTTTTACATTGGCGGTACATTATGAAGACATGCTCGTGATGCACATTCCATTTTCCACTATTTTAGAACGGCAGCTATCAATACTATTATCAATACTGTAAACTAATAACTACTACAAGCAGATAGCATTGACACCTTCCTGCAACATTTCTGGGTTTCCAACTCTTCGTTCACTTAATCAGAGAAAAGTTTAAAAAAAATTTAAAAATCTTATTGTAAACATTTTAATATAGATATATTTATGTATATATATGAAATGTAACAAAATAAAAATAAGTTCTTTATATTTATCAGTCATAAACAGTAATATAATACATACACAAAAATTTCAATAAACTGTGGGACGACAATGTATTGCATTCCCTCGGAGAGAGAAAGAGAGCAAAGAGAGGTCGACCCTTCGTAGAGCTGAGAGAAGTCAAATAAAAAGGGACGGAGAGAAGACCAGAGAGGGTAGATGCAGATGGGTGGGGTTTTTGTATTTTTGGGGCTCGTTTGGTTCCATTTCCTCAAGAAAGCTCAATCCATGAAAGAGACGATAATTAGGAAACAGCTAAGCGATGGAATAACTCCCAAATACTGTTTACAACTGGAATGCCAGAGGGACTGCAGTCCAATGTCCAAGCGGTAAAGCAACTGTATTGACCTTATGTAGTGTCAGCACAGTCCAAGATGAAAACATTCCAGCAGCTTCCCCTTCAAAATGTCCGTCAACTCATTCAATCCTGTAAATCACAGTCTAGAGACACTGGTGTTTAAAGCTAAGATTTGAGATGATTTCCACCAACTTGTACCTTTTCTTCACTTTTCAGGTGGAGGAACGGATAGATGTTGAAGGGGGAAAAGACTTTGAGTCCCATCGAGTCAATACTGTGATAAGATATGGGGAAATATGTGCTTAGTACAGCAGAGGGCAACAGAAAATGAGCTAATGAAACGTGAGAAGCAAAGTGTGTACCATTAAAACATCTCATCATTGCATCAAAACAGGTAATGAAGGTTAACCACGACTGAAATGTAGTAGAAGAAAAACAAGAACGGATATGTCTGTCTACAAGTTTAAGTCCAAGATTGTTTGAGCTCTGTAACTAAAACCCGAGGAGTTAAATTTATCTAGTGCTTCCTGGAGTAGTTAACATACTGAGACAATTTTTGCATAGGCCTGGCAGACAAGACATGGGATTAAATAAATATACAAAGTATAGTCACGGGTGGCCTTAGTCTCTATTTTGCGTCCCAATGGAATTATTTTGCAGCCTGCTTACCAACAAGGACACAAAATGGCTGTGATGAGACGACCACAGGGTGGAGCAGTTCAAGTGAAAGAACATTCAACTAAAAGAAAGGGATACCATTGAGATGACTGAAAAGTCAGCAAACTGTTTGTACAGTACAGGGATTTGTTCCAGATTACAGCTGTCTTCATAGCAGAGTTTCATAAAATATCAGTGTTTTGGGCTCTCAGGTGAGGTATAACTATTACTTAGCCATATTTATACCATCTACTAAAGTAAATGCAATGCAGGGGAGGAGGAATGTTACCAAAAAAGGTACAAGCTGTGCGTTTCTTTCTGGCTGAACCAAACAAGGATGTAATCAAGATACAAAAGAAAGATAAAGGCGAATAAAACATGAAAACAGAAATAAACTAAATGGGAGTGTTTGGTGCTAAAAAGATAAAGTAATAGGTGGTAAATACTTGAGAAAGGTTCAATAAAATAGGAAGCAAAAGAAAACATCCCTGCGATATAACCTTTGTTCCACCAAGATTCATTTAAGAGATTGAACTTCGACAAATACATTAAGACCTTGGTCTGTCAGCTTGTGTTCTTTCGAGCCAAAATCTGGATTTGTAGATAGTGTTGTCAGTTAATTACAGGCTTTCCGAAAGGCCACAAGTTTGTTTTAAGACAGAGCAACACTGTGTGTCCGCATAACCAGTTGTTTTTTTTTTTGTTTACTCGGAACGGAATTAGGCACAAGTTTACCGTAAACATATTTCTCTTTAAAGTAGAAATGGAAAGCAACGTGGCGATACTGAAGTGATCGAACACCCTGGGACTCTACAAAAAGGAGTTACCCACTTGGTTGGTTCTAATCTGGGAAAGAAAGAAAGAGGGACACCTTTGCAACTGCGCGTTTGACCCACTTGGTTTAAAAAAAATCTGTGGGTGTGTTTGCATGTTTATCAATATGCTGTTAATGAGAGATGCTCAAAAATTCAGATTTATTATCTGGAGCATGTAAACATCAAATCCTGTTTAAAGTAACACGACTATACGTCGGTAGGCTGATAAGATTTATGTGAATTTGTAGAATTTGTCAGGATAATGTGGCATGTGTACATTGTATCCAGTTTACTACAATTTAAATTCTGTGGTAACCAGGTACTATTATATTTATACATATTCATATCTGGGACTATGTAAACATGCTCAACTCTTATTTTTTCCTCAAATGTTTCCTGCTGCAAGCACAATTATTGAGAGGCAAAGGAGATGGGCTATTTTTCAGCACATAAAAATAACTGTAGCAGCAAATTTTTTTTTTTGTTTTTTTTTTAAATGGATAAAAATCTTGAGATGTAAACGGAAAAAAAAAATGTTGACACAAAAGCTAACATTGTGTTATCTAAGAATTTTTAAAATTTTAATAAAATGTAGGTAGGCAGAAACTGATTACTAGATGTTTCAGGGAGAAGAAATGAAAAATCATGATGAATGAAAAACAAAAATATATATCTATATATCTAGATATATCTATATCTATATATCTATAGATATATCTATATATAGATATATAGATATATCCCACCCCACCCAATGCTACACAGAGGGTTTCCAACCCTCCCATTGATCACTTAATCAATCAAGGAAGAAGACTTCACAATAGCAGGCACATGAACAGGATGAACACCCTAACCCATGCCCTAAATACAAATCATTCCTTATTCACCTATTCTTCCTCACCTTTGTCAACCAAACACCAGCTTGGACAAAAACGGGGTGAGGACACACAGACACTGATTTGGGGTCACTTTTGTAATTTCCCCACACGAGTGTTGGGGAGGCCGATCCCTCATCAGCCGTCAAGGTAAATGGATGATTAAAAAAAAAAAAAAAAATCACATGTTGCGGAGCTGAATGGCCTGTGTGACCGGGGACAGGCACACAGGGCAGACAGCATCTGGACCCTGGCATATGCGGGTGGCACAATCTAGACAGAAGAGGTTATGGCCGCAGGGCACCAAGGCAGCGATCACCTGGTTATCCATACATTGGATACATAGCTCCTGTCCTCTCCCTGCTGATCCGAACCCCGCTCGATAGGAGATGGAAGATTCAGGAGGGGAGGAAGAGGAGGTGGTGCTTTCACTGGAAGAGGAGAAGGCTGAGCTGTAAGAGGGGAACCTGTGGGCATCAAGGGTCCCAGCCGAGCCAAAAGGCCCTCGGTGAACACGTTGGGCTTGAGGGTGCTCCAAGGCTTCTGTCCCAGAAAAGGTTGGAGAGAGCCGGGGTGTCCCAGGCTGACTGGTCTGGAGAGATCGATGACAACAGTCATTAGATGGCCATCATGAAAGAAATATATACCATTTTAAAAATGTGGATCACCGATACATTTTCTGGGCTGTCAGTGTTACTGCACAGACTTTCTGTCCTTGTTGTTTTTAAGAAAGGGGAAAAATTAGACAACAAATGGCAACTGCCACATGCCAAACATCTTTGCTCAAACTGAAAAATATGTTGAGCATTGCCAGCTACCCAATCTGTGCCTGTGAATGTCAAAGGGCCTTCATTTTCAATTTGTATCAATAACCACAACGGTAAGCTATGAAATGGAGGCACATGCCATCAGGTAAACCCGGGTCTAATTTTTTTGTCGATTCTCAGATTACACATTTAAAATAACACCTTGCTGGTACATGAGACAACTGGTGCATGCATAATAGTAATATCAGTTATATTTACATTTTCACACCCACCCACTGCATATTATCTACAATCAAGGATTTAAAAAAAATAAAAAGGCAAATGCTCACTTAAATTGCCTTCATAGGAGGCCATAATCTGTATGCCCCCGGTGAATTTCACCTACCTGAGATTGGCGAGCATCAAGGGACTGGGGGGTTTGGTGTTCCAGAAAAGGGCTCCAGATTTGTGGCTGTGTAACAGGGTGCGAGGCCTGGGCAGTGGAGATGGTTAACGGGTCAAATCCTGAGGAGGAGCTTCCACCTCCCAGGCTGACCAGCTCCTCAGCCCCAACAGGGAGAAGGCTCTCACCAAACCAGAAACTTGCACTGCCGCCATTACTGTTGTTGTTGTTGTTAGCGTTGGCATTATACACACAAGTCGGGCTAAAATCTGCCATCCGGTTACCATTACCACTGCCGTGGAAAGAATCAGCTGAGCTGGAGCCGCTGCCCAGGGAACTGGAGCTGTCGTTGCGGTAGGTAGAAGACATCCTGACACCACTGTTAATATTGCTATTGATTCGCTGAGTACCGTTGATGCTCACTGGCAGCAAGCCACCACCCGGTGATGATGCACCAGCATGAAGCCATCCAGCCTCCCCCAACCCAATGGGCGTCGCACAACTCTCAAAGCTGACGTCTGTCCCGTTGAACTGAAAGTCGTTGTTGTCAGCACCAGGAGCCTCAATGCCTCCGCAGGTTCCTGTGCGGAGAGCGATGTGCGCCTCTATCTCATCCCTCGCCCGGTCCACGTTCTCCGGCATCCCAGTGACCTCGAACACCGGTTCTTTGTCACGACTCGGTGTCACGATGTAGGTGTGGGTCTGCTGTTGGATACGTTTGATGGTTGCCCCTGTAATGACATGGCCAGATCAAGACTACTGTACTTAAACATTTGTCAGCTGAACACCAAGTTTTAATAACTTCTCTGGCCACATGAATGTCAAGAGTGCACCATTAAATGTAGTCTCACACATTCTATGCATGACCATTCCTGACAAATATACATCTGTACATAAACAAATGGCACTCGAAAGCAAAGAAAAGACAGTATAGTTGAGTACTGATAGTGCTGAATACAGTAGCTGGAGAAAAGCTGAAAGAAAAATCATGCAACAGATCTGTGTGCCTCATTGTTGCTTCTTAACTGCAGCTTGACCCAATTATGTCGAGTTGACAAATTAGCCCAAGCAGAGTAATGCTATAGACACAGTCACATTAACAGCAATGTACATTTTCAGTAATTACACTTCTTTTTTCTAACAATGATATCTGGCATTGAAATTGGAAGAGGCGCAGCTGTGCAATAATTATAGCACTGAACTGCAGGCTGTCCTGGTGACTCAGCTGACTGAAGCACATACCACCCCAACCACAAGACCATGAGTTTCAGTCTAGTGGAGGGACCTTCTAAAATGTCAATTCTATAAATTTGAAAAACAATCAATGTCTAACCTTACCTTTTGACATATGGCTCAAGGGTAACCACTTACAAACAGAAGCACAGACACAAATCATGGAGTGCAGACATTTTATCAATGCTCGTCAACACCAAATATGGAATATTAAAATTCCACACTGCCTCTGTGTGTGGCAAAGCGTTTCATCACCATCTACAAATCTGATGTCATTTTGACATGTTACCTCACCCTCTAGCAAATGGTTGAGAACCACTGCAGTTCAATTTACAAATCAACCCCAAGGCTTTCTGACACTAAGATGGTAATGTCAACAGGGCAAGAGGTTAAAGACTGTGTGAGAGCAAAATGTAGCCTTCTAGAGTTGAGCCGAGCACATTACACTCTCTCAGAAGCTGCAAGCAACTTTGCCGCTTGGCGAGTTCCTCGACCGTCAGGCTGTGATCGGGGGGTAAATCAGCGGTCGATCGACACATTTCTAACACATCGTCGACATCTGCCAGATATCTAGAATGCCAAATATCTGGAGGAGTCGGCCGACTTGACATCCACATCCAGCCAATGAGAGCAGGCAGCTACTTTTTCACCGCAAAACCCTTTTTACTCACCTCCAGCTCTCTCTGTAGCTCAGACAATCCCTGCTACCTGCGTGTGCTGATCAATTCTTTCACCCATATTCTTTGTCTTTATAAATGCTATCTTTATAATAACACACAACAGCTGTTCGTTTGCACATTTACAATTTCCTTTCAATGCTCAGAAAGAATGAAGTTATGCACGGCCTAGTACAACAATGTTGCTCATTTACTAGTCAAAAACAAAGCACAGTATTACCCTTTATTGCAAAAATTAAATGTGAATAAAATGACCTTTTGGGAGTTGACCGTTACTACACTCCACATCTCCATGTCATAGTAGGAAAATCGTAAACACATCAAATATATAGCCTTATTGTAAATACTCATGCTATTCATTCCACTGTGTAAATCTAAAAACTTAAATACAATTTTACACTGCATGTTGAAACTGATGAGGAAATGAGACTTGTTCTGCTGTTATGAAACACATCACTAAAATAACAATTTGTTGGTGTGTGTTGGCACACACCTGTGTTTGCTTTTCCCTTCAGTCTAAAAAAAGAAATCACCATCAAAACAAAAAAACATTTTTTTTTTTTAACACCCACCTTTGGGACCCACGACCAGCCCTACAACACGATACGGTACCCGCACCTGTAGGGTTGAAATGACACACGGTAACTACACACACACACTTTGAATGACAACCAGAAACATAAACAGGGAGCTTGTTTCATAAAACATATGTGCTTGCATTGAACATACACAACATTTAGTTATTAGAATAAGGGCACTTATATATGAAACCGACATTTTTATGCAGTTAATCACATTAATACTGAGCAACACCATGACTCATAATCACGTGCTTGCTGACCTGAATGGTTGTCTGTCCAGGTAGAGAGGGGGTCCCTGGGCCGGTGACAGCAGCAAGAGGGCCCGTCTTGTTTCGAGAGGCTCTGATGAGGGAGAAGTGCTCGGCCGCAGACAGGATCTCCCTCTTAGCCATGGCCACATCTTCTTTGCGCCCCGTCACGACAAAGACAGGCTGCTCTCCTCTCACCGGTGTCTTAATGTAGGTGTTGGTCTTGCCCCTTAGTGCCTTAATCTTACAGCCTGTTTGAGTGGGGACAAGTTAAAGAGAGACGAGGAAAGACAGGAAAGTTGGATTATTTCCAAGACACATAACATTAAACTTTAATAAATCAGTATCTCCAAATTGAACTAATAATTCAATTGATCACGGTGCATGGACTTTCAGTTCCCAGTCATTAATGCCATTTAAAAGCTCCATAGCTTATAAATTAAATATTCCTTTCAGCTGTGGTTGAGAGTCCAACATCATTACCAGAGCCATTTCCTGTTGTTGTCAACACTGCAGTCTGTGCACCCTCCCCCAACTCATCTCAAATACGACCTAATAACACTCTCCCAAGCCCTGCCATTGAGCTAAAGTTTACGTAAACGACCACATAAAATGCGTTGGACATGTAAGAAAAGCCAGTCGTGTTCAGAAGTGTGCAGGCTTATGTTATGTCACGGAGCTAACTATAACCTACAGCTGATGTGGCAAAGCAATGGTGACCAACACTCGGCTCTTCACCTCCGAAACAAAGCAGAGCCTGGTTTAGCAGGATAAGGCACGGCCGAGGACAGTGCTCACAGTCCACGAAGCACAGACAACACACACTTAAAACAGACGAGCTGTCCAAGCGAGCAGACAAAGAGGGGGACCTGCTGGTTGATAGAAGAAGTTGTGATGTAAACTTTTGTTGAGGGTGTTGGGCGAGGGTGGTTGTTGACCCAGTTAGGAGGAGCGCTAAGCTAGCTGGTTTCAAGCTAACTGTTGCAGCTGGAAAGACTTTAAAAAATGATAGTTTGCTTTAATTGTAGGTCTTTTTAAGGTTTAAACAATACAAAACCAGTCTGATGTCCCATATTAAAAAATGTAAGTTACAAAAATAGTTACTAATTAGGTAACTTATAACAACGCGTGACGTTACTCGTTCATATTTCTTTATATGCTAATATTATGTCGTAATGTTATCAATCATTTAATGAGTTTATACATGTACTGGCCTGTTTCTTTCTTTGTGTATTTTACTTAATATACTGCTGCCTGAACCATCTTCCCACCAAGTTTCGTCCAACGGTGCAAACTCCACATTAGCCTACTTGCCGTCGGCTAACGAATACAACAAAAAACACCCGAAAGACAACAACAAAGACTCACCCTGCCTGCCCACAATCTCCGCGACGTGCTCAGAGCTCGGCACGGCCACGCACTCCGTCGTGTTGACGCTCTTTCGCCGACTCAACAGCGATGGCTCGGCCTCGTAGCCCGGCTCCCCGTACACGCCGGGCGGTAGCATCGCCATGCTGCTAGCCGGTGGCAGGGCGCTGCCGCCGACCCCGGTATCGTCACGCTCGTCTCCGTTGTACAACAAGACCGTCTCGACGTGCGGCAGCTCCATCCCGGGCGGCATCACGGAGCCACCCGGCCCCGGTGGGAGGTGTTGGTGGTGGTGGTGGCGGCGGGCCTGCGCGAGCAACGAGCTACCGGTGCAGCCCGAGAAGTCGGCAGCCGCCACAACTTCTGGCTCCTCGTCCACGGGCGCTGCAGTTACGTTCACTTCATCTCCCGAGGGCGGCCGGTGCAGAGGCTTCAAGTCTAGGACCGTACCGAGGAGGTTGAAATGAGAAACCGGGGGGGGCTGGTGGTGGTGGTGATGGTGAAAGGAGAGGCTCTCGTCTGCTTGTTCGGGGGTCTGGCTCTGGGTGCCGTGGTGCTCCTCAAGGCCCATACCGGCGAAAGCGTGCACTAGCGGCGGTGGGACCTCGGACTCTCCCTCGTCGGCCTCCAGCAAAGACGTGCTACTAGGCATGATGCAAAGCTTTTTTAATATTGCCGTTAAACGGTAATCGATGCGAATAATGGATCAAATCAGTTTTGGTTTACAAAAAAATAAACAGCGACCAGCGCCTGTTGGTTGAAATGTGTGGCTTTTGTTTTGTCTTTCCAGCTTTCCATGCAGCCCTCCCTATACTGTAATCTCGTATTGCTGGTTCACGCGAGACTTTGTTTTGGGGTCAGACGGGTATTCACAACTGTCAGGAGGACGCACTCAGCGCGCATCATGCAGGGGCGTGATGTCATGAGAACAATTAATATAATCTGTTTTCAATTGCTGCTGCAAAGGGTTACAGACCCAGAGAGGCCTCAGAACCAAGAGAGCTTGGCATTGAAGCTTTGATAATAAATAAGTTTAGCACATTTCAAAACCAAGTTACAAAGTGCTGTCCAGTAGAAAAAAACCCAACAAACTAGATCCAAACTAATAAAAATATAAATGAATTAAAGTAATTTAAAAATAATAAAATAATACAACAATAACAGCAATAATACAATGTTTATAAAACGCCAAACAATAAAACAGTTTCCAGTTCCACAGCTGAGAGGCCCAAACACCAAAAGCTTGTTTAGTGACAAGATGAGATTTTGGAACCATTAGTAGAGCCCTGCCGGCTCGTATAAGGAGTTATCAAATCACAGATGTAGGCAGGAGCCTGACCGTTCTGGCCTTTAAAAACAAGTAGTAAAATCTTAAAATGAATTCTAAAACTCACAGGTAACAAGCAAAGGGCAGTGAGGATTGGTGTGATTGGGTCCCTTCTCTTACTGCGAGTTAGAAGCCTGGCTGCGGCATTTTGAATGAGCTGTAGTCTATGAATGTTTCCCTTACTAATACCAGAATACAGAGTATGAGAGATAAAGGCATGGATGACCTTCTCTAAGTCTGCAGAGGAGAGGAATGACCTCATCTTTGTTATTTGCCTCAGCTGGACAAAACAGCACTGCCACTTTTTTTTTTACCACTTTTTGTTTTTTTTAAGAGATAAAAAAAAAAGCAACAAGAACTTAGGATTTATTATAAAGCTTGGCTAGAGGGCAAGGACAGTATATTAACAATGCCGAAGCAGCTAATAGCCCGATGTGTGTCTGACACCATAACTGTACCATGGCTGTATGCTCAGGCCATAGGAAGTGTGACTTGTAGGGACAAAGCAACCTTGAGTTTCCAGGGATTTGATTTATAGATTGTCCATTCGTACAAATAACTGGTTGTCCAACTCAACAACAAGTCTGACAACTCAGGAAGAGACTCCCTCCACTAGTGAGCAAGACTTTGGAGCACTCAACAATCACTGACTTTGTGGTGTCAACAACCTTCTTGGCTGTGGTCTGCTGCACGAGTGGCATCTCAGCATGCAAACACAAAGAAGTCAGGAATACATCCTGATATTATCCGAGCCACCTGTTCATTTAAATGTCTTATTTTCTTGTTTGATTTCTTCTTTATCCTGTTGATTTTATTGTTTTATGTTCTTGTTATCATTTTTATTTTTATTTTTGGCCCTCATGCAATTTTTCATTCACTGTGGTCATTTATTCCATCCTTGTCTCTGTGTAAATAACTTTGTACTTTGTTTTGATAAGTGCTCTATGAATAAAGATTTATTATTATTTATTTATTATCAGTACAGGCAGCTCTATCCTGGGGTGAGAGAGAAAATTATGGATGTTATTGATAAAACATCCCACCGCCTATATGAAACCCAAAGAGGATCCACTACTGCAGGTCTTTTACAATATCTGTGTTTATCTCTTCATCCTTCAGTGAGGCACTGTTCTCAGATACCCACAATAACAGAGTGTACTGTACTTTTGTTGGGTATTTTGTAGATTTCATCAGAATATAGAAAACTTTGTCTCATAACCACAAATATCTCATAAGAAATAGAATTGTTTTCACCTGGTCAAGAAATTGTGCCATAACTGGAGGCTATTTTAAATGTTGATTATGAATTTGGACTTCTGCTAATGTCGCAATTGAAATAATTTGAGATTGTGCATTTGTAGGCGTTTTTGTTGATTCAATTATATTTTCAATATACCTCCCATTTAAGTACATTTAAGGTATTGTGTGAACACAACATCATTTCCAGATCCAGTGTTAAATTTGACCAGTCTGTAGAGCTGGGCGGCCAAAAAAGGGATCATGATAAAAAAGTTTCATATCATTCCATATGGATAATTATCACAATAAATGTCATATCATTATTTCTTTCAAGTTTAAAGGCAGATTTTTGCTCCTGAGTGAAAGTTGAAGAAACCAGACGGTTAATTGTGCTTTTATTTTGTATTTAACCTTTTTTTAACCAGGTAGGCCGATTGAGAACAGTTTCTCATTTGCAACGGCGACCTGGCCAAGAAAGTGTAGACGTGCAGAACAACATATAGTTACACATTGAATACACATAGCATAAATTACAAAAATACGTAAAACAGTAATGAGTCTGTAGGAGAATATTGAAAGTGCAGTAGCGTCTATGTACATTTAGTGCAGGTGCCGACCATTCAAGGAGGTAGGTCAGATTGTATTTGTAAATGGTATGGCAACAAGAAAAATCAAGATATACTGTTGTGTTCAGAACATTACTTGCAAAACAGTGGATCACTTAACAAATAAAGGTAGAATATTCAAAACAATTACGATAAAATCTTTTATAACAAATATGCATGAGTAAAATTAAGTGAAATCTTTTTTCAGTCCCTTTTCCTCAACAAAACAAATCTCTTAATAGAAAAAATAGGTGCTTATTTGTTCGTGATTCAAATGAATTAAACCAAACATTTATTGAACATTTGTTATATTGTTATTGAGGAAAATTATATTACATTAATTCTCATGATTGTTTTATTCATAAACTTATAGTTCTATTGCCCAGGAGCCACGTTGGAGTGTAATGAAGGAAGAAAGACAAGACGTGTGTGGACGTGGCCCACGTGATCCCACAAGCGCCCGCCTCTTCTTTTTTGACCAATGAGGGAGAGTAGGGGGGCGGGCCTTCAGAGATGACAGCCAATGTCGTGTCAAGGTTTGTAATACGTTACTTAGCATTAGTCGCATCCGGGTGAGCACTTTGTGGTGGTGAGTAGCTTTGGCTGACTGAGAAAATAATGAATTAAGACATGTTAATGTTTGAATTTACTTTAACGGGAATGACCTTAATGCGCCCATAATTCACGAATATACTAGCCATAGGAAAATGTAACAAATTCCAAGTGGCTTCCTGTCTGTAAAATATAAAGGCCAGTCAGCTAGCTAGTTAGCTTTGAGCTAACATCTCGTCACTAATGTCAATGTCCGGGTTTGCTTTGTCACCGTTTTTGCCACCCTCGGTATTGATTTTAGTTTGATGTCTGCTAATGTTTATCTCGGCAGGTCCACTCAGGTTTTTACTTTGGATCTCGGCTGCCGGTCTTCAGGATGTACGGATCCTTTCGGGTGCTGTTGCAGGTGCTGTGGGCCCAGCTTCTCTGTGGTTGGGTGCTGGGCTCCGAGCTAACTTTCGAGCTGCCCGACAACGCGAAGCAGTGTTTCTACGAGGATATCATCATCGGCACCAAGTGTACCCTGGAGTTTCAGGTGCGTGGTCCGCTTTCGTCCCAAAGCTCAACCCTACAGCCTTGTTAATCGTCCTAAAGTGAAGTTGTCATTAAAAAAAAGTCCACACTGTCCTCTTAAAGGCATTATCAGGCTTCAAAAATTAGCACCCCATGTGTAAATACTTTCTAAAATAGTGTCAGTTTATACAAGGGTTACGCCAGCACACCTACTACATACCAAAGTAGTTTCTATCTTAAAGCAATCTACATCACCAACGTTCAAACATATGTTGTATTAAGTTAGAATAAATGTTAAATTCATGTACAGAAATTGGGTCTTGACTAGGGATCGACCGATATGTTTTTTTCCGGGCCGATAGGATTATTAGTAACCAGTTAGACCGATGACTGATATTTGGGAACGATTTGCCATAAAAACAAAATTATCTTAATGTCAAAATTTAGAATAACACAAACTCAACCACAAAACATTGTTAAAAATAACAAGATTAAAGTTAATTGTCATGTTTAATCTATATAAATAGTAAATTTAATGAATTAGAGATCCATCCCAGAGATGGACTTGCTAACTATATGAGTGATAAATTATCATAAACTTTATCTTTACCTGCTGCCATTTAGGGATGCACCAGATGTTACCCTAGCAAAAATAGCACTTTTGGTGTTTGGCCTAATAAGTCAAAAGACCGATTAAATTTTACCGAACAATTACGTTGACATGTCGGCAGTGTGGAATGACTTTGGAAGTGTGAGAGAAAGATGCAAAATCGCCGTTTGCAGACACTGTTCTGCTGAATTGTCTCCTAGTAATGTACATCCACTCCATCTGTGATTGACGTCTTAGAAAAGGCAACAAACGGTCTGACCCACTTTGAGTGTTTCTGTCACTCGTTTCTGAGAAGACGATTAAGCTAGCTGCACCAAAATTTGGAGTGCGCACGTGTTCAAACATTTATGGTAACTGAAACGGAGCGGAGCAAGCTGACAGGCAGGTTAGTGACTTTATCCTGTCATTTTCTCTCTGTACAAAGACAAGTGTTGCAGTATGAGAGTCCTACCTGAAGAGAAGCTATGAAGTCTTCATGTTACGCGATACGAGAACCACATACATAATTTATCAAATTGGGTTGGATTCGGTCGGACTTGATTAATTTAAAAAGAGGATTCACATGTGACCACAGGTGTCCATACAGTATGGAAATAAGGTTAATTTGATTATATTCACAGAAGGTATAAAACATATTACATGTGTACATTAAAAGTAAATGGACACATGGACAATTTATTTTACCGGACCCTCTTGGGCCTCGGACACACCCACCATAGTCTCTCCAAATCCTGTGGGAAACACTGAGTAAAAAGTACATTTTGACTATTTAATTTATGCAATGGCAAAAATGTGTGTGTTCGGTATTCTGCAAATTTTTTCAGGATATTTGGTTTTGGCCAAGAATTTTCATTTCGGTGCATCCCTGCTGCCATTTAGATTGTATTGACACTACTGGTTCTGTTCTATTTTCTTCATTCTATTTATTTTTTCTGTTCTTTCTTTAACTAGTAAAATAATTGCCTTTTAAAAATGTTATTTTAAAAAGAATGAATTCAGAACAGTAATCAAATTAAAAATTTTATTTTAACTAACTGTTTTCAGAGCAGCAACTGTTTACAGCTGCAAAGTCACTATATAAAATCAGTATCTCACTGGGAACAAATGTAACATGTAAAATAAACTATATTCCTGAAATCAAAATACTGAGTGAAGTTTAGAAAGGTACGAAACGTAGCATCTCAGCTAAACAGGCTACAGACAGAGGTTTCGTTTTAGCTTGCTTATAAATTATTAGCTATTAGCCAAGCTAGCACATGTGCTTGTGTAAAACCACAGCTGCGGTGGATGAGCGACAGAGCAGATTAAAATATCACGTTTTAGACATTCCTGCTTATTGTACTGATGCAGGATCAGCCTTTTAGTATTGCTGGTTTTGCTGCACTTACTTACAGTATTGAGCGTAGTTATGGTTAATCTACACTGTTCTCAGCTCACTTTGTTCCGCATGTGTATATGTGGAGCTCTGCTGAGAGAGGAGGCGAGGGATACAGTGTGGTGGCTCGCTCGTTCTATTGGCTACTTCCGCACAATCGAAGGTGTTGATAGGCTTTTACCCGTGACTTGTAACCAATCGGCTAGTACTGTGGGCGGGACATTATACTCACCACACTGTGGGCTCGAGCAGACAGAGAGAGGCGGCTGCATCAGAGCCAAAGGAGCGCATTTTAAATTAATTATATCGGCTATCTGTTTTTAAAATGACCGATTATTGGAAAAATGCTGAATATCGGCCAGGCCGATTATTGGTTGACTCCTTTTACTGAAAGATTAGCTAGGTCAAATCATAAAAGGAGACACGCAAATGTTGAATTTGTTTTTAACAAATATGTGTGTCAGTGTCTAGGGAAGAAAAAATAAATAAATAGGTGGGAGTCAAACCCGGGTCTCGCATCAAAGGCATGTGTCTTATCCACTGGCCATCACCACCCGTGCAGCACCCACTTCACAATAAAACCAACTTAGTAATGCTGATCAGCATATTGTCTACCTGTTCCTTAGAGCGAGCAGTATTTGGCCTTTAGCTTTCATTAGTCATTAGGCTGAGTGATACTTCATTATTAATGTCTAATCGAGAGATATATATATATATACACACACACACAAACACACGAGAAAATATATTATTGTAAAATACAGAAAATTATAGGATTGTGTTCTAGTAAAAAACTGATTTGGATGTGACAGTCAGGACATAAGTTTTGACCATATTGTCTATCTTCTTTCTCTTTACACTGACAACATTCATAGTGGCTTGAAATAAATATTGACAAATACATGGTCCTCCTGTCTTTGTGTATTCCCAGGTGGTGACCGGTGGCCATTACGATGTGGACTGCCGTTTGGAGGACCCAGATGGAACTACACTCTACAAGGAGATGAAGAAGCAATATGACAGCTTTACATTCACAGCAGCCAAGAATGGCACCTACAAGTTCTGCTTCAGTAATGAGTTCTCCACCTTCACACACAAGACAGTTTACTTTGACTTCCAGGTCGGCGATGACCCTCCACTCTTCCCCAACGAGAACAGAGTCACTGCTCTCACCCAGGTGAGCGTGTGTGTGTGTGTGTGTGTGTGTGTGTGTGTGTGTGTGGATGCACGCACAGGCACAGGCCTATGCATTTACATGTTTGTATGTGAGGAATGAATGTTTCGTTCGGTTTTTAGCAGAGTATAGTTATTTTACTTATTTTAGATTTTTTTTTTTGTAACTCTGACATAAGCCCAATTTTGTTTTATTTGGTGCAACATGAGATGATGACACTTTTGTACACCTGTCTCACTCTGCTGTTGGTTTTATTGTGCCTGTTGCAGTTCCTATTAGTCTGTGCAGTTTTGTGTTTCCATCCAGATCCACCCAGTTTTAACTGAAAAGGGGGTTTAACCTGCTGTAATAACTGAAACACCTGTCTGGGTGTGCTCGGCACTTGGAGTTTTAACCAGGATGGATTTAGTTGGCACCCACAGTCACATCTGTCAATAGTTTACCTGCAGTTGCTGTGGACTTTATTACAGATAACACAGTGTATAACGTTTTCACCAAGTTTCTTGTGGATAACAGATGAAACATTGAAAAAGAGAGCCTTGCTTGTACTGCAAGACTGAAGTTGCAAGTAACTATAAGGTGAACATAATAAACCATTTGTTAGTGGTAGTGACTCTGAATAAAAGTTAAAATTGTTTTATTTAGTTGTCAATCGTTAATTTCCAGCCACAATCCAAATATCCTATAATTGTTTGTACCATTTCCAGATGGAATCAGCCTGCGTGTCCATCCATGAGGCCCTGAAGTCGGTCATCGACTACCAGACACACTTTCGCCTCCGAGAGGCCCAGGGACGTAGTCGGGCGGAGGACCTCAACACCCGCGTTGCGTTCTGGTCCATTGGAGAAGCTATTATCCTTCTGGTGGTCAGCATCAGCCAGGTGGTCCTGCTGAGAAGCTTCTTCTCTGACAAGAAGACTACTACAACGCGCGTCGGATCATAACGGTCTCTGAGCACTGGGATCTGATTATCACTTTCTTTACCCGTAACTGGGCTTGTGTGCATAGAATGGGTTAGAATATCAGTGCTAATCTGAAATTGGATCATATCAAACTGCCAGGTCATACAATCTGACATGCCATCCTCACTCAGCACTGGTATTCTCGCTAACTTTACGCAAATGAGTCTTGAACAAAAGGTTATGTGTTGAAAATGTTTTGAGGGGTAAAGGAGAACCTGAAGAAAGGCTTGCTTGTGTTGCTTCTAACTATCTGTATTGGTAGGCAGTTCAAGCAGCTGGTTATATTGTTAAAGCAACCCTTAAATACTTTAAATATTTGAAATAATTTCTAAATGCGTTCTTATTTTAATGCATCCTTTTCCACATCCATAATCTCATACCCTCGCTCTCTAATCTGTTTGAATTTTCAGCCCAAACTGTGCACTGAAATAACCAAGGGAGCGAAAGTTGTGGCTAAATGTACTGGTAACACTGAGGGTTGAGGATTCCACAATGGCAAGGCAAAGGGTTTTTCCCCCATAAATGTTGCATTTGGTTATGAAAAATCTGTTGCATTTTTTCCCCTTTTGTTATTAAACCTCACTGTATTAAGTGAGAAAGACTAGGTTTTGTGTTTGATTTTTATCAGCGTTGTCATTTTAGATGACATATTAGAGAGGGAGGAAGCTGTACAGAGAGTAAGCCCTGCTCTAATCTCATAGTAGCTTGAAACAGTTTGTATTTGGGTTGAAGGATTTTATTTAGAGATGCAGATGAGTGACAGCAGCCAATTTCTTAAATACATTTAAGTCAGTTTTTGCATTTTTTTAATGCCATTTGCTCGATGTATACATTGTGATAAAATTATGCTTCAGATTGACTACACCTTTGGTGAATTATGTCCTAAAACTGTTAAAATTACATGTTGGGGCTTCTGTATTACATCTGTTTGACTCAATGTGGGAGAGAAGAAACAACTTATATTATTCTTGTTTAAAAAAAATATACATTTTGTGTTTTTCAATGCCAGCAGTTTTAGGTGCACCAGCTTGTCATAAAACTTTGTCTTTCACTTTTTCCCATCTAATGTTATATCTAAGTCTGCCTTTGCTGTCTGACCAACTTGTTTATCTTGTAGGCTGGATATTGTCATCTTAGTTTTATACAGCACTGTTGTAGTTGTTATTTGGAATTTTACTCAATTTTCTAAAGTAAGGAAGCAGGAAGGAAGATTTTGACAGCTTTAATCTTATGTCTCTTATCTAATATGGCTGGTTCCGACTTTTTTCCATCATCTTAACTCAATTAGTAAAACTGAAACAAAAATTAGAAACATGCGAGTTTCTTTAAGATTTTCATTAAACTTTTGAGCCTCCAGGAAGTGTTACATGTAGTAGTTGCAGGCTTAGTTCAACGTGGTAGTGTTGCGTCAGCCAGGAATCGCATGAAAGTTAGTGGGTCATTGTTTCTCTTCACTATTCACTGTGTTACTGACTGACATAAACAAAGACACAATCATGGCTGAAACATGAAACACCAGAGTATGTCACTTTGAAGTTTTCACAGCACGCAACATCAATGAATGTAACTGACATTCAGTCACCAGCTAACAAAGCGAGAAGACATTATTGTTGTCATGTGAGAATTGTCACAAAATATAACTTTAATATGTATGACAAAGACAGACTTTTACACCTAACCCACTGAAAGAGACCAAACAGTCAGTGTTTTGTTTTTTACTTTATAGTTTGCTCTTGTTCAACTGTTAGAACTAAGTTCTAGAGACATGGAAGACAAGTAAAAGATATACTACCATATTATTCCCATTTGCTAGTTCTGTCTTGGCTTTAGCTCCTTTGTAATAGTTGTCCCTTCTTCTCACCCTGTGTTCATTGTCAGTTTTGGTAGGTGGTGCACTTTTAGGTTTGTGCACCGACAGGTCATTTTTGGACACAAATTCACCTCTGATGCATTCTGGGAACTTGTTAAGTTATTGGAATGGCTGAATAAACTTTCTGTTAAAATGTCGATGTATGCTTTTATTTATTGGTTATCAATAAACTCTTGGATTTCAGTGATGGATGGAGTTTCAAGATACATCCTCTGTGCTGGTCATGCTTCTTTTATCCTGTAGGGAGTGATAAAATCAAGGCCATCACAGTCAGCTTTGCAGCCGTGAAATATTTAAAAATATGTTTTACGCCGGCAGATACAGAGTAGGTATTTTAAGCTTTCACTTGGCGTTGGTTTCTCCTTCCGTTGTAGGTATTTCTTTACAAAAGGTACTTACAGAGGAGCGATCTCTCTTTGTTGTGTTTTTAATTGACCACGTCATAGCCTGCCAGCTTTGTGATTGGCCATTCACACGTCAATCATTTGCGCGAGACGAGAAAAAAAGACGGGTTACGTTTGCGATTTGACAGAAACTGAGTCGTGATTATCTGGGCGAGCCGTGGGTGGATAGCTTTGCCTATCTGCCTTCCCCTTCTTCGAGATTACTGTCGTGCCAGCTTGCTGAGTGGCTACATTGACGACTGTTATTCGCTGTGTTGGGGGTAACGTCGTTTGTTTCTCCGTGTGTGTGGAAGAAAAACGACTCTGATACCAGGGATATCCTCTGCTTGTTTGGCCGAACTAGAGACCGACCGTCGTTTTCCCAGGCTAAGCTAGCAGCAGCACGGCGCAACGGGTGTGGGTGGATTTTTATATGACGGCCCTCGGAAAGCGAATATAAATATCCTCTCAGGAGTATGTTGTGGAGCAATGACAAGCACAGGAAGCAGATCTAAAGGAGGAGAGAGGGGAAGACGTGCCAGTGGATGAGTATCGGTCGAACGATCAATAAAGAGGTGTAGCGTTAGTGCTAAAGTATTTCAGCTAGCGAAGCTAATCGTTTAGCTAAATTGATCAAGGAAGTTGGGTAGCCACCTTGCTAACTCAGCGACAAATGTATTACTGGACCAAGGGTCGCCTCAAACATATGAGTTATTAGTTACAGAGCCACGTAACATGCTGGTGATTCCCGTTTTTGAAAGCTGAACGAATTGTCGTGGGCTTTGAACCGAAACGCTAACTGTTAGCCAACGTTAGTTGGGTTTTACGATTGCTAGAAAGTCGGAGCTTGTAAACAAAGGGTCCCGAGCTCCACCGCAGCGTTACACCTCGAGTTATCGTTGACTGATTGTTTCACGGACATAGTTTCCTTTTTATTAAACACTGAAACCATCTCTCAGAAATGGATTTAAAGACGGCCGTTTTTAACGCAGCCCGGGACGGTAAGCTCCGGCTGCTGCAGAAACTGTTGGAGAACAAAGATGGACACGAGGTGACCAAGTTGATGGGTGAGAAGACTAACGGAGCCACCCCGCTCCTGATGGCTTCCCGGTACGGCCACCTGGACTTGGTAGAGTATCTGCTGGAGATCTGCAGTGCGCCTGTTGAGGTCGGTGGGTCAGTGAACTTTGACGGGGAGACCATCGAGGGAGCGCCCCCTCTCTGGGCCGCCTCGGCGGCGGGGCACCTGAAGGTGGTCCAGTCCCTGCTGGGCCACGGAGCTTCTGTCAACAGCACGACCCTGACCAACTCCACACCCCTGAGGGCGGCCTGCTTTGACGGCCACCTGGACATTGTGAAATACCTGGTGGAGCACAAAGCTGACCTGGAGGTGGCTAACAGACACGGCCACACGTGCCTCATGATTTCCTGCTACAAGGGACACAAAGATATAGCGCAGTACCTGTTGGAGAAAGGTGCAGATGTCAACAGAAAAAGTGTTAAAGGTGAGTGGGTAGCACACTCAAGGCTGTTGGCAACATGCAAACAGTGGCTCCCTTTTATTCACATGATCTCTGACCCTGAGATAAGATACACAGATTCTGCAGATTCCTACATTTTCTCTCTCAACTCTATTTCACAGCAACACCTCAGGGTTAAGCCACACATTCTGGATAATTAGTTGATGTATTTCTATTAATCTCCTGGCAAGTAATTTTTGAGAAAGTTAAAGAAACTTTGTGAATATGTAAAATAATACCCTCATATACTAGAGGTGATTAAATAGATGTAAATATACACAGTAGGGAACAACAATGTGAGACCGTAATTTAAGCATTAGCATGTTTCCATCTAAAATGACTCAACAGAATAACATGAACTTCTGGTTTCACAATGGAAAGCTGCAATGACAACTGCGTCAGCGTGGACTGATTCAGTGGTGGGTGTGTCTGAAAAGATCATGGTTTCTCCTTAGATGATTTATAAATACATGAAAACCGGTGTTCATCTATTTGATTTGTTTTTTTTAGGGTATTGTCTTTTATGAGATGACAGACCACAGGATTACTTGAAAAGAAGAGTATTACAGTGGTTTCCCGCCATTAAAAATCTTGTGTATCAGTTGTAACAGTTGACCGCTGTAGATGTCTAAAAGAAACCTGGGGAAATGGGAAGTGTTCCTTCCTTCACAGAGCACAACAGCTGTAGTTAGTAGATTTCAAAAGTAACCCGTTTTCACGGGAGGAAAAATTATCGAAATGTCCTCAAACCATCCTTGCGCTGTGGTTCACTTCTGACAATCTTTATACTCGGTGTGTTCCACGTTATCATTCTTTCAAAATAAGGTGTCTGTGTTAATCCTCATGCATCAAACTTGCAAGCAGGTACGTCTATTAGTTTTCACACATTTGAGTCCCCACCTCCTACGCTTCCATGAAACCACCTTTGACTAGCTAGAGGTTGGCACGAAATTTATTCACTCTGTCAACATCCAATGAAAAGTCAAGACACTTGGTTCTCCTGACCATCGTAAGAGCAGCTGGCAGTTGCTCTAATGTACACAAACCAATGCATGGGCTTACAAGTGAGCTTGACAGTGGTGTGATGATTGAGGTGGAAAGCACTCTTGCAGCCAGTTTTTCAGATTATTGCCTTTTTTAATAACTGATAAACCAGCAGGAAGGAGTAGATGTGTAATATTAGATATACAGCGTCACATTTCCCAAAATAATGGACATTGTGTTGCTTTGGGGAAAATGGCCAGGATCCCACAACCACAGCAGATTGAACTGCTTAAAAAGATGTCGTCAGCGCTTCAGGACAGTTATTCGTGGGATGCCTTCCAAAATGAACGCCTCATTTTGGTTTAACGTAGCCTAAATTCTATTGGGAGCCGCATAATGACTGTGCGAAGGATTTCCCAAATTTCTGGATTAACCTGTTTTGTTAGTGGAAGTGAACTTATCGTCCATACGAGAGAAGGAAGAGAAAAAAATTTCCATAACCACACGAAAATATTGACGTTGAACATATTCCCCCAGAAAAGTTGTGAACTCCAGTGGCAGCTGATTTTTTTTTGAGGAAGGCCCAAAAGAGGCATTTGTGGCAAATTCATGGTAACATGATACTCTACTGTAGCAAAAAGTATTTGATATCTGAGAAATGCAGCGTTAACTATATAATCACTCCATTTGAAAGCAAGTAATTCATTTTACAAACGGGCCACCAGCTGGACAGGGAGTCTACTTGTGGTTATTGACAGTGTTGCATGTAAATAACTTAACATTACAGTAGATCAGCCTTAGTCTTAATCTGTTAAAATGAGCTTTCAGATTTTTCCGTCATTGTTGAAAAGATTCAGCCAATGGCGGAGAATATTCAGTTGATGTGAGCCCTGCTCAGTGATGGCTATTTTGGAATACCACAATGTCTAAAAATGCTCTATGATTCAACATTTATACTAAGGCTGGGCAGTATATAGGTTATTTCAAAAGAGATGTACAATTAGACAATACCATTTATGCTGATAGTTTGATGTTGTATGTTAGTTCTGTGAGTGTGAAGAGTACTGATGGAGGAAGATTCAATAAGTGAGTGACACTTAAATAAGGTGGAGAATGAAGTATAATTAAAACGGTGAAATAAGAAACAAGCTGGTCTGAACACACCTTTTTAACCTAACACCTTTCTCCAGGTTTCTTGTATGATGTGACACACCCACAAAGTCAAAGCAAACAACTCAAAAGACTCTTCAAAAATATTGCACAGTCTCAGGAGACGGCATATTATTTAACCAAGAAGCCACTGCAAAGCTTTTTTTTGTTTTTGTTTAGTTTTTTTTAACTGCACATGCTTGCAGCAGTTAAGCTGACATCCCCATTGGAAAGCTTCTATTCAGTTTACCCACTATATTAAGAACTAGAGGCAGCATGACCTGCTATTTTCTGAGTGAGTGGTATGGAGAATTGCATGCTCAATCTGTGAGCATGACAAGTTTCACCTGAATGGGTAATCATTGGGTGGAAGTGAGCGTTTAAGAAATGACTCAATGGCAGCATCCTCAGTAATCCTGGTACCAGCTGATCTGCAGCCATTTTGAAGATATTCCAACAGGCGCTGGAACGCTCTCTGTAGATACATTTGCTAAGTTTATTTTTATTACGCTAATTGGCCAGTTTGCAAACCCGTGAGTAGCATTAAAATTATCTCTGCTTTTATCATAAATGCTGTGGCTCAGCCGGGGTATACAATCACTTGTATAGCACTGAGGTACTGCTTCCTCCGGCAGCATGAAGATACAGTCTTCAATTAAATGTATCTGCAGATCATCTAGTAGTGCTTTAGTTATGCTAACTATTTGTTGCAGAAAAGTCACCATAAATGGTAAATTGTTAAGAGTTCACGTCTATTAACTTTCAAGTAAATCTTAAAAGAAATCCATATAAAAAAAATAAACACAAGCATTGCATTACTTGAACAAACTTGTCTCTGAATTCCAACGACACTTCTGTGTGGTGACTTTGTCTGGGTTCTCTGTGAATATAATTCTATAGCTTATTGTAAGACACGTGTCCCCTCTGTTCACAGGCAACACGGCGCTTCATGACTGTGCAGAGTCGGGCAGTCTGGAGATCATGCGAATGTTACTGCAGTATGGAGCGTCCATGGAGCAGGACGGCTACGGCATGACACCCCTGCTCTCTGCCAGCGTCACAGGCCACACGAACATTGTAGATGACCTGACGACGCACCATCAGGTCAGGGTTCCTGTTGCTTACAGTGGTGTTTGTCTGCATAGACGTGCGTGAGGTATCTATTAAATATTTATCTTGAAGGAATATTCATTAAAAAAATTATGTTCTTTGTTCTGCAGACGAGCCACATGGAACGCATCGATGCCCTGGAGCTCCTCGGAGCCACGTTTGTTGACAAGAAGAGAGATCTGCTTGGAGCTTTAAAATACTGGAAGAGAGCCATGGACCTCAGGTACATGGACAACAACGTTGTCCATAAACCAGAACCCAAGCAGCTGGTCATGGCATACGACTACGCCAGGGAGGTGAGTATTAGTTTGAGTCCGTCTGTCCACCTAACACCACCCTAGCGTCATGTTTTGGTAAAAGCAGCACAGACTTTAGCAAAGGGACTGCTTTTAAGTTCACTGCACAGAAACGACGTTTAAAAATCTTTAGTATTAGAGACAACAGGCTATTTTTTGAGGTTGTCGCGAAGAATTAAAAGAAAACGTGTTCTACTGAATTTATATTTATTAGAGAACCCACTGCAGCAGTCCAGTCTCAAGTCTTAAAGCTATTTGCTTCTGGAAAGCCTGACTTCATCACAGCACATGGAAACCCCAAACTGCCTAAATTGCTGCACCCTGCCATTATCTTGACCTTGTAATCGTCTTTCTAGGTAACAAACGCAGAAGAGCTGGACGGGCTGATATCCGACCCGGATGAAATGCGCATGCAGGCACTGCTCATCCGCGAGCGAATCCTCGGCCCACAACATCCAGACACGTCTTACTACATCCGTTACCGAGGTGCTGTCTATGCCGACTCTGGGAACTTTGAGCGCTGTATCAATCTGTGGAAGTACGCGTTGGACATGCAGCAGAGCAACCTGGACCCCCTGAGCCCCATGACCGCTTCCAGCCTGCTGTCGTTCGCTGAGCTCTTCTCCTTCATGCTGCAGGATCGGGCCAAGGGGCTACTGGGGACATCGGTGTCATTTGAGGACTTGATGGGGATCCTTTCCAAGAGTGTGTTGGAGATTGAGCGGGCCGTTAAACAAAATGGACCGATGCCTCCAGACCCTGCCCAGCTCAGCAAGGCCCTGTCAATCATCCTGCACCTCATTTGTCTTTTGGAGAAAGTGCCATGTACTACAGAGCAGGACCACTTCAAGAAGGAAACCATCTATAGGTGGGGTTGTGTGTAAATTGCCTGCATTGGCAATAATGTTTCTTCAGTGAGGAAAATTATATTTTAACATTTTCCCTCAGTAAAAGTAAATATTAAGTTAAAAGGGAGGTTATCCAGTTCTGTTCACGCAATACACAGTATGATGCCCTGTCTTTTACTTGATTTGGTGTGAACCTTTCACCATTCAGGGAGCCAGAGCACTTTTATGTCCCCCTTTTTCACCAACTAAGAGTGTCACTGAAACGGTGCATTACACCTCCAAGGAGGTGTCAAGGTGCAGTCTTAACAGGTTCAGTCAGTGTTGGAAGATGTTTCTGCTGTCCTGCAAATAGTCGTGATTTTGCTGAGATGTAGCTAGGCCCCGCTCGTAGTGAGAGAGCAGTAAGACAATTGGCAGTATGTCTCATAATCTGTGCTAATAGTCCAGTCAGACCTGAGGTCCTCATTATCATTTGGGACGTTGTCCTGTACTTGCGTAGCGCTGTTACGGTGATGTTTGTAGTTCATTGTCAGTTTGTTGCAATTCCTCGATTGAAAGGTTGATATTTCTCTGCAGATTCCTGAAGCTCCAGCCGTGTGGTAAGAACGGCTACAGTCCACTACACCTGGCAGTCGACCGCAACACCACCTGTGTGGGCCGCTATCCCGTCTGCAAGTTCCCCTCCCTCACAGTCGCTTCCATCCTTCTTGAATGTGGGGCAGATGTGAACTGCCGCGATCAAGATGACAACAGGTCTGTTTGGGTTTGTAAATGTTTCATCTAGTCTAGTTACGCGCTCATAATTTGCTGTTTTGTCACTATCATGGTTTTAATTTATTTATTTTTACCAATAATTCTGTTAATAAGAACAACAGACAACATAGTAAAAATGGTTAGAACCAGGGCAGGAATTTCAGAGACCCCCCAGTTTTCCCTCATATCCCTCAAAAAATGATATGCCCTGCAGCCACAGTGGCCAGCTCACATCGTCCTCAAGACCAGTTCAACTGTAAGTCATGGTTTTGCAGCTGAAGCCGTAAGACTGGACAATAGGGGCTGGCTGGCTATTTAGAAACATGTCGCCACGCTTGTCAGTTTCAAGTGAGAGCTCATGTGGACGAGTAAGAACGGGTGCGTGACGATGGACAGAAGTGATGTGATATAAAAACTTTGTTAGAATGTGTATGAACTACACTGTGGACCGGAGTGTCTCTTAACTACGGAGACCCTAAAATGTCAAAGGTTTTATTTTGGTTAATCTTGAGCACAAAAGTTGGATACTTGTAACACAAGATAAAAAATCACCGTACGGGACTGAAGGGCTGCCGTAGTTTACAGTGCCAGACGAACAGATCTGTGTTCTATATGCTCAGCTCCTCTCTGACCCCGGACACACACACATTGTTGTTGACTTGTTTATGCTTCTACAACCGATCACAGTGCTCTGTGACCCGTTTCCCCCGTTACTTGAAGGGCTGAATTTCCCATATGGAGCATTTCAGAATAAGAGCGTTTTCCCTGCCTGATTTAGCTGAATTGTTTCGAAGTAGTTGATTTGTTAAGTTGTCCTTGATTTTTGTGCTTCTACCATGGTTAAGAAGGCTACGTAGTTAAATTGTTTCTGTTTTTAACTGTGTTTATTGATATACGATCGGGAGTCTGTACAAGGTATTTTACTTTGAAAATCAACTGGATTCTCTTTGCCGTTTCTGTGTCTGACTTCCTGCCTGGCTCATCTGCTCTGTTCTGCTTGACGCGTCTTCTGTCAACAATAGACCGGCTGCCTATTCTTCTGGGACGCGCTGTGGCACTACAGTGGCAGCAATTAGCTATGGCAGCCGTAACGCGGCGCACACGCCGCCTGTGTGATTCCGGGGTGAGACATCTGTATCCTCACTGCGCTGCATTTTTATAAACTATGATAAACTGGTCGTGGGTCATATCTCCCTCTAGTCCAGGCGTTTTCTCTCCCTCTTCATCTCCTTGCATCCCTTATGCCTTAGATCCTGTTGTTGACTGTGCAGTTGCTGTGGCTGCTTTGATGTACAATATGTTGGTGTTCAAGTTGGCCGCCTGCTGTGGAGTAAATGACATGTCATCCTGGCTAGGCTGTGCGACATGACAATATCTATCGTTTGACGTTAGAAAAACATCTGTTCTTTACAATTATGCTCAATTGTTTTTTGTTGTCGCAAAATCCACACTTTACCGTAATATTTTCCACAAGGGGATGGTGCTTTGCAATTTGGTGAAGTTAGTTTTAAGTTGGAGATTCAACAGATTTGTTTTCAGAATAAACAAACATGGAAGGGAGTGAAGTTTACTCAGAAATCGGTAATACTGAACAGGAGGACTCAGGACCATGCAAGCAAAAACGGGGAGCTCATATCAAAGAGAAGTCTGTTGTATGAACAAGCCACACAACAGGTTCCAGCCATGTCGGGTAATGTTAAATGACTTGCCCACCGACAATCAGCTTACTTTCTAGTTCGCCAAGACATGCTGTCGTGACGTTCGCTACAGCAGAAGTGTGAGAATCGCAGTCTGGAGCTGGTATGGTGATTCTGGGACCGTGTCATCCCCTCATGTTAGCTTTGCAGCAGAAAATAGTGACAGTTTGATAACCACAATCTAGCTAACAAGAGTTGCGTTACATCCTGTGTCGTTTTTAGCTCTATATCATGGCATTTGTTATGTTACTGGATTTCTCCAGAATCGCATACCCACCTTTTATGATGCAGAGAAATGAGTAATGATTATGATTATATTTCATTGAAATTACACAAATGTTTTGATATCGGGATATATATCTTTATTGGGATATATCGGGATTTGAGATTTTGGTCAAATCGCACAGCCCTAATCCTGGCCATTGAAATTAATAAAAAAAAAAAATAAATACATGAATGTCACGCCCTGCATTTGGACTTTGTGCCCTCAACACAAAAGGCCAAGCGACCTTGCCCCTAAAATCATGAAATTCCAGGCCTGGTTAGAACAATGTTGTATTTCTTCCATCTGTAACTGAGAAGGTAAATGAAAATACCTAACTAGTATAATCTTATGGAAGATTATTTATATTGTTTGTTTTGTTTTTTTTTCCTTGCCAACCCATCAGTCCCCTTCATATAGCCGCATCCAATGGTCACCCCGACATCATGAACCTGCTGATTTCATGCGGAACTCACTTTGACAGCACCAACGCCTTCAAACAAACAGCCTGTGACCTCCTGGACGAGAAGGAGCTGTCCAGGAATGTCATCCAGCCCATAAACCACACCACGCTGCAGTGCCTAGCCGCCAGGGCCATCATCAAGCACAGCCTCGACTACCGGGGAAACATCCCCGAGAAACTAGAGGCCTTCGTCCTGCTCCACAGATAATGATTGTGAAGGATTAGAGAGAGAACTGGATGGATGAAAAGAGGAGGGGGCGTGACTACATGGAGTGGACTGGACAGACTGAGGAGCATTATAGTTCAACGCCTGACCCACGTGGCGTTGGAGGAGCTGAAAGACACAACTTTGTGGGTTAGTGTTGCAAATTCAAACTATTTTGGGGAGTATGAACTCAAAGATTTGTGTGAACAAAAAATGTCGTCATTCAACAAGGAGAAACTGAGAAGTGATTGGAGTAAACAGAGGAATGGGT
This sequence comes from Micropterus dolomieu, assembly GCF_021292245.1. NCBI lineage: Eukaryota > Metazoa > Chordata > Actinopteri > Centrarchiformes > Centrarchidae > Micropterus > Micropterus dolomieu. The sequence goes on along the minus strand of NC_060170.1, from coordinate 20,432,339 downwards.
TAGCATTTTCGCCTTTGATGGAGGCACAGCTCTGACCGGTCACAACTCAATCTCTGGGGATGGATTAGGAGTGGATTGCAACATGGACGAACAGTTGTATCTCCGGATGAACTGAGAAAAGGGTTTACGTATTTTTGCTTTAGAAAAAAAAAAACATTTTTTTGTTTTGTTTGTTTTTTTGCATATTCCACTATGCTATTTATTGAATGAAACTTGAGAGATTTTTCTCCATGCTGGCTCCAACCCAGCCTCAACTTTGCCTGCTTCTCTCAAAGCAAGGATTGAGGCCTTTCTACATATGCTGGGACTTCAGGTTATTTTTTTGTTTGTCCCATCACTGTTGCCAACAGTCATGGACCCTTCCTCAGTCATTAGGTTACACCTTTTTGTGTGTGTGTGTGTGTGTGTGTGTGTGTGTGTGTGTGTGTGTGTACTTTTCCAATACATTTAGTTATTGTCAAATCTGGATACCTGCCAAGTGGTAGGCATTCTAGACTTATTTGTCCATCCCAACTTTAGTGTATAACAAAGCTTTACGAGAAGGGTTTAATGTCTGCGAACACCATAAGTGCTTTATTCTTCCTATGCACAGGCTAGGCTGTTGGAAAGAGAGACTGTTGTATTCTGTGCCGGCACTTGTCTGTGCAATATCTCCATGAGTTTTTGTGTTTACCTCATTGCTGCCGTTTCCTTCAGTGTCCCCTTTCCTCACTCAGAAGGGGGGGAGGGGGTGCAAAAACCATTGTACTGAGTGTTGTAAAAAGAGTGGATGAATTTGAATGATTGTGTATGTGTGAAAGAGCGTAAGTGCCACAGTGTGTTTCTTGTATGCGGAGTGTTTTTTTGTTTTTTTTGTTTTTTTTTTTTTGGTTTGTTTTGGTTTTTTGTTTTTTTTTGTTTGTGTTTTTTAGCTTACACAAATGATTGCGGACAAGAGTTTGTTAAAGTGGTGGAAATTCCATAATGCATATGACTGCCACTAGAAACCACAGCGGCCAAACTGTCTACAACCGCTGGAGTGTGCAGGCTTGTACACAAAAGTGACCTCTTACAGTTCATACATGGCTTACCTTTAATTGCCGTCGTTCTTTTAATAATCGTGATCAAAAAGCAAATTCTGAGTAGGTTTACCAACATTGGCCAATTGTGCATGTGCAGCAGCGTATCAACCAACCAATCACTGCAGAAAACCTTTCATGAGAACTCCTAGGCTCCAAACTAGACTACAGCTAGGTTAGTTCTGCTCATTTTGTACAACTGTCGTCCAATTGTATAAGAACTGAAGACACAAATGAGTGGGAGAACGCCTCGACCTACAGAATAGTACAGCTTTGTGAATTATCTTGTTTGCACATTAGCTTTTAGATGTGTGGGGTTGAAAAAAGGGCTTTTCATAATTCGTAGGATTTCATATTGCAGTCTGTTAAACCTGACCGCTCAAAACCAGACGTAGAAAATGTATGAAGACTCCCAGGGCAACTTGATTTGAATCTGCACTTTACTACAGCGGAGTTTAAGATTTGAATATGGCATTAATCAAGTTCATGTCTTAATAACCAGTTTGACAATAAACCCATGTTGCACTTGTCTCCTTGTTGAAATGTCTTTATTTCCTTATTCTGTCTATTTGTGGAGCTTTTGCTGGTGGGAAATGTAGCAGATGTTTAGGTTTCTAAGGGAGAATGGAATTGTGTGTTTTAGCCCTGTGTAGGTGTCTACATTTCAGTTTTAAATGGTGCCAATTTCCAATGGCCTACATGTATCCTTCAGATCAGGAAAATGGTGTTCCACAAGGAAAAAGGCTGCTTTCAATCCCGACTGAAATTGAGATAAGGGTACTAGTTTTGTTCCCAAGCGATCAGCACATACGCTAAATCTATTTCTTTAAAAGGTTCATGGGAATACAGAAATAAAAATGGCACATTACCAAAAACCTTGCCTAATAAAGTCATTAGTGTGTGTGGTAAACAGTCAAGTTGTGTGTTGCGACCTGATGTCACAGCTTCAGGCAAAAATTTTTTTTCAGTTTTTACCATGTTCCCTTTCCACCAGTTACTTTTACTGCTTCTCTGCCTGTTAACTATTGAGTTTTCATATGAATTTCACAGGATTACCAGACTGAGTCCATCCTCCTGCTAATTTTACTGCAGAGTCACTGAGCTTTAGACTCATTCCAGATACTTGAGTTTGGGAGCAGGTTTATAGAGGACCACTCTGGACTGGAATGTGTCCAGAGAAACCTTTGACATGGCAGAAGGGGTTGCTCATGTGGCGCTTCCAAGAACTGTCTCAAATAAAAACATGCTGATTTATGGTTTGTTTGTTCAAGACTCATTGCTTAAAGAAATAAACGAACAGCAGTGGCTGACTGGGTGCTCTGCAGAGAACATGGGACAAATATGCCTCTCTGAGAGACTGACATTATTTACCCGCTCAGTCATAGGATCTAACCAAATATGTTTGCCTTTGGCCAAGAAGAGAATATGTGTTCCCTACTTTGTTGTTGAGCATTTTATAAAATACTTTGAAAATAGCGTGCAACATGAAATGGCAAATAACCAATGAAAGTGATCTGAGAGGTTTATTTGCACTTTTTTTTTTTTTTATGTAAGAATAAACAAGCTACTGATTATAAAATGACCCCAAAACGTGCAGCACCAATCAATAACTTCTTTCTGGCCAAATTTTCTGTTCTCTCACAATGAACATGGCAAATGAGGAGGAAAGAATAAATCATGCCTGCATGTGTGCTAATTCAGCAGGAATGATATTACATGAGAAAAGTTGATATACAGAGAAACATATGTGAAAGCAAAACAGAGAGCTGCATGTGTCCAGTACTTTGATTTATGTCTAAACACCTGAAAAAATAGTGACATTCCTGTAATAACCTTAGCTGTAATTCTTGTTTCCTAGTTGGCACATGTTGATACAAAACTAAAATGTGTTAGCATTTAGCTCAAAGCACTGCTGTACTTAAGAAAAGCCTCACACAGCCACAAGTATGGCTGTAAACGTTTAGTCTTGTTGTCTTTTCATTGAATTAGTTCACATTAAGAAAAATACAGATTAACGCCAGCAGTTCTCTGTTGTTAAAAACATTAGTCTTGGTTTAATCTCCAGGTTATAGGATGATCACACTGGGTATTTCCCTCTCTCTCTCTCTCTCACCAACTGCTCAAGGCAGATGGCCGCCCACCGTTAGTCACGGCTCTGTTCAAGGTTTCTACCTGCTGAAAGGGAGTTTTTCCTTGCCTGTGTCTCCAAGTACTGGCTCATGGTAGGAATTGTTGGGTCTCTTGTTTTTTACAAAATATTACAAAGAGTACGGTCTTGACCTGCTTTTTATGAAAAGTGCAATGCAATAACTTTTGTTATGAATTGAATTTTTATAAATAAAAACTGAATTGAATTATTTTAGTTTAAAATTGTGAATGGATGATAAAACAGTCGTCATCTAACAACTTGATGATGGATCTCCCTCATATGCAAAGAATAAAGGTCTTGACTACACATTTATTACATTATGTAAAAGTCACAGTGGGAATAGGTCTTGATTGTCAAACAAATTTAAATGCAGAGATGGATTTCTTCCCCAACCCCTTCCTCTGTCACAGTGAAGCTCTCACCACCTGTTTCCTCCACATGTACAGCGGCAGCAGCAGCAGAATGTCACACATATTCTGAATGTTCTCTGATGAGTCACTGCCAAGGTCTCGAGCGGAGAGTGGGAATTTCTTAATGAGTCACAATCACTGTAGGTACTTGTGTGTGTGCGCGCACTGGGCAGCTGAGGCAGAGCAGGTTTGGGTAGATACTCTGCGTGTCATAGCCGATCAAGAGTCTATTTTGTGACCTATAAATAAGGATTTTGCAACCTCTTGAGATTCACCATGTGTCTACACACATAGTGTCTACTTAAAGAGGCAGCCATTTGAAATCATTACTGTTACTCTTACATAACAGAAACAGGACTTCGACTCATTTTGAGTTCACCAAGAGCTTAACTAAGCCAGTTGGAAAGAGAAAAAGAAAAAGGCAAAGGCCTAAACAGGATGTTTTCAGATGTGTTTTTGAGTTCATGTGGGTTACTAGCAGGGCCTCTGTGAGGAGCGTCATTGAACTGCTGCTTTAGGTTTATAATAACCACACACCCATGATTACCCGCCAGAAATAGCACAGATATTATGAGGAGAAAGTGCTTATTTATTTTCACCTGGTGTGAGGAGTAACATATTACTGGGAACTTTATTAGACGTCACCCACATCGCTATAACTCATCTTTCTTTCCAACCTGTTGTCTCTGTTGTGTTAAGCTCAGTTAACCTAAATTTCCTCCAGCAGGAATATTAACATCGCTCACTGACGGTAATTGTGAAGTATAAGATGTAGGTGTTTCTGGGACTCCGTGCCTGGAACAAGTCGAGGCTTGTCACAGCACAGTGTAAAACATGTGCGTGTTGATGATGCGGAGCCCCACTTACACTGGCACTGGAGGTTAACAGTGCCAACAGCTCTGTGTCGAACTAGATGTTGACTTAATGAGGGAGAGATTAAAATGGTTTGCTGAGAGAGACAGGAGGACAGCTGAAATGAGCTCTGTGCCACACGAGGAAGGTGGGTATGTAGCAAGTCTGTGCGTTATTATAAAGATTTTCTAGAAAAATCACTCGTCTGCCAAGGAGTGAGGGGGTTTAGCGAGTCAGAGGGTTGCCCATGACTTCCCAGCCATGAAGTTGGCGTGAGTCTAACTTGCTGAGCTGTCTTCGGGCACGATACACACTGCTTATCAGCTCCAAAAAAAGAGAGTCATTCTTTGTTATTGTGTTATAAGATGGACAGGATACATTACACAGAGGCAGGAGGTATCAATACATAGAAAAATGCTTTAATAAATCCTAATGTTCCATTTGGGATCCTCTTTAACAACCCCAAAAAACAGACTTAAAGGGACAGGTTGACAAGTCTGTCTTAAAACAATACAGACACACCCATACATGTGCCCGTATGTACATTTAAATATGATTGGTCACTGTTCATACTGGCTGCTTGAAACAATTTCAGTTACTGTTTTAGTACCAAATTCCCTCTTTTCATTGCTATCCTAAAATGATGTTTCAGAAGTCTTCCCCAGAATATGACACATTATTTCTCAAAAAATTGTAACACATTGAATACTGACATAAATACAGACAGATTTTCATATGTTCTATATTTGGGATTGAGATTATTTTCAATGCAGAACTTCACCTCCCAAATCCCAAATAAGTGTTTTTGGGTTAATTTAAGCCCAGTTTTGTTGATAAGACTCATTTTTTGTGTGTGTTTTGTCACCTTCATCATCATGTGCAAGCTCAGTTTGTAGCAAAGGGAGGAGTTACCACTTCAATATTTTTCCACGTATTGGTTTCTAATAAGGTCAGAAAAATATATTTATAGGAAAACATAGGTTTTAACCGTATAGTAGTGGAGGTCTCTGCTGAGTCTCCAGACAATATGAAAACATATCTGACACAGTCCTCACTCACTGTACACAAGGCTTCACACTATGACTTATTTCCGTGGCCTTTTGGCAGTGCTCCTAGCTCAGCCTACTTCTGTCCTGTCTATATATAGGGCTGAATAATGCCCTGTTGGAAAGCTGTCCTACATTGAGCGTGCTCCTCCATCTCAGAATACTTGCAGGTGATCTCGCCTCAGTCACCAGACACCTTTCTTCTCCATGTGCCACTCAATTCATGTCAGTTCCGTGAGGTTTTACTGACATGGACGACAAGTAGAATAATGCCAGAGTGCATTCCCAAGAGCAGTAACAGAAGAATTATGAATAAGAAATTAGGCCTATTGTCTCTTTTAATGTTTCATCACTTACCCGTCTCTGTCTGCCACCCCCACACTTTCTACCTTTTCTCTCTTTTCTCTATCTCCCTCTGGCTCTCTGTCCTCGGTCACCACGGCAGCAGGAGAGCAGTTTTTGCTTAAATGGATGAATTTATTGGATCACAACTCAATAGTACTTGAGGTACATGAAGTATATGAAGAAGTATTTGAGTACAATGTCTGGATCAATATTTTGTTTTATCTTATTTTGTTGCATGCTCTCACGTGTGATTTTAAAATGACTATATACTTATATATTTATATATATATATATATATATATATATATATATACACAGTCCCCTTCAAAAGTATTGGAACAGTAAGGCAAATTCCTTTGTTTTTGTTGTTCACTGAAGACATTTGGTTTTAAGATCAAAAGATGAGTATGAGACAAGAGTTCAGAATTTCAGCTCTCATTTCGTGGTATTCACATCTAGATGTGTTAAACAACTCAGGACATATCACCCTTTGTTTGAACCCACCCATTTTTCAAGTGAGCAAAACAATTGGAACATGTGACTGACAGATGTTGCTTGTTGCCCAGGTGTTGTTTTTCAGGTTGATTGTCCAAACATTAAATAGTTCTGCATGACTAGTCTAAGTTTTCATCCTTGGTTCAAACTTATAAAGACTGCATTTCCTGTTAAAGAGGATAAACCAACATGAAGACCAGAGAGCTGTCTATGGGAGAAAAGCAAACCATTGTCAAGCTGAGAAAAGAAGGAAAATCAACCAGAGCCACTGGACAAACATTGGGCATAGCAAGTACAACGATTTGGAATGTCCTGAAAAAGAAAGAAACTACTGGTGTACTGAGCAACATACGTCGAACAGGTCGGCCAAGGAAAACAACAGTAGTTGATGACAGAAATATCATGAGAGCTGTGAAGAAAACCCCCAAAACATCAATAAGTGACATCACCAATGACCTCCACAGTGCAGGTGTGAAGGTATCACAATCCACTGTTGGAAGAAGACTCAGAGAGCTTAAATATAGAGGCCACACCACAAGATGCAAACCACTCATCAGCAGGAAGAATCGGATGGCCAGATTGAAATTTGAAAAGAAGTACAGAGATGAGCCGCAGAAGTCCTGAAACACAATCTTATGCACTGATGAGACCAAGATTAATCTCTACCAAAGTGATGGAAAGGCCAAAGTGTGGAGAAAGAAAGAAACTGCTTATGA
>NC_060170.1:20399297-20425168 GCF_021292245.1 Micropterus dolomieu | reverse complement strand
CCTTGGTTCAAACCTATAAAGACTGCATTTCCTGTTAAAGAGGATAAACCAACATGAAGACCAGAGAGCTGTTTATGGGAGAAAAGCAAACCATTGTCAAGCTGAGAAAAGAAGGAAAATCAACCAGAGCCACTGGACAAACATTGGGCATAGCAAGTACAACGATTTGGAATGTCCTGAAAAAGAAAGAAACTACTGGTGTACTGAGCAACATACGTCGAACAGGTCGGCCAAGGAAAACAACAGTAGTTGATGACAGAAATATCATGAGAGCTGTGAAGAAAACCCCCAAAACATCAATAAGTGACATCACCAATGACCTCCACAGTGCAGGTGTGAAGGTATCACAATCCACTGTTGGAAGAAGACTCAGAGAGCTTAAATATAGAGGCCACACCACAAGATGCAAACCACTCATCAGCAGGAAGAATCGGATGGCCAGATTGAAATTTGAAAAGAAGTACAGAGATGAGCCGCAGAAGTCCTGAAACACAATCTTATGCACTGATGAGACCAAGATTAATCTCTACCAAAGTGATGGAAAGGCCAAAGTGTGGAGAAAGAAAGAAACTGCTTATGATCTGAAGCATACAAGCTCATCTGTGAAGCATGGTGGAGGTAATGTCATGGCTTGGGCGTGCATGGCTGCTTCTGGAACAGGCTCATTAATATTTATTGATGATGTAACTGATGATGGTAGCAGCAGAATCAATTCAGAAGTGGACAGAAACATTTTGTCTGCCAATTTACGGAGAAATGCATTGAAACTAATCGGGAGGAAGTTTATCATGCAGCGGGACAACGACCCAAAGCACACTGCTAACAAAACAAAGGACTTCATCAGGGGAAAAGTGGAAGGTTTTAGACTGGCCAAGTCAATCACCTGACCTTAACCCAATAGAGCATGCATTTCACCTCCTTAAGAGGAGACTGAAGGGAGAAACACTCTGACACAAACAAGAACTGAAAGAAGCTGCGAAGAAGCCTGGAATGGCACCTGACTGAATAGCCCTAGAGCCAAATACCACCCCAGCCACGCCCATTAACGACAGCTCTCTTCTCATCGATGAGTGCACTTGGTATAGTTGCTAGGATTGTATTTAGTGGCCAGGAAAATAGGCCCCAAGGATAAGTTAATTTTGTCTGCTAGAGCAACCTGTAAGAACCTTAAAGATGTTAAACACACTTTACCTAATGAATTACTACCTTAGTGAAGAAATAAATTCAATGTCTACTACTGGAGTAGTAAATAAAGGCTAACTTTGGGCGCTCCCGCGATTCAACTGAGTTTCCCAGAGTATGTCCACAGCATGTATTCGCTAGTAATGTAATAATTGCGCTTTAACAGACCAACTGAACGATCAGCCATAAGAGTTGTAGCAGTAGCTTGTCAGGGTTTTGTCCGGACACCAGCCCCATCAAATAAAACAGTCCCTTCACTCATGGTTTCAATAGTAAACTGTCATAGGAATGTCAATTAGCAGCAAAAAACATTATATTCTAACCAGAAACATTTAAGAAAACATAAATTACAAAGCATCTTTTGAATTTCATGCAAATAGGAGGTTTTTTCAGTAATTGTTTAACAAAGCTCCTGTCGCGCTATGCCTCACAGGATGTCTGAGGGATGGCCTTTAAAGCTGATAGGCCTGAAGGTCCTCAAATTCCACTGGAAGCCATGAGAAACTTACTCACTCTTGTGTTTTGCTGGCAACATCTTGATTATTAGCTAGTAAACAAAATACTTCAGATGTGATACGTAAAAAACAAGTGTTTCAAATGCATGCATGGTTATTTTTCGTTTGCATTCCTCCTGAGAAGTGACGTCACTGACCAAGGGGGACCCACATACACAATACGGGATGATCCCTGGATTCCCCCGTTTGAAAAGAGAGTAAACCAAATGCCTTCCACCTGTGTTTAAACATGTATTTAGGTTACACAAACAATCCACTCACTTAACAACGATGGCGATGAGTTAAAAGAAATAGCTTGTGACTTATTGTAAACGACAATGAAATAGTGTTATTTCCCATGACAAACAGCGCAGGACATCCATACGCTGTCGCACTGCGTTTGGCTTGATTAGGAAGCGAACATGTGATAACAATATAGTTACTATGCACTAGTATTTGCGCGACTGACGCGTTGAAAATGGCTTCAATTTAAATGTAATTTGTCCTCCTGTTCATCTTGAGAATAAATTGTACAGCATACAAGTAATTAATATGATTCCTGATTAAACGGTGATTGAGGTGTTCTTTTGCAGAAACAGAATCTCCGCTTGTGTTTATTATCCTCAGTTATGGTTCTTTTTGTGTGCCGCAAATTATCTTAAATTATGTTTTTTTTTATAGCAAACTTCAGGGAGAATCAATCAAACAAGTGTCTGATAATTTAGAAAGGCTTTATGCTTTAAGCCTATACTACTCAGAGGTAATATTTCGATATATTTTACACAGTTGTAGGACTATTCACTTCAAACAGTTTCATCCTTCTGCCGCGTGAGTCGCCATTTCTCATTTCTTCTCTTTATGTGCATACACATGGTTCAGAGTTTACTTACAGAATGCACATTTTCAATGTCTTCAACGAGTTTGTTTTTTACAGATCACAACCTTTGCTATGGAAGTGGTGTTAGTTGTTCCTAACAATAGGAGACAATTTTAAGTATGTGAGAAATAAAAAGGCTTTCGAACTAAAAAATAAAACATTTGCCACAAGACTTCAAGTCGTCCTTTTAGTCTAATTGTGTCAGGTCCTTCAAACAGCGGTAAAACATATTTTGTGAAAATGTTGATTGAAAATGCCGATAAGCTCATTTCAAAACACATTGAAAATGTTTTTTCGTGTTGGCAACCATTGTATGACCCGTTATTGAAAATTAGAAATGTGAATTTCGTTGAAGGCTTGCCATCTTCTTTATGTGATGATACATTGTTGCCTTTAGATAAAAACAATTTGTTGATTATTGATGATTTAATGAATGATGCAAGCAATAACATTGAGGTACCTAGTTCAGAATTTGTTTTTTCAAGGCAAAGGTAGCCGTACTATTAATTTGAATACCAATTATCTTGTTTTGTTTAAAAATCCCAGAGATAAATACCAAGCCATGCAAATACATACAAATGTTTCCTGGGAAGAGTCATTTTTTTATGGATTGTTTCGACGACGCCACGAGTGTTCCTTACGGTTACTTGATGATTGATTTTAAAGCTAAGACACCTGATGATTTCAGACTCAGAACTGACATGCTTTCAGACCTGCCTGTTGTGTATGTGCCTAAGAGAAAGTAAATACACATGTCTGATCGCATTAAAAGAAACCTGTCTTTACTGCAAACTATGCACGGAGCATCTCCATCTCAGAGAGTGAATATTATTAAATCTGCATCACCAGACCTTTTGGTATCGTTATGCGAAATAGCTTACAATGTTTTAAAAGGTAAAATTCCTTTAAATAAGATACAGTATCAAAAATTAAAAAAGAAGGCGGGTATTAGACTGCTTGCCAATAAAAAGGTTTGCGCTTCAAAGAAAAAGAAGACACTGCTTAAACAGTCTGGCGGTTTTCTTCTCCCCCTCCTGAGTATCGCTGTGCCTTTTATAACGAGTCTTATTACTTCAAGACAAACTTAGATGACTATGGAGTATGCACAAAAAGAATCAAGAAGGAAGAGATTTTGTTTTTGAAGAAGTTTTAAAAAGCAGCAGGAATAAACCTCAGCATATTTTGGATAAAATGTCCTCCTCAAAAAACATATCTGCATGGACTGAAAGTGGGGAGTTTGTGTTTAACGGTAATGTTATTAAAGGGTCTCATGTGTATGATTTGATAAGAGGAGTAACTGCTTCTCACAACGTGTCTGACAGCCAGAGACCTACAGGTTGGGATGAATATCTGCAATTGTTGGCTATATTGAATATACGTTTATCATTTGTACCAAATCAACAGGTCAAAAGAAAAACTGATGAGATTAAGAGAAACACTTCTGGAGAATCTTCTCCTCTTATTACTGGACCATCTACACCTCTTGTTACCAGAGGGCATCGATTAGTAAACAATGAAACAAGTCCATTTGTATCTCCTAAAATGCGATTGAGTGATTGGATAACTTTTCATTGTATATCGTTATTGGTTTTAAATAAATACATAGAGACATAACTTTATCATTTCAAAGTGTTTTTATTTATATCACCATAATAACAAAAAAAATTGTCCTACACGTTTCAATCTATAAATTATTTTGATAATGAATGGCACACAACTTCTAATATTATTATACACATTTAAAAGAATCTGATACTTGGACACACTGGTTACATTCTGCATAATTATTTTGACCACATACAACCGAGGGTGGTATTTTTTTCACAAATTTGCACACCATAAAATCATTGCATGACCGTTTTACTATATTTAGTCATTACATTGTCATAAGATAACCCTCTATCCATATGGTAAAGAAAAAACACACAATGCTGACCGCACACTACAGAATTCACATTTTGCACTTGTCTAACAGAATGTTGCGTGGACTTACACTTACTGTTGAGAAAGACAGAAAAGGATTCAGGAAAATATGAGTATACTGGAGAGTTCCCAAAACTGTCAAAGAATGATCCCACAACCTGCTTGTCAATATAGATAGCGACCCAGTGTTGTCCTCCCCAGGTGGGAGGGGTCTGTGTTTACCACCAACATGGCGGGTCTCTTTTTAATAACTGACTTAGGAAGTTGGTCACTAGCAAATACTCCAAGAAAGATGCCTTGCTTCACTACCTTATCAAGTACTTTTGACGGTTCAATCGTATTCATACGATCATTTGTTAAAGTTAGAAAAAGTCAATGAGAACCTGTTTTCTTGATGATATCTCAATTATAGAATCATATGTGGCGTAAATGACAGCATTTATTGTGCGTTGAAGTGGATTTCTAAAACGAGCTTCTAATCTAACACTACCGTTTTTAATGAGCGACATATGGTCTCCGCATCCTTCATCAGGACTCAGGTTAAAACAGAACAGACTATATCCATTACAAAATGCGTCGCGGGTTATGGCCATAGCGTTGTTTTTAAGATACTTTTCAGTTGCCGAGTACAATTGATGATACTCCCTGATGGCATTCCCTCTGGTAAAGTTAGGTTGAAAGGGTTTTGAAGGATATTGTTGGCCGTCATCGTATAAACGTAAAAACTCTATATCATAATACAGACGGACAGAAACTCAAACACAGACTAGAGAATTGCACAGAAGTGGTTTATTGAACACAAGGGTGACCTGGGAGAGGTTGGGGTGAGGTGGTCATTCTGAGGGCCTGCGGTTCTGATCCCCGAGCTTAGATGATTCCGGGGCACAGGAGGGAATCCGCGTGGTGCATGTGCAGGTTTCCTGAGGTCGAGACAGAGAGAGCAGTTAAACACTGGTACAAAGGTTCAGACCAGATACTGAAACTAAGACAGACAAACTGGCTGACGTGTTCGTACGGTTAGGTACAACGATCCGGCGGGGACTGGAAGGTTGGCAGATCTCTTAAAGGCGTGTTGATTGCAGGCAGAGGCCCTGGTGTGCTGATTGCGGATGTGCTTCAGGTGGGAAAGCCTGGAGCTCAGATCACCACGCCCACCAGCAGCCTCAGGGCAACAGGCAGGCCAGGGTCACGACCGGGGGTTCGTGACAATAATGGTTAAATGGTTTACGCGCATAACTACCTGTAAATGCCTCATGATCTACAAATCCTACTACAATAAATTTAGGTATTTCTCCCAAGAATATATTTTCTTGATTACAAACACGAGTGCCCGTTGGGACGATACAATTTTTAAGACACACTCTGTCATGGTAATGTTAAATATGGGATATTTAACATTACCATGCGTTAATGCCTTAGCGTGCGCTAGCTTAACAGCCGGAGATACGGTGACTTTCTTTACAAACAGGCTTGCTGACATAATGTTAACCCAAAAGTCGTCTACAGTGTTGCGCATTAAGCAAAATTCGTTTTTAGCTCTTATGAATTTTATCTTGAGGTCTACGCCATTTATCATTAACTTGTCTTGAAAAAACAAGTCAGAATCTAAAGGGGATATTAGCTCCACTACGCGGCCGCCTTGTGTGTACTCAATTCTTTTAACTAGTCCCTCATTGCGTCCTCCAGCCGTTGCGTCGTCCATATGACCTGCTGTATCCATGCAAAATAGTCCGGATCCAAACTGTGTCTGCAGAGCGTCCTTTCCGTAGTTCAAAAGGCACTCTATTATACCCCTGTAAGGATATGTGTTTGATGATTGTGTTATGAGTCGGTCTCCCAACGATATGTCGACCTGTGAAAATATTGTACATCCAGGGTAGTTGATAAAGCCCACTTCGTCTGCTTGATCCAGGTTTCCACCATTAGCTTTGGTGATTTGTACGCACGTGTACAGAAACGTATTGTTTAGATCCAGGTAGTCCTCTGTACTAGCTGGAATGAAAGATTCAAGGGGTGCAGAGTCTGATACCGCTGCTAGAGGAGGGAATTCGACATAGACGCATTTCTCAATACTTGTTTGTGTTAACGGCACCATAAACAGGTCTAGCTCCGACTTGACGGACTCTTGTGACAGGCTATGTACCAACGACATTCTTGTTAGAAAATGTCTCTTGTCTTCTGACATTTTGTCGACTTGCTTCTCCTTGCTTGTTTATTTTTTCTAGTCTTAGTATGGATCTTCTTATTTGTTGTTCGGCTATGCCTCTTTGGTGGGGAATTCCCTCTTTTCCCTGGAGGTCGTTTTATTGGTCAGGGAGCCATGGCCTTTATACCCGACCCCTCTTGACGTCTGTTCATGACGTTAGTAATAACATCCGTAGCTATGTTTTTAGCAGCTGTCTTTAAATGAGGGGCAACAAATGTAAATCCTTTCTTGAATAAGGGGAATGCTAATCTAAACAAACCCTAACCCTGCACCATACTGAGCACTGAGCGCGCTGTATCCTGGTAAATCGCCACCCGCTTGGGCTGTATAATATGCAACGTACTTGTCCCCATTGTGAGCATATGGATGGTACATGTTTGCTCCTTGTCTAATACTGATATTTTATGGGTTGAAAGTGTAGCTTTATTATCACTTTGCCGTACGTAAAAGGGATATGTTGATTCTGAGCTGTCTTCAGAGAAATCTCGATACTATCAATGTGTGTTTTGCAGAGCCTCAGATAGTGTGGTCTGTCACAAGTATTTGTGATCATATGGTTGTTTGGCCCCGATATATGTACTATTCTTAAAAGAGGGACGTAACTATCCCCTACCATTTGATGATCAACAATATCGGTATAAACAAATATATTATACATCCCTAAATTAACATCAGCAGGATGTGGCGCCAAATACGGCATCTGTGTCAACACTGTGTCGGTTCATGGCTGAGATCTAAATGTTGCAATTCCTTCGTGAGTTTTAAAAGCCGCTTGGGATAACGTTAATTCTACATCTCTCGTTGGTAAAATGCTTACTCTGTTGGTAATATTGTTGTAATCAAGCTCAATGTGACCCATGTCGTTTTCAGATAAACAACTGTTTAGTTCAGCTATTATCTGTGACATTGTTGTATAGAATCAAATTTTGAGTCTTCTGATGAAGACAATTTCAATGTTTTTGGATATTGTATTTCTATCAAACCCACCTCGTATGCTGATTTAAAGTGTAAAGGCTTGGATAGTTTCGTTCTAAAGTTTGCTATTGTATTGCTCGGGTAAAATAATGCAGACGAGTTGCTGGGCAGGGTGACAAAAAAATCCTCTGTATCCATTTATACGTGTGTTTGTAATCTGCTAAGGTAGCTGAATGACCTGTTTTTCCAAAATCCACGAGTTAAATTTATCTGACCATCCGACCCATTTGACCAACACCATGTCCCGGCCTTGTCTTTTCTTACTAGATAAAATCTTTTCTATTTTAAATGTTTTGTTTTTATCTATAATAACTTTTTGCATCTCTTGCTCATAAAATGTTCCCTGTAAAAATTCGCCGTCATAGTCTTTTAACCTGTAAACAGGAGGGTCCCTTGACATGCATTCCTTTACAGTGAAATATTCATCAGTATAATTTTGCTCATAACCTTTTTTAAAATGGCCGCGTAGTTTTGAAATTCTTACAGTATCGCCCACCTCATATTTAAAACGAATTACTCTTTTATCTTTTGTTTTATACAAGTTGTTAAATACGATGTCTTCATTGTCTTTTGTTACATCAATCGGTTTCATTTTAATACTACCATGATAACTATGATTGTAGGAGGTGACTAAATCCTGCAATACAATATATCTACATATTGTTTAGAATTATTGGCTGTTAAATAACGTCACATTTTAGATTTCAGAGTCCTGTTAAAGCGCTCTACTACAGATGCCTTAGTCTCATTTGATGTGGTAAAATGTACAATACTATTAATTTTCATTAATGCGTCGAAATCTTTGTTTAGGAACTCTTTTCCCTCATCTGTTTGAATTTTATGCGGTATTCTACCTTCAGCTAAGATATCTTTAAAGGACACTGTGACGCATTTACCACTCTTATTTTTTAAATAACGTACCCATACGTATTTTGAAAACAAATCTATCTACCCCATCATTTTCAGTAGAATAAGCGGACATGTCAACTAGATCTGGCTGGAATTGCCAATCTATTGAATTCACTAAAACCTTGTTTCTCTTAAAATGCACTGGAACCGTCTTATGTAGAGTATAAGCATCTTGCTTCATGAGCCAATTTTCTACATCTGAATCTGCATACCAAACTCCAGTAGTGTCAAATATAATAATAATTATAATATAATAATATATGGCCTTTTTAAGTTTTTGCTTGCCTCCATAAGCCCCTGCATTTTCTGTCGCATAGTATATATTTCTCATCACCTCCTCCATGATCTTTGTTACAAAGACTGATGCTTCAACATCTGTGTTCAAGTATTTTATTTCCAACGACATATGCAACATATCCGTCAGCAATGATTACAAGTATACACTTTTCAGAAAATCTGTACAAGCACCTATGTTTTTACAAACCAAAGATTCAGTTAAGCAATACATCACATCATGTTTTTACAAACCATAGATTCACATCAGCAACATCGACATGTTGTTTTCTGGTTAGCATTAAAACACACAAATCAGTGCTAAAAGTACAAAAACAAAACACATGACCTGTATGAAACTCATTATCGTTCACAGGAAAAACATTTGCTATATCGAGTAGAGTAGATTTCACATCATATTTATGTGTATTTTTGCATATTTATCCCCTGTCATTTGCACCATGGTACGCCATCCAGAGGTCATTCGTCTAACCCATTCTGTCTGTTTGTCAAATCTAGAACAACATAGTGTCCTATCTGTGTCACATATTGCATTGTTAACAGCTTCACACAACAGTGCTATCATCTTATACACGATGTATCTCTTTTTGACATGGTTTAGTAGACTAGATACATTCCCCATTGTTTTTAGTGTTGTTCCCCCTTCCAGATGTCCAGAGATTCCTTAATCACTGTGCTCACACTGTCCTCCACTCTAACTACCCGTTTAAGCGAAGCAATGAGAAAAGGGTTTCTCAGCCAAATTTGTAGAGCAGCTGCTGCAATGTCTTGAATACTGCATTCACACGTTGGCACCAACCCAAGACCGCGTAGGATGTACTTTTGAACATCAGCAAAGTTTTTGTTAAAAAGCTTCTGCGTAATTTCTCTCTTACGTCCTTTGATATAAAAGAAGGATAGCATGTCAATGCATGTGTGAGGTTGTTTTCTGTTCCATTTGTCTGTATATGCACAATACACACATGTTTGTAAAGCTTTTTGCTGCAGTATATCGTATAAATAATAAGCTACAGTTACCTGTATAATGCCGCTAGCAGTAGTGTTAGGAGATGTGTCCTTGTCACAACAGTCCAGAGCGTCCAAACAGGCACCCTTAAACGGCTTGACCCTGCTCTTGTCCTCTTCTGCTTTTCTTAAGGAACGAGAAATGTTAAATTTCTTTTCCCCAGTTCTTTGCCATAGTCATCCACCCATGAGTTATCATCATCCTGTAGTAATGGAAAATATTTAGGGCTGCTCGATAGATCCTCACCCGCTGCACATGTCCTCGTACCTGCACAAAACATTTTAATTAGAACAATGTCACCGTCAGCCCCGTCGTGGAGGTCTTTGAGTTTGTCTGCGGTGTTGTTTGTTGTTCATCTTGCTTGTCCTCAGGACCAAAAAGTTTTCTTTTGATCCCTACATAGCTAACATAAGGTTTATACCATCTGAATAATTTATCAATGTGTGCGAAGATTTCAAGGGTTCTATGCCATTCTCCCCACTGGACCACAAAGCCGGTGCTGAACCACGTCTCCCACTCTTTAGACGTGATGGGGTAGCCTTTTTGTTGCTCTGGGGTTCCCATCCTTGCCTTTTGAATGATAGAATCGTCCTTGCACGATCTAAAAAAGATGTAGGATTCTGGGTCGTAGACTTCAAGGTCCATTGTGTGGTATAGACTCCTTTTGAAGCACTCATATCTTTACAGACTTTGTTTCTGAAGTAATTCCAGTCTTTGGCTGAAAAACTAATGTGCGGTGTGCTTTCACAAAGAAAAATTTCATCAAGCTCTCTTGTATAAAGATGAACTGTCCGTGCTCAAACAAGAATCCCGACATTCTAACATCTTCCATCGCCCATTCAAACTGAGGCGCCCAAGCCTTTCGGTCCAGAAAATCAGCCAATGTTGTTGGGGGAGTCTTCTTTCTAGGAGCCATACTCATTGCAACAGGATCTACAATTATACGTCGTTTTGGAGTCGTTACTCCTAATTGATTACCTGTGACGACCATGATTGTGATGCTGCAAAGATGGTGCTGTTGTTCTGCACGAAGATAGCTCTGTCCGATACGGATTCACCCCAAAAATTGTTCAGTCACACTGTTCCACACTCTTGGTCAGATGTAAGTCAAAAAACTAGCCCGCTATATATAAAACCGAAAGCCACTCCCAAATATCCGCTTTTAGAGGATAACACCAGACATCCCATATACACAAACCCCCCTTTTCACACCAGTCTTCACCTTTTGGTGATCGACCCCCACCCCCGCTAATAGAGGATGAGGCCGGACACGCCCTAATACAAACAACCATTTTCACACCCCCATGTCTTTGTTGTTCAACCTTGCTATGACCCCAATCTTTTTTTTTATTATTAAATTTTTTTTATTATTTTTTTATATAATTTTAATAAATTTTTTGATTAACTATTTTTTTTATTAATCAAAAATGTATTCACATGCACGACTGTTACGCGCGCTTTGCTAATGCGCTTTGCTGAAGGCGCTTTGCTAACCTTTATTTACTACTCATACGTTCCTTGGAGTGAATACATGCTGAACTCATAGCCTGTACTTTGTTTTGGACACCGCTGCATCTGTGGTTCCTTTCATCCCTTCAGCCCTGGGGCAGTAAACCTATCAGCACTGGCCCTCCTAAACCCAGTTTAAATAGAGATGGATCTGCCCTCTGCACTCTTTGTGTTTTTGTTTACTTTGATGCTCGGACAGTGCGTCACTATGGAGGCGAGGAGCAACTGCTGAATATAAAATAAGAAAGTGGTGACTGAGAAAGTGGTGTTGGGAAAATATTACATTACATAAGAGCCCCCTGCAGTTAAAAGTAGATAGGCAGGGTATTAACATGGGGATCACTGTGGTCTGAATCTGACACTGGTCTGGACTGGACACCACGGTCTCTGCCTTGCACTTTCTCTTTTTGTTTCTCAAACACACACACATCCTCCCTGTTTGGACCAAGGACCACGGACACTGCTAACAAGTGTAGGAATTATTGTGTGTGCGTGTGAGAGATAGAGAGAGAAAGAGTGATTGCTGCTCTCCAAGCACACTGGCACCAAGACTTTCCACTTTGAGTCAGCTGTCAAAACAACACTCATATAAATAGAGGGAGAATTAGCTGGCATGGCAGTGATTATGACAACAAATACACAAATTCAGCACACACACTCACACACACACAGAGAGGCTGATCCTCTTTTGACTGTGAATTTTGTCACTCAAGCTAATTAATGGCCAGAGCTGAATTATCAGGAATATTATACATCTATATAGAGAGAAATTTAAAGAAAGTACATACATACATGTAGAAGCACCAAACCTTGCATGCATACCACCCCCAAACACACAGACAGTCCTTTTTTACTTTTTTGTAGATATTTATTATTTTTTTATTATTTTTATTATCATTGGACACCCAACAGTATAGATACAGAGTGGGGCAACAGAGGTGTCACTGTCAAAAGGTATGTATCTCAACCACCAGGACACCGTCTTTAAAGAGGTGGTATTATGCTCATTTTCAGGTTCAAAATCTTATAATATTTTTTGTCATACTGCACATTGCTGCAGCTCCTCTTTTCACCCTGTGTTGAAGGCTTTGTTTTAGTGATACATCTTGTCTCTAAATGATCTTTGTTGGGAGTTACACATGCACAGTTCCTAGTTAAGGACAACTAGCCAATCAGAAGCAGAGAAGCAGCTTTATGTCCACTGACTGCCTGGAGGGTAGCTAGTGTTTGGAAGGGAGAGGAGAGGTGTGCTGCAGCTCAGTGTTTTTCTACCGGTGTTTTTGAGGGCGTGTCGGACTAGTTGCTTGGTGAGCGTTATGATACGTATTTTTATTGTGACATCACAAGAAAGGGAAGTAAAGGCTGGACTACAAACGAGCTGTTTTCAGGCAGTTCAGAGCAGAGTTTTCTGTGGGAGATGGGAACTCCCTTTGGGGTGGACTTTGGGCTTTTTCACTTTGCAAACCTAGTACATGCACAAAAAAGATATATAACTCAATATAGGAGAGGGAAAAAGCTACAAACCATAATACCACCTCTTTAAGGTCTATTTAAAATAGTCCTTCCAGTAAGAGTTTGTTATGCTAGTACTCTTGAGTATTCTCAATTGCCTTATTTCTAACTTTAGTCCTGATTCATTTTACCAGTCTGATGTTTTCAACCACTTTTGATTTGGACTGTGTGGAATCTAATCATTGTGATTTTCTAATTACTAATACAGCTGTTAACACCTCTGTTGTCTCATTTGATCTCCTGGATAGTTTTCATACTGATGAAAGCAAACCAAGAGCAAGCCACCACTTCTCTACTAAAGATAGTCAGCTCAGGAGATAATAAATATCGATGTCTTGTCCTGAAACTGGCTTTAAGTCAGTGACAGTTGGCAGACCCCAGGGGCCATTTTACACACAGATTAATCAGGAATTTGTTTCCTCAGAATCCAGAAACCAGGCGCCGGTCATTTACAATGTGTGAAGCTCATGACTTTTACTTTGCTATTGAGAACCAAAGTTTATGGAAGACATAAACTAATTTTATCCCTCTGGCTGTATATTTTTATATACAGTCTATGGCTGTATTACATCCTTTTCACTCTCATTCATATGCTAATATCTGTCGACCTGGAATGGATTTCACTGACCTTTACTTAAAGTCACTGACTCTGTTTTGCCTCAAGAATTCACAAGGCATCGTGTAGCCTGCATTTCAGAGAAACTTTGTGAACTTCAGCCACTTTCCTCCAAAAGAAGAAAGTTGTAAACTGTGTAGAAAATTTGCAGAAAATGCACTCATTTCCCTAAAGATCCTGTCCTAATCCCTTATGTACACTTATTAATTTATATTCTAAATTGAGGTAGGTCGTGGGAACTTTAAAAATATGCCATCAAAACTAAACCTTTTTATGAATTGAGTTCCTGTGCACGTTATTTTAGATCTAAGCTCCAGCTTAACCTTACATACAGTATTAATTACTTAGCATTATCTGCACATACAAGAAGCAGTTTTTACATTTATTCATTTAGCTGACGCTTTTATCCAAAGCAACTTACAATTGCTATTTATGTCAGAGGTTGCACACCTCTGGAGCAGCTAGGGGTTAAGTGTCTTGCTCTGGGACACATTGGATGTGTCACAGTAGGGATTTGAACCCAGGTCTCTCACACCAAAGGCATGTGTCTTATTCATTGCACCATCACCACCAGTTTTATTACCATTTACTGTACATAACTGCTGGGCTAGTTATCAGGTTCTGCTGCGCTACAAGCTTGTGTTCAGGTATTTATCTGTGACCAATAGAAAGCATGCTGAGTTGAAAACAAAAACATTCCTGTCATGTTCTGTATTCATGACTCAGAATACAGAGTTTTTCTTATTCCAGTGAAATACATTCATGTTAAGAGGAATTCATTTCATTCAAGGACAAGATAATAGACAATTCCTCTTGATCAGTCTAAATGTGCCCACATTTGTTGCCAATGCCATCTGCCACAAAGCAACACTGACTCATCAGGCCTGCCTACGCTCTCCTGAGAATCCACGATTTCCACATGGTACCTCCTTTTCTGTCTATTCACCGTGTACTGTGCCTTCCCCGGTACTTCACTGTGGCTCTGCAATCAAACACAGACCTGTGTATGTGGATAAAAAGAACAATCATGGCCAGAACCGCAGGCTTGGAACAGATGTGTGACACAATGCAGTTTTTTTGTTTGTTTGGTTTTTTTTGTCAAAGCTCATCCACATTGCGTAATATATGGATCAAGGTTTGCCTCTCTGTTCTATTCTAATCATGTGTCTTGTCCAGTATTGTCTGGTTTGCCTGTTTGACAATTATGTCATGCCTCCAGTGCCCAGACACATAATGACTAGCATGTGTGAAAAGGCGCACGAACACACACACACACAGTCTCTCTCATTCTGTCCTAGTTCCTATCTGCAGTTGATAATTTACACAAAGAGTGCCGACAGTGTTCGCTCTGGTCCTGAGCTGCCAGGGACAGACAGGGACAGATCCAGTGTCCAGAGGATAAACTAGATGCTCCAACCTTCTGGTGTCCATTACTCATGATCACACCGATACAGCTGATGCTCCAACACAAGCCTTAAAGGTCCAGTGTGTAATATTTAGGAGGATCAATTGATAGAAATGCAAGATAATATACATTACTCTGTTTTCAGCGGTGTAAAAAGACCATACATAATGAACCGTTATATTTTTATTACCTTAGAATGAGCCATTTCTATCTACATTCACCGCGGGTCCTCTTACATAGCTGACACCATGTTGCGTCGCCATGTTACTACAGGTAACGGTTCTTCAGAGTGCGTTTTGTCACTATGTTGAATAAATACGTACAAGAAAAGAAGAACAACAAGTATCGTTAGTAGTACTGGTAGTGGTACTTGACCAGTTTATTAGAAGTAAGAAAAGAAAGATATTTTGACAAATGGAGGCCCACACGTGTTATTTAGCACAAGAGCCGAGTGTGTCGGCCACAATAGTTTCTTCTGCGCACTTTGAAAAGTGGGTGAGCGGTGCATTCATGTGGTGAATAATCTGAATCTTTTTATCCTCCTTAAATGTTAGTTGCAAAACGAGAAATAAAGTGACCATGGGACATAAAGACGTATACAGAACTTTGATTCGTGCAAGATCATGTGTTGCATATACATATTTTGCAAACATGTAATTTGTAACATGGTTATAACGGTTAGTTTGCTGTCCATGTAGAGTGAACTAGATCACTGCGTGTTGTTTATACTCTCTATTAATGCTAATCCAACACATCTTTGTTGTAGCGTCCATGTTGACTTCACAATTCAGGAAATGGGACCATTTGAGGAGCACGTGGATGCACTGCGAGCCATTGATTGCAATTCACAACCCTCGCCACTAGATGCCACTAAAACTTACACACTGAACCTTTAACATTCTCTCTCTCTTTGTCCTCTTCTTCTCTCATAATTTAGCTCTGTTTTCCCTTTTTTCCATATCAAACACATACATGCAAACACACATGGACACAGATTGTGCTTTAAAGCGGAATGGTAACAATTTTAACATTGAAGTCTGTTTACAAGGAAGTATAACTAGACATGTTGGAAAAGTTGTATAAAGCCTTTCTGGGTGTGTGTGGAGTTTGAAAGAAGTGAGCCTTCCAGACCTCTGTAGCCTGCTCCAAGGCTCTGCTTCAGTCGCTACTAGTATAACACACCTGAATCTCCAACAACACTTTAGGCTGTTCATGGGTGATATAGGTACCAGGTTTTGACAAGAAGAAAAAGATTGTGTGTGAAAAAAGACAACTCTGGTTCTGCTGCATTAATTCAACAATCGTTCAATTCATCAAAAACATGTTAGGTTTCTTCAGTCAGTGCTTTGACCAGACACTGACATAAGATCTTGAGTTGGTCCCCGGGCGCAGCACAGCAGCTGCCCACTGCTCCCTTGAGGGGTGGGTTAAATGCAGAGGATGAATATCGCAACATGTATGTGTATGTGACAAATAACGTACATTTGACATTTGACATTTGAACCTTTTATTTTTTAATTGTATTTTGTGTGTCTGACAGTGTTATAGGAGTACAATATTAAATAGATAGAGTACTTTTAAAAAAACAAAATTACAAGTAGAAACTGTAAAATGTAACAATAAGTGTGTTGGTGTACAAAGTGATTTGATATGTAACAGGAATGGACTATTCAATGAATCTGGTATAGGTTTACAAACCCTTTTACAATTAGTAGATTCTCAGATTATTTAAGTTCAAAAAGGGCTTCATTTTGTTATAGAAAAAAGAAAAGATGCAGTCAGTGACAGGTCTAAGGAGTGTAAGTGTAAAGAACGTAGTGTCAAAACTACTCCTATCTTCTCTGGTCATAGTGAGAACACCAGGCCTACAGCCAGAGAGTTTTCTTCAACCATTGACAATAATCAAGGGCCGTGCATTAAATTACACTGTTGATGGGCATAGTCTTGCACGTATGTTTGCGTGAATTTGTTTTCTGTTGCTCCCACATGGCACACAGAGAGTCAGAGAGAAGGTCATGGGCGTTTCGCAAATAGAGGGGAATAAACAAGGGCTGATCTGCCCACATGTTAGAATGAGAACAGAAATCCCAGTTTGCTCCTCAAAGCTCCTGTCAGTCAGAGCACATACACTTAAAAATGCTTACATTTTTTTTGGTTGAACCTCTAATCTTTGTGGCTGCTGATTTGTAGGCATGAAAAGGCTGAAACCTCCAAAGACTCCTCCAAAAGCAGCATAGACAGACAAAATAAATGGATAAAGCATCTTTAAGAGGTGAACTGTGAAAAGGCACTTGCTTTGACCGCAGCGTTTTCCCTCCTCTTAAAACACCAGGGGTAGGGTGTCACCAGCAGCCTTGGGGCTTTAGGGTGGCCAGTCTGCTCATGAAACCACACACTCACACTTGGATGTACCCGTGCACACCCTGTGAATCGTGAGAGGCACGTCTGCAATCAACTCTCTAAACCCCCTAAAGATCATGTCTGTAACTTTAGCCCTTCTCTCTCAATCACACACACAGAAACGCAAAGAAGGGCATAAAGCTAACTGCGGTCAATGACAGAGCTTCATGGCAACCCCCTCCACCACGTGAGCCTTCATTTACTTTCCTCAAGTTAATGCTTAATGAACCTTTAGAATACCTACAGACAGGGGCCATGCCACAGCTGCTGTTCATTATTTAACAGGTGCCAAGACATTTTACTTTAATATGATTTACTATGCTAACTAGAAGTCAGTGAGGATCATGTACTTTACTTACAGCAGGGATATTTTGGGTTGACAAATACTTTCACATGACATTGCTTCACTGTCTGAATTTGTTCAAGGGGGTTTGCTGACGGTTGCAGTGCTGTGGTTGTCCATTTACTCTAAGGAAAGAAACAGTTTCAGGAAGCTTGACGCACTGCTTAATTAGTCGGTACTGTTGTTCTTAGAGAATTTCTTACAACATGCTGAGCTAATCTAGTAAAAAGTACTGGAACAAAAGTAACAGGAAAACCTACCTCATGTAACGTTAGCTGGCTGCCCCCTGCCTTGCGTCACTATAGGCTAGTATAAACAAATTGCCCCACATTTGCTTTGTACCATTACATAATTTCTTGCTGGGATCCGGTTGTTTTGTGGTGTTAGTGTACTGCATTTTGTTGTCGCTGTGGTTGGCAAGTGGCTTGGGTGCGCACACTGGGCTACATCTGACTCGATACATTCACATAAGAAGCAGAATAGTGGCTGTTGCAAGCAACAGAGAAAGCAGGCGTGCTTCATTTCTAAGTGAGGTTACAGCCTGTTGATAAAAAGGGAGTAAAAAAGTGATTTATTAATAATAGATTACATTGAAAAGCTATGTATAGCCCCTTTAATAAACAAACAAAATATAAAGTGTTAATTAGTGAGCTTAGAGGTGCTTACCTTAGGACACAGTCAGGTGTTTCCCCCTGCTTCTCTTTATGTTAAACTAAGCTGTCTATTGTGCAGACATGAGAGCTGTAATAATCTTCTCATCTAACTCTCAGCAAGAATGTGATTCAGCATATTTCCTACATGTGAGAATGTATTCAGGTGGAATGTGGTCCTGACATACAAGTTCGACAAGAAAAAACAAAGAAAGTACCGTTCTCTCATCCTGACTTAATGTGAGGCACAACTGGACACACCAGTAGAGATAATATGTGATCATAAAATGCTGTCATCCTTTCAGAAGCTGCCTCTTCACTGAGTTTTAAAACACGTCTACTGTTGTGTGGTTTCAACCTCACAAGGTGCTCAGTAAATCGAAGCTTGTTGCCTTAGTCTTATTAAATTATAGGCTGTTAGGAGTTACGTCAAAGTTTTCTGATACAATACAATATGATATACTTTATTGTCCCAGTAGTGGGGAAATTTTGCACACATAAAAAACAATAAATAATAAATAATTTACAATCTACAGACAAACAGATGTCTAAAAAATGCCAACATGGCACATTGCCATATATTGCACATGTCACCATATCTCCATTGCATTAGACTATTTTTGGGTCTGTATCAGACTCTTGTTGAGAAGGATGATGGAAAAGGGCACAAATGAATTAAGACCAAATTGAAATCACACAAAGGAACAGCCAAACTCAGCTAACAAGGTGAGATTGCTGAAGACAGTTTCCTGTCAAAAGTCACTGAGCACAGCAACAAGACACAAGGTAGTTATGCTGCATCAGAAAGGTCTCTCCCAGGCAGAACTTTCAAGGCAGGCAGGGGTTTCCAGATGTGCTGTCCAAACTCTTTTGAAGAAGCACAAAGAAACGGGCAACACAGAGGACCATAGATGCAGCAGTAATCCAAAGAAACTGCAACAGATGAAAGACACGTCCTACTTAATTTTGCCATACGATGTCTTCCAGAAGGGCCATCAGTTCAGAGCTGCAGAAAACAGTGGGACCCTGGTACAACCATCTACTGTCTGGAAAAGTCTGGTCAGATGTGGCCTTCATGGAAGACTTGATGCCAAAAAGCTCTGACATGGAAACATGACCAATCGACTCAACTGTGCACGGAAACACAGTAACTGAGGTGCATAAAAATGAAATACTTGACTGCAGCAGAAGGCAGGTTGTTCGCCGAAGAGCTGGAGAGTGGTACAAGAATGAATGTCCACAGGTAACAGTGAAGCACTGTGGAGGTTTCTTGCAAGTTTGGGGCTGTATTTCTGCAAACGGAGTTGGAGATCTGGTCAGAATTAATTA
Organism: Micropterus dolomieu; assembly: GCF_021292245.1. NCBI lineage: Eukaryota > Metazoa > Chordata > Actinopteri > Centrarchiformes > Centrarchidae > Micropterus > Micropterus dolomieu. The sequence goes on along the minus strand of NC_060170.1, from coordinate 20,405,538 downwards.
TGTCCTTAATGTTGAGTACAGGCAGACACTTATTCATCATGCAATACCATCAGTGAGGCATCTGATTGGCCCCAAATTTAATCTGCAGCATGACAATGACCCTAAACATACAGTGAAAGTCATTAAGAACTGTCGTCAACGTAAAGAACAACAAGAAGTCCTGGAAGTGAGGGTATGGCCCCCACAGAGCCCTGATCTCAACATCATCGAGTCTGTCTGGGATTACATGAAGAGAGAGAAGCAACTGAGGCTGCTTAAATCCACAGAAGGATTGTCGGTAGTTCTACAAAATGTCTGGGCCAACGTACCTGTCAAGATCCTTCAAAAACTATGTGCAAGTGTACCTAGAACCTGTTTCAAAGGATAGGGTGGTCACATCAAATATTGTTCTGATTTAGATTTGTCTTCTGTTCACTCGCATTGCATTTGGTAATTGATAAATATAATCTATTAACATGTCTATTTTTGAAAGCTAGGTACTAAAACTTTTGCACAGTACTGTATATAATGTAAGACTAAGCACCACACCGCTCTATTTAAAGCATTAGATCAAGATCATGTAACTCTCAGCAGATCATATGAGGACAGCAGTGAAAGGCCTCCACTGTGCGTAGAGTGTGTGGATGTTGTAAGTACTTATGTCACACTGGATATATGAGAGGCACTTTCACCAGACTTTACTGGCTGATAATATGTTAAGTGAGATGACAGGCTCACTAAGGTAACCAGAATGTATATCCTTCTTGATCAAATTAGCTAAATAAACGTCATATGACAGGATCTCGATTTCTTCATTCATACAAGAGTGACATTCAGGGCATTCATTTAGGTTTTACTTCCTGGAGGCACTGATAGAGCTTGTGTGTAATTCATTTACATTTATTCATTTTGCTGACGTTTTTATACAAAGCGACTTACAATTGCTATACATGTCAGAGATCGCACACCTCTGGAGCAACTAGGGGTTAAGTGTCTTACTCAGGGACACAATGGTAGATGGGTCACAGTGGGGAATTGAACCCGGGTCTCTCACACCAAAGGCATGTGTCTTATTCATTGCTCCATCACCACCCCAATTCAGTAACCTATATTTTGGATAAGGTTTCTAAGCAATAAAGTACATTTCACTGAGTAAGAAATAATAGCTGAAGGCAGGAATATATCACCAGTTTTACAAGCATTTTATTACAGCTGAAAATGTAAACTTGTTTTCAAAAGGTCCAAAAATGAAAAAAAACACAAAATCAACTTTCTAAGGCAAGTACATCCAAATAGTTGCAATTTATACATGCATTGATACTACAACTCATTGCAAGCCGTCCTGTGTGAGCTGAAGTGCTGCACAAGTGGAAACTTTGGCCTGCTGTTGGTGGTGTTAGATGAAAGGTCAGGGGATCACTGAAGTAATCAGGAATCAAACTCTAGGGACCATTAAGGTCAAATAATCATGGCAATCTGTCCAAAATTGGTAGTGTTATGTCTTTCTAGGCTAACCTTTTTGCCCCTGCAAACTCTTAAAATTAAGCAAAGTCAACTTGAGACCCCTTCGTCACACAGTGTATATGTCAGAGTTGTGAGAGCAAAATGCTTCTTTTAAGAGTACCATAGCACAAGCTCATACTGGTTGCAAATTAAGTCAGATATAGGACTGCAGTGAAAGAAACTAACTGGCAGACATGCAGGAAATATGAGGCACTTACATAAGCACACACATTAATTGAGCTCAAAGTATGAGTTACAGGAGACATGTTCAGTTGGACCAAAAGCTTCATTCAGAGAAATGTTGATGTGTTGATGTCAGAGAGAGAGAGTGCACGAGCCTGAAGCACAGCAGGAAAAGCAATTAGTCTGATCACTTTCCTCCTGCCACCCCAAGCTCCTTACCACACACTGCTCAAGTAATTTTCTTATATGAACACACACACACACACACACAAATCTGCGTGCAGTTGCCTCTCTGAGTCCAACATGTGCAGGACGTCGCCAGATCGTGTTGCTTTTCAACACCATATACAATTACAGCAGTAGTCACATGTCAGAACAAATTATGTGTGTGTGTGTGTGTGTGTGCGTGTGTGTGTGTCTCTGCATTTTTGTCAGTACATGTTGTTTATGTGTGTTTGTCCACATAGTTAACCCTTAATAAAACAGGCATGTTGACTGAAAACACTCGTGTTCAGCAACAGGCTGGCAGCCAGCAGGACAGAAGGTTTACAAGCGTAAACACACTCACCTGTGGCGTAAGAGTATTGACGCAACTCAGCCTCTCCCACTGGAAACGCACACAGACACACACACACACACCCACACACACACACAAATAAACACAGTGGCAGATGTCGTAAATAAGCATGTCTAATGCAAAGAACTGGCAGGAGGGAAGCTCAGAGTTCCTCTGTCCATGAATGCAAAACTGACCTCTCAGTTTACAGGGATCATGTCTCATAACATTTTCAAATACGCTATTAGCTCCTAAGAAGAGGTAGGCTCCTGCCTGCTTTAGACTCCTCGGGTCAAGGATTGTTTCAACTCAAGTTTTAATATGAACGGGAACGCTCATACTTTGCAAGTGTAAATGCCAAGTTTGAGGCCAGGTCTGAAATCAACTTGTCTTCCCAGCGTAGGACAGCATTTGAGGGAAACACTTTGCCTCTTATGAGAGAAAGTGTAAAAAAATAAAATAAAACTCCACCTACTAGTTCTTTCCAGAGCTTCCCACTGTATCTTTAGATCTTCAGGGGATAGCGTTTGCTCAGCTGACATCACTTGACCTACATTTTAGTCATGTACAAGGGTGGAAAGTAACTAAATACACTCAAATACAACTTTGAGATACTTTTACTTTACTTGAGGTTTTCCATTTTGTGCTACTTTATACTAAATGCTACTACTCCACTACAATTATTTGACAGCTTTAATGACTTTGCAGGTCTGCTGATTTTTAATTTAAAATACAACCAACAACTAAATGACGATGCATCGTTAATGAAGCTACTGTTAAAATTAGCCCCACCTTTACCAGCTGCAACATTAGTGATGTTTACACATGAATGCATTAATAATTATAATCCAATAATATATTATATATTATTCTTAAATGGGACACTTTACGTGTTATTTTGATGCTAAAACTAACGTGCCTTCACTGAAGTAAACATTTGAATGCAGGGCTTTTACTTGTACCAGAGTGTTTCCAAACTGTGGCGCTGCAACCTGTATTTAAGTAAAAGAGCTGAGTACTTCTTCCACCACTGTGGTTGTGCTATCTCCATGGCAAATGAGTAAACTCTATCCAGTAAGGAAAACTGTGAGACGCATTTGAAAGGTCCTGAAAAAGCTAGTAGGTGGAGTCAAGATTTAATAGATTATGTTTGACGCTCTTCTCACAACATGTTATCAAGATAGAAAAAATACACAGGAGTGTTTCCCTCACAAAGGAAAATGAAAGACAAAGAACTATTACTTTGCAAAGAAAGAGTAATAGTAACATACCCTATCTGGAAATCCCCTACATTATAGCAGAGTGTTTTGTTTTATTTGTTTTGCCAACCAATTGAAGGTTAGCCTGATTGTCTCATTTATCAAATTAAACAAGCCCCTTGGCTGACAGCGAAGACAGGAAATTGTAACACTCTTCATTAAGGAGAGCGGTTGCTATTTATGTTACAATGATAACTCTGCCTCTGCACCCGTGGGAGAGACCATCCCCAATATCTGCACTCAATAATGGATTCAGGTTTCTATTTATACTCCCTCTCACTCTCTCATTTGCTCTCCTCTTTTTCTTTGACTGTCCCTTGGCCAGCTCTCATAATAAATATAGCTGTTGGCCATCATAAAAAGGCTGTTACAGAAATAACCAAGGCCTTGGCAGACAACATAGGCAGATATTTGAGAGAGTGAGATGCGTAGGTAACTATCCAGTTGAAGCAGGGTACAGTCCAATGTTTCTGTACCTCAAGAGCTGGGCTACAGAAAGAAAATGAAATGTAATTTTTACAGTAGAAAAGCCCTAAATTATACACAGCTATTTATTATTATTATTATTTAGTTATCACAAAACCATTTATCAAAAATATTTTACAGAATTTGTCATCAACCAGTATGCCGAGATGAAGTCACAGGTCACAATAAAACGGCATGGTTAAAGGAAGGGAAATATTGTGATCATGATGGTTACAGTTGTTCGGAAGTAATCTGATTGGATTTTGGATTGGATCAAATCTTGAAAACGGGGTTGTTCAAAATAAAAAAAAGGATTTAGGGATCAAACCTTCAGTTTGTGTTCAAAACTTTTTAGTAGGATTGGAGTCCCTTTGATCCAAAACATCAGGATTATCCTGATCCCAACAGAAGGGCGGATTCAGGGTGGATTTTAGGAACAAAATGTAATCAAACCTAAAAAATGTATCAAATAATACAACATCAACTTTACAGTGAGAAAGTTGATAAAGTCCTATTAAGTCTTTCAGTACATTAAGGTGCAAAAAGAATTTTGTCCCCATAAAATAAACCCCCAAACAGCTGTCAATGTCTAACCTAACATACTGTATTTGTCACTTAATGTACATTAAATACACAGTCATCAGAAATGAACCAGTCAAAAGTAGTTTCTGACAGTTGCATCCCTTATTGCAGTTGCATTGTCCCTCATTCTGAGACCCGCCTCCTAAAAGTTCTTTATTTTGTTAACTATTGGACATTTAGCTTTTTTTACAATTTACAACACATGCTCAAAATGTCCACAGTGTATCTGTGAATAATGTATATTTGTTTGTTTTTGTTGGATTTCTTGTGGGTCAAATGAGGGGTCTGACTGTGAAAGAATTTGAAAAGGGAAGGAAGTGTTTGTGTTGTTTTATTGAGCTGTTTAATGTCTCTTCAAATAAAAATGAACCTATGCTGGCTTTTCCACCTGTTGTTCTTTATATAGTTAACAGCCTACGTTGTGATTTGTAGTCTCATTTAGAGCGCTGGTGATCCGGATTTGTTAACTTAATCTTGCAAAGTTTGTATCTGGATCAGGGTGATCCAATCCAATGTTGCTTTGAAAAACAAAGTAAAATGGATTACTTGATCCTGATCCAAATCCGGATCATTATGATCCAGATTAAACCTTTTGAACAAAGTGGGCCCTGGTGGGAGCTCGTACTGTACCAGCTAATGTGTTCCAGTCCAGTCCTGTTTTACAGTGTCTGTTAATGATGAGCAGCGTCCTCTGCTGGTGTGAATCACTAACTACAGACAAGAAATCTCTTTTTACTAAATAAAGTTTGTTTACAGATTCTGTTAAACATGGCCACCCTAGCAACCACACGATGCTCGGTAGCTATCCCAGAGTTGTTTACTGCATTTGTTCTAAAATTGACACGTAACGTTAGTTGCAATTTGTCAGTCGACAACATTTTAATTAAGTCAAATGTTTAAAATGTGCAGGGAAAGCAAGGGAGGTGGGGTAACATACTGACGAGCTAGCGTTAGTTCATCAGTGCTAGCTAACGTTAGCTAAGAGACAGAAACTGCTTGCTAACTTCATTTTGTTTTTCATACGCTTACATACTGTAACTAATCCGGTGGACACTCGTCATTAATTTCTGTAATTTTGTGTGTTTGCCTGGTGTTTTGCTAGAGTACTAGCTACTAGCTGTCCGACAATGGATGCCATTTGTGTTACTTGGTTACCCATGGTTCCGTGTAGGCCCAGTTTGTCGAGGGTTTGTGTTCTATTATCGGACGCGATGTTGAGGAAGTCCAATCATCCAGCAACAAAAACTCACTGTGATTGTGGTTGTTTATTGCACTACGATCAGCTTTTGTGTTTTGCTTTCACCAAACGAATTTGAGCAGGGGGAGGGAGACTCCAGTGTCCAGCAGCCCTGCACATCATCACTGGTCAGCAGTGACAGTGTGGATCACAGGCTGGCCAGGCAAGGAGCTGCACAGTTTCTCAGGGAAGCAGAGAAATACAGGAGGCAGTAAGTGAAACTGCTCGAGTTATTTTATATTTCATTCTGATTCTTCAAACATGTAACTTTCACTTTAGAGATACAGTGGATGGACAAAAAGCTTCAAAAAGATTGTATTGACTGCAGGACTAATTTATTGGATTGCATAATATTGTAAGGTGCTCCCTTTGTTTTGTCCAGACCTGTGTTTCATCTGGGTTCGTATGCAATTTTTAGTCCCAGTTATATCACACACATCATTTGAATGAGGAGTAAAATAATTCTGTCATATAGGC